>NC_088384.1:95926250-96262500 GCF_037993035.2 Macaca fascicularis | reverse complement strand
ATTTCTGGAAACCTTGGGATCTCTGGGCACATGCCAAGGCCACCTGACAGAAGGACTTCTGGACCAGAAGATTCTGAAAGTCAGAGACCGCATGCAGAGTTTCCGCCTTTCACTGGAGCTTCTCCCTTCTGGACAATCCTATGAGTCTCTGTGGCCACAGCTGGAGCTATCTCAGCCAGAAGCTGCCTTTAACTCAGCCTCATCAGTTATGAAAGCACCAGCATTCAGAGCCCCTCACACAGGCTGGAGCCCTGCAAAGAGACTGGTGTGGAGGGAGACAGAGATTGAGGAAGAGAAGGAGTGGCAGAAGGAATACTTGACACTATAATGATGAGTTCTTGATTTTTTTTTCCTTCTTTGCCTGCACCCATGTCCCTTCCTTGCCTCATCCTCTTTCCTCCAAGCTAGAAATCTGGAAGTCACCAACTCCCTCTCATCTTCAGCTCCATACCAAAGCAATCACTGATCCCCCTCTTTTCTTTCTCACATTTCTTCACCCATCTCCTCATCTGCAATATAACTGCCATCCTCTTGGTCCTGACCCAAAACATCTTTATCCTGGAACCCAACGGTTCCTTCCTAATTGTTCTCCTGGCTTCCAGATGTGTCCCTGTGCAATCACAAATGAAGTATTCTTACCAGGTTCTTCTGCTACTGAAACTGTCAGTGGCTCTTTACTGTCCCAAGAATCACATCATTTTCTTTGGGTTAAAAGGCCCTGTGTGATCAAGCTTGCAGGGACATCTCTAATTTCATCTCTCTCATGCCTTAGGCAGACTGATTTCTGGGGATTCCCATCATGTGCCCAGCCTGTTCTGTCATTCTGTGATATTTCTGCTTCATCTGAAATACTAATCCTCTATTTCTGCTTGGCTGACACTCATCATTGAATACTCAAGTCAGGGGTCAATTCTTCTATTGAAACATCCAGACATCTGCTGCCACTGTCCCCTCCACCGGTACCTAAATGGTTGCTCCTTTATGGCCTAATTCAGATATCGTCCTTTATACCTTATACATAGCTCCAGTGTCACCCTCACTGGACCATGTGACCCATTGATCAGCACCTCCATTTATGCTGGGAGCTCTAGGGCAAGAGCTGTGCTGGTCTTGTCTTAGCTTGGCCAGCTCTTGCCTCAGGACATGGAGTGAGGCCTGGGTTCTTTCTTGCAGTGCTTGTTGTTCTAGAGGCTAGGAAGACTGATAAGAGGGGCTCATGAAATAGCAGGCTAGGCCAGGTGTGGTGGCTCATGCTTGTAATTCCAGCACTTTGGGAGGCCAAGGCAGGCAGATCCTGAGATCAAGAGATTGAGACCATCCTGGCCAACATGGTGAAACCTCGTCTCTACTAAAACTGCAAAAATTAGCTGGGGGTGGTGGCACCCACCTGTGGTCCCAGCTACTCAGGAGGCTGAGGCAGGAGAATTGCTTGAACCTAGGAGGCGGAGGTTGCAGTGAGCTGAGATCACGCCACTGCACTCCAGCCTGGTGACAGAGTGAGATTCCATCTCAAAAAATGACTAAATAACTAAATAAATAATAGCAGAGTATATCATTTTAATAAAACCCAAATTCTTGGTGGAAAGGATTAAGGTAGGGGCTAATGCATAGAACAGAAAGATTTCTCTTTTCAGTGTACCCTATCAGCTGACGGGTCAAGAGGTTTCCTTGATAAAAATTCTTTGAGTAAATCACTGACCTGCGTTTTCTGAGAAAAGGGAAACCTCTCCTTTCTCTAGTCCGCATGTCGTAGAACTATTACACAGTCTTGCTGGAATTACTTGTCTCCAATTAGTTGTTCAGGTATAGAAAGAGGGGGAGGCTGAAATGTCTGGGTGCCACTCCAACACGTGCACAGCAAGTCTTCAACAGCACCCTCTCTCTTAGGGGTCCACTTCATTTGCATTAGATTTGCATGTGGCCCTTCGAATACCCAAGGTCCAACCTCCCCGTGTTTGTCCCCCGGAGTTCACCTCTTTCTTCCTTTTCCCTTGCCAAAGGCATCTGGCAGGTTGGTACTCTTTTCCAAGAAACCAAGATATAGGAGAAGGAGGTTCTCTTAAATGCTAGAAATTTGGGGTGGCACTGCTGGGGAACGGGGCCTTGCTAACACTTGGTGGTGGGTTTTCTGGAGTTGACTTTCTTTAATATGGGTACATCCTATGAGCTCAGTGAGTTCAGCATCCCTCCCAGCAGGGCTGGGGTGGTATTTTCCCATTTCCTTCCCTCACACATATAAAATAGTAGATTCTGAGTGGGAAGAAGGCAGGTACCTCATGACTTTGTTCCAGCTGGGAATGTAGACTCTAACTTAGAAGTGTCTTCATTGCTGGGGAATGAGCCAGGGAAGGAGATTCATTCAGCATGTGTCTGGAGGTCACTAGGTCCTTTCCTGGAGTATTCTGTCCTGATTTTAGGGTAGCAGAAGGGAAACTGCTGAGGGAGAGTCTCAGACCTCACTCTAATCAAAGCAAGCAAGAGGATGTAAATGCTGTTGCATTCCTCCCTTCTACTCTGGGCTGACTTTGTCTCTTATTTATTTCTCTGCCCCAGTGTGGTGCATGTCCTTCAAAGTTTGTGGCTTCTGATCTCTCCTGGATCTTCTTTCCCAGTAACCCTCCACATCTGATCATTCAGTAATAATCTTACTATTTGATCAAATTCTGACATCTGTGTAGCCTTCTCCAGGTGTGGCTGAGTAAACTCTTTATTACTAGGGAGAACTTGGCCCTTCAAAGTCATCTGACATTTGTTGTATACTCAGTATATCTGAAATATCATCAGAAGTCATGCATTTCCCCAGAACCGGGCTGCAAAAATAATCTCTCCAAAAGTGTTTCTTTGCTCATCATTAAAATTAAAGCCTCTCATATTCAGGTTGAGTGTGGTGGCTCAGGCTTGTAATCCCAGCACTTTGGAAGGCCAAAGTGAGCAGATTATTTGAGGTCAGGAGTTTGAGACCAGCCTGGCCAACATGGTAAAATGCCATCCCTACTAGAAATACAAAAATTAGCTGAGTGTGGTGATGCACTCCTTTAATCCCAGCTACTTGGGAGGCTGAGGCAGGATAATCGCTTGAACCCAGGATGCGAAGGTTGCAGTGAGACAAGATTCCATCACTGCACTCCAGCCTGAGTGACAGAGTGAGACTTCTCAGAAAGAAAGAGAGAAAGAAAGAAAGAAAGAAAGAAAGAAAGAAAGAAAGAAAGAAAGAAAGAAAGAAAGAAAGGAAGGAAGGAAGGAAGGAAGGAAGGAAGGAAGGAAGGAAGGAAGGAAGGAAGGAAGGAAGGAAGGAAGGAAAGGAAGGAAGGAAGAAAGGAAGGAAGGAAGAAAGGAAAGAAAGAAAGAAAGTCACTCATATTCAATCAGGGGTTGTTTCAGAAAGATCAGAAGCTAGATTTGGGCATTTAAAAATCACTTCTGGGACACATCTGACAATTTTATAATAAATATGAAAGGAGAGGAATATTAGAGAGAATGGAACTGAAGTCACCTAGTGAGTCACAAACTGGAGGAAGAAGAATCAGGGCCAGGGACTGGCTGCTGACCAGGCAGAGGGTAGCAGTGGGATAACTTGGGTCTGGAATGGAGTTGAAGTGCATAGAAGGGGAGAGACATCCTGGGCCCCCAAAAAAGGAGGTGTCACAGGAGACCAGCTCACCTGCATCTGTGACTAACCCCGATACAGCATCTCCTGTCTACCATGGGCTATGTGCTGCTTGCTAAATGCCCTGGCACATTAATATTCAATATAATCCTTTGAGGTGGGAAGACATGCCACTGGAACTTGAACTCAGGACTTTCTGACCCATGAGCTAGAACTCTTTACTGCATTACCCTCTCTTTGGGCTGCAAAAATTTCAACCCAAGTATTTAGGGTCTCATAAACTCAGTGGTTTGTCTTTATTTTTATTGTTTCTGGTGTGTGTGTGTGTGTGTGTGTGTGTGTGTGTGTGTGTATGTGTGTGATAAATGCTACAAATGTCAACTCTCATAATAAAGAGAAATCTGCTTTCACTCTATTAATGGCATCACTAACCATTTATTGATTTTCAAAGGGAAATTAGAAAAAAATGTTGTTGAAAATTGTTGCTATTAAGTCCTGTTGGAGAGTTGATGCACATGCTCCTATGAGGATGAGGGTGAGTGAAAATATGAGTCAGACACAGAGAATAAGAGATCGTGGTGTTTGCCACTAAAGGTCACAATGATAGCCACAGCAAATTAAGGTCCATTCATTGAGCGTTTAAGCGATCTTTTCTTTCATATGTATCTAGACAAAGTATAACAGCATGATGCAGTGGAAAGAGCAGACATTTAAAATCCCTTGTCTGTTACTAGCCAAATGTGTGACTTCGGGGAAGTTGCTTAATTCCTGTGACCTTCATTTTACTCAGCTCTGCTATTTGGATAGTAGTACCAACTTCATTGAGTTTTCCTGAAGGCAAAATTATCATATAAAGTACAGCACAGCCCGGAGCACACTGTGAGCAGTCAATACCTGCTGCATTCTTCTTCTCCCCAACCCCTCTCCATTTGTCAGAAGCTGAGTGCTTGCTTTCTCAGTTTTGGCATAGGAATCCTGTGGCCCTACTTTTACCCTGAAATCCATGTTGCATACCCTGGAAAATGTGCCTCCTAATGCCTTGCTTAAATATTTGTCATCATCCTGCTGGCTCTGAGTTTCCCTATGGAGGGGGACATTGGGAGATCTAGGACAGATTATTTGACATCTTGGTTTAGATGTAGAAGGTAAGACCACAGGCAAGATGCTGAAAAAAGACTGTGATTATACAAAAAGGGTTAAGAGTCCCTCGATGAGAAGTGAACAGGACTTTGGGAATCTCTGAGACAGGGGGATGGAGAGGGGGAAAATGTAAGAGAAAAGAAGACACCTAGGAAAAATTGCCAGGCATGAAGCAAAGTTCTTCTTGAAAATGTGACCCAACTGTCTAATATCCAATTTTAAGTGGTTTTCAGCGCTGTTTAAATAAACGCAACACACACCAGTTTGTTGAAAGTAAGTTGGTATGCAAAATCCTTGGAACAGTTCCTGGAGTATATTATTACAATTATTATTATAGGCATACCTCATTTTATTGTGCTTCATATTATTAAATTACAAATTGAAGTTTTGTAGCAACCCTACATTGAGCAAACATACCAGAGCCATTTTTACATAGCATACACTCATTTTGTGTCTCTGTGTCACATTTTGGTAATTCTTGCAATATTTCAAACTTTTTCATTATTATTATATCTGTTGTGGTGATCTGTGATCAGACATCTTTGATGTTACTATTGTAACTGTTTGAGGGCACAAAACTACACACATGTGAACTTAATTGGCCAATGCTGTGTGTATTCTGACTGCTCCACTAACTGACGATTGCCCCGTCTCTCTCTCTCTCTCTCTCTGTCTCTCTTTTAGGCCTCCCTATTCCTTGGGGCACAATAATATTGAAATTAGGTCAATTGATAGCCCTAAATGGCCTCTAAGTGTTCAAGTGAAAGGAAAAATCTCTCATTTTAAATCAAAAGCTAGAAATGATTTAACCAAGTGCAGAAGTCCTGTCCAAAGCTGAATTAGGCTAAATGCTAGGCCTCTTTGCCAAATGGTTAGCCAAGTTGTGAATGCAAAGGAAAAGTTCCTGAAGGAAATTAAAAGTCCTACTCTGGTGAACACAGAAATGATAAGAAAGCAAAACAGGCTTATTGCTGAAATGGAGAAAGTTGTGGTGGGCTGGATAGAAGATCAAACCAGCTACAACATTTCCTTAAGCCAAAGCCTAATCCAGAGCAAGGCTCTAATTCTCTTCAATTCTAGGAAGACTAAGAGAGAGGAGAAAGCTTCAGAAGAAAAGACTGAAGCTAGCAGAAGGTAGTTCATGATGTTTAAGGAAAGAAACTGCCTTTATGACATGAAAGTGCAAGGCAAAGCAGCAAGAGTTGATGTAGAAGCTACATCAAGTGATTCAGAAAGTCTAGGAAATATAATTGATGAAGGTGGCTGCATTAAAAAACAGATTTTTCATGTAGGTGAAATACATTAGAACAAAGTGCCATCTAGGACTTTCATTAATAGAGAGGAGAAGTCAATGCCTGTCTTCAATGCTTCAAAGGACAGGCTGACTTTCCTATAAGAGACTAATGGAGCTGGTG
This sequence comes from Macaca fascicularis, assembly GCF_037993035.2. Lineage (NCBI taxonomy): Eukaryota > Metazoa > Chordata > Mammalia > Primates > Cercopithecidae > Macaca > Macaca fascicularis. Next base: position 96,256,338 of record NC_088384.1, on the reverse strand, counting down.
ACTTTAAGTTGAAGCCAATGCTCATTACCATTCTGAAAATGCTAGAGACCTTCAGAATTATGTTAGATCTGTTCCGCTTGTGTTCTATAATGGAAAAGCAAAGCCTGGATGACAGCAGAGCTGTTTACAGCATGATTTACTGAATATTTTAAGCCCACTATTGAGACCTACTGTTCAGAAAAAAGAAAAATGCCTTTTAAAATCTCACTGCTCACTGACAATGTACTTAGTCACCCAAGAGCTTTGATGGAGATGCACAAGGCTAATGTTGTTTTCATGCCTTCATTCTTTAGCACACGGACCAAGGAGTAATTTTGACTTTGAAGTCTTATTATTTAAGAAATACACTTTGCAAAACTGTAGCTGACACAAATAGTGATTTCTCTGATGGATCTGGGCAAAGTAATTTGAACATCTTCTGGAGAGGATTCACCATGCTAGATCTCCATTCCTGATTCATGGAGGAGGTCAAAACATCAACTTTAATGTAAATTTGGAAGAAGTTGATCCCAACTCTCATAAATGACTTTGAGAGGTTCAAGACTTCTATGGGGGAAAGTAACTGCAGATGTAGTAGAAATAGCAAGATAACTGGAATATAAGCATGAAGATGTGACTTGAATTGTTACAATATCATGAAAAAACTTGAAGGAGTAAGTTGCTTCTTATGGATGAGCAAAGAAAGTGATTTCTTGAGATGGAGTCTACTTCTGGTATAGATGCTGTGAACATTGCTGAAATGATAAAAAAAGATTTAGACTATTACATACACTTAGTTGATAAAGCAGCAGCAGAGTTTGAGAGAATTGACTCCACTTTTAAAAGAAGTTCTATTATGAGTAAAATGTTATCAAACAGTGTCACATGTTGCAGAGAAATCTTCCATGAAAGGAAGTCAATTCATGCAGCAAGTTTCATTGTCTTCAGGAATTGCCACGCTCACTCCAACCTTTAGCAACCATCACTCTGATCAGTCAACAGCTAACAACACTGAGGCAAGACCCTGCACTAGCAAAAAGATGACGACTTGCTGAAGCCCCAGATAATCATTCCTTTTTTTTTTTTTTTTTCTGACAGTCTCACTCTTTCACCCAAGCTGGAGTGCAGTGGCACGATCTCGGCTCACTGCAACCTCCACCTTCCGGGTTCAAGCAATTCTCCCTGTCTCAGCCTCCTAAGTAGCTGGGATTACAGGCACCTGCCACCATACCTGGCTAATTTTTGTATTTTTAGTAGAGATGGGGTTTCGCCATGTTGGCCAAGCTGGTCTTGAACTCCTGACCTCAGGTGATTCACCCGCCTCAGCCTCCCAAAGTGCTGGGATTACAGCGTGAGCCACCATGCCCGACCGTACATTGTATTTTTAGACACAATGCTTCAGTGGAGGAAGTAACTGCAGATGAAGGGGAAGTAGCAAGATAACTAGAATTATAAGTGTTGCCTGAAGATGGGACTTGAATCACATAATCTATGACATATGCTATTGCACACTTAATAGACTGCAGTATAGGGTAAACATAACATTTAAAAGTACTGGGAAACCAAAGAATTTGTGTGACTCACAGTGTTGTGATTCTTGCTTTACTGTGGTGATCTGAACCAAACCCATAATATTTCTGAGATATACCAGTATTAATATTAATATTATTGTTATTGTCATCATCATCCAGACTTCTCTTGGGCACATGGTATTTTGAGGAGTGAAAGCATTGAGTGCGTGACAGTGTCCAAAATGGAATGGTGTTGTGTGAAAAAATAGATTAAACATTAAGGAACTAATTCAGTGGAAGCAGGAACTGAGAGTCCAAACTGCTTGGAAAAATCAAGACATCCTTAACTCCTAACCCAAGGGTGTCTGAAGAATTAAAAGGGATGATGGCTAGGAGTCTAAACCACATTCTCTCTAGTCTCCAAAGGTAAGGTGATGGGGGCTAAAATCAGGTCATATTACAGATCACTTACTCTCAAGGCTAAAGCCAAATGCCCAGTGCTACATGATTTGGCCTCTGTGATCTGATCCCCTGTGTGTTTGCAGTTTTCTCCCCATCATGTCCCAGATACACCCTCTCTAAGCTCTCTACGGTTTTTTTGTCATATAGAGAGATCTGCTGCCTCTGCATGTTGATCTAGACCATCAATCTCCTTTTGCTATACCACCAGAAATGACTTTCTTTCTTCTCTCTGCCCATCCAAACCTGATATTTTCCCCAGCCCAGCCCATGCTCCAGCTCTCTCAAGAAATCTTTACTACTTCCTCAATTGAAGACTAATTTCCCCTCTCTGCATTTCCTAAAATCTCTGATTCTACTTCCTCTGATCCTAAATGGGACACAATGATGTACCCTCCCAACCACCCCCACCACCTTCCCACTCCCTGCACACACACATATGAATGTGGAGGGATCCATTCTTCTGAGGTTGTACTTGGGTTTTAATCCTCTGGCATTAAGAAACTGTATTATGGGAGTCCTGATACGGGGATCCAGATGTGATTTTATATGTTTGAGGACAGATGTTGGCAAGATTTTTTCTGTAAAGGATCACATATTCAATATTTTAGGCTTCATGGGCCACCTATAGTGTCCATGGCAATTTTTCAACTCTGCCCTATTAGTGTAAATATAGCTACAGTCAATACAAACACAATGAGTTGTTGCCAGTAAAACTTTGTTTACCAAAACAGCCTGCATCTGTCCATAGTTTACCAACCCCTGTTTTAGAAGATGATGCTACCCAAAAGGGGAAATATCCCTTCACCCAACCCAACCCCATTAGAAACCCCATCCTCAACCTGACCATCTTTTGATTTTTCTTATTTCAGTCTTGATATACTTCAAATTGAATTTAAAAATCTACTTAAATTCAAAATAGACTTAAAAAAAAAACTTGTTCATGCCCATCAGGATAACTACTATCAAAAAAGAAGAAGAAGAAGAAAGGAGGAGGAGGAGGAGGAGGAGGAGGAGGGGAAGAAGAAGAAGAAGAAGAAGAAGAAGAAGAAGAAGAAGAAGAAGAAGAAGAAGAAGAAGAAGAAGAAGAAGAAGAAGAGGAGGAGGAGGAGGAGCAGGAAGAGTAGGAGGAGCAGGAGGAGAGGAGAAGGAGGAGGGAGGAGGAGGGAGGAAAGGAGAAGGAGGAGGGAGGAGGGAGGAGGGAGAAGGGAGGAGGAGGAGGAGGAAGAGAATAACAAATGTTGGAGAAAATGTGGAGAAATTGGAACCCATTTGCACTGTTGGTAGGAATGTAAAATTGTGCAGCTATGGAAAAACCATAGATTGGTTCCTCAAACAATTAAAAATAGAACGACCATATGATTCACAAATTTCACTTCTGGGTATATATTCAAAAGATTTGAAAGCAGAGTCTCAAAGATATATGTGTTCAGCCATGTTCACATGTTTATAGCAGCATTACTCACAATAGCTAAAAGGTAGAAGCAACTCAAGTATCCATCAACAGATGAATGAGAAGCTCAAATTGGTCTACACATGCAGTGACATATTATTCAACTGAAAAATCAAAGGAAATTCCCCATTTGTGACAAAATGGATGACCCTGGAGGACATTATACTAAGTGAAATTAGCCAGTCACAGAATTACAAAGACTGTATGACTTACTATATGAGGTCATAGAATAGTCAAATTTATACAGACAGAAAGTGAAATGGGAGTTCTCAGGGGCTGGGGGGAGGGGAAAATGGGAAACTGTTGTTTCACAGGTACAGAGTTTCAGTTTTGCAAGAGGAAAAATGTTCTGGAGCGTGATTGAACAACATTATGAATATACTTAACATTACTGAATTGTGCACTTTAAAAGGGCTAAGATGGTAAGCTTTTATGGTAATCTTTTATGTATATGTTACCACAGTTTTTTAAAAGCAAAGTTGATTGCATTACGATTTTTAAAGGAAAACTAATAGATTGATTTAGTTCCTCTCTACTTTGAACAGGTCCTCTGAGACCATGGCTCAGGTAGTATGGAGGGGCATAGAGGCGACCAAGGCACTAAGGATGGTCACCTGCACTGGAGCAACCAGACAGGAATAGTTTTCCCCCATCAGACTTTCTATAGACAGACAGACTGTCCTGTCAGCCTCTTGCAATATAGTAATTGCTCCCACTCAGCGGGTGGTGCTGCCCGAGGAGACTGGCCAAAGAGTCACTGTGGGATCTGTCATGTCCTATAGCCCTGCGCTGGGGTTGCACAAGTGTCCTCTCCTGCTTAAGTTATTTATATAGGTGGTTGAAAATGCTTTGCTTGTACAAACTAGAAACTATTAGATTAAGCCAGCAGAGACAGCCAGAGGCAATCTTTTAACAAAGTGAGTGGGATTCAAAGTAGGCATGAAAAGCAAATATTATTTCACTGGGAGTCGATTAGAGGGAGCTCTGCAGATGAGCAGTAACTGCTTTGTTAATTTAGCTGGGGGAGGTGAGTAGGGACAGGTAGGCACCAGCTGGGTTGGAAGGTGAGCAGCCTGGGTCGAGATGGTAATTCAGGGGTAGGTGAATGCATCAGGCACCCCTCCACACATGCTCCCCCTCCTCCTTATTTAAAGTACATGATGGAGCTTAGCAGCTGAGAAGCCTCAGTTTGCTCTAAACTTTCTCATTTTAATTCAGGCAAACACTCTATAAATTCAATGTATCGGAAAGCAAACATTGAGGCTAAGTAAGAAGGTCCATTAGATGGAGTGCTTAGTTATAGGGCCTGAGCGTGTAAGGGGGTGGACGGGGAGGCACAGAAGGAGAGGCTGAGCTGCAATGCAAGTGTGGAATGTGGGCTCCGAGAAAGAGGATCTGAGGAACGTGGGCCCTACAAAGGGTTTGATGCAGAGTGGAGAGAAAAGGGAGATTTGGGGATTACAGAGGGTAGGTCAGTTTGGAAAAGGCTGGGTTAGGAGACACTCGGAACTTCTAGTGAAAAGAGAATTGGAAATGAGGCTTCAGACGAAGTTTGATAATTGGGGCTTGGGAGAGAGGGTCTCTGAAAGAATGAGGGAGGGTCAGAAGAAGACATTAATTTGCAAACTTCTGGGTACATAGTAGTAGCAGCTACCTTCTCAGTCAAATTCTAAGGAGTGAGGTACAGGGATGGATTGGGGAATTTGGATGATGGCTCATTTATACTGTTTTGCAATAGGGCTACTGGGAATTTTATGAAAATGTCAAACTGATCCAAAGGTGGCTGAATTGCCACCAAAAATCCCAGGCATCAGAGTGTCCAGAAAAAAAAAATGGTACTCAGGAGCTCCTGGGTGTTCTGTCTCCTAAGGATGCCCACAGGAAAGAAGAGGGTCTTCACCCATGGAGGTGGTGTGCATGGTGGTTACGGCTGTGGGTTCTGGAAAGTGAACAATGTGGATTCAAGTTCCACCTTGATCATATACTATCTGGGTGAACTTGGAAAAGTTAATTACCATTACCCTCTTTGAGTCCAGTTTATAAGCCTATAGAATGAGAATAATTACACTTCCTTGGAGGTAATGGTAATACCTCCTTCATATGAAGACAGAATGTGATAATGCAGGTATGTTTAGCACGATGTCTGGCACAAAGAGAGTGATAGATTAAATATATATTTTTAAAAATTGATGTTATGAGAATAATTCTCAGAAACAATGGGTCCAAATCACCCACAGGTGCTCTCTGTATTTGTGAGCAAAACTAAAGAAAGGTGAAGACTGTCCACAGTGTGACTGGGCTGGAAATATGGAATTCCATGTTTTTTCCTCCTTTTCACAGTAGTTCTGAAATCTTTGACCATAAAGTTTCCATGGTTATTTGTTATTCAATGTTATTCATGTGATTTTTATAGAAAGGGAAATAGCCAGGTATAATGATCAGCCACTAGAGTCTCTCTTGGATCCTATTAATGTCAGCACTTTTGCTTTTCAGTAAAGTTAAAGATTCGTTAAGGTGATCTTCTCAACATCCCCTTCCAACTTCAAGGTTTTTGGAAGAGATATTGGAAGTGTCTTAAATCATTAGCACAAGAGAATGAGAAACACAGTTGATAATGGCAATAACCACCATTTACTTAGCCCTTTTCATGTGTCACGCTGATAATTAACTCTTTTACGAGGCTGTCCTCAGTTAGAGATCATCACAGCCCTTTAAGGTAAAGACTATTTTTATCACCGTACAGTGGAAAAAGAAACTGAGCCCAATGGAAGGTCATACTTGGCTCAGGATTATATATCTGCTATGTGTCAAGGCTGAGATTTGAATATGTTTAACCAAATCTGAAGTCAAATTTCTTGATCTTAACCACTCCATGAACCTGATGACTACCATCCTCAAACTCCATAATTAGAGGCCAAAATGTAGACAAATCACAAGAGCTTTTGTTGTTAGTTGAGAGCCTGGTTTCTTAGGAAAAGATGATAATTAATCTCCTGTGATAAAGGGAAAGGCAGATTTGATTTTTGCCCGAAATGAAGTTGTCCTAATTGTTACTGATACACACTGCTTTGGACCCTTAATCAATGATGTTAGCAGTTTTCAATGTTAATTTAATTAGTACAAGAGAACCTGCTGGTAGAAATACTGGATAATTAGTGTCTTATGTAATGGCTTATGAAGTACCATGTAAAAGAACTCCAATAATCACAAATTCTCGGCAGAACTTTTATCAAAGCACAATATTTAAGTGGTTAAATCCTTGATTGAATGCCAGTCTGATAAAACTTTGGTTAGAGCATCAAAATTACCATTCCTATTGCATTGCTCTGGTTTCCAAAAGGTAAAAGGTGAAAGAGTCACATATCTGGTTCTTCTAGAAAAACATTTCCATGGGTGACCTTGGAAACATAGGGATTTTTTTCAGAGGTGAGACTTCAATGACAGTGAAGATCTAAGGGTAATTCACTCGGATTCCAGCTCCAGGGGAAATATAGAACTCATATCGTTTGGTCTTGGATAACTCTATGGGGAGGAATTTTGCATGGAGAAACTTTTGGGTAAATTCTGATAAGCATACAGCTGATATAACTAAGAGGGGTCTGGGTAACTTCCAGTGTATGAATGAGTAGGATTGATTTACAGAGTATGTTCCATGTCTTAGAGAGAATGGCTTGACTTGTTCTGATGACAAGGGTTTATAGTCATTGCAGAGAATGTCAAAGTAGGAATTTAAAATAATTCCTGGGCCATGTTTTGTGGGCCACACATAATTCCTAAGCAGATAGGTAAAGACTCATTATGAAGCCTGATTAAAGTAAAGTCCCTGCCTACACAAACACCTGATAAAGCATGTGCCACCTTAGACTCTGGTGTATGTAAAGGAAATAACCTTAAACTAGGCCATCTAAGCCAAATGAACTTCAATTTTTAGAGACCAGAGACTATGACAGAAAGAAAATACTGCATGTGTATTGGCCAGCATGATGCTTCCCTCCTTGCCCTGTGGATTCAGAGTGCAGAGAGGCCTGGCTTTGGATACTCTAGAGTCTGTTATGAGGTATATTTTACCAAAAATTTAGAACCCCAATCTTCTATTAGAATTATATGCTATAGCTATGCCCTAGGGTTGGCTTATATAAATGCCTTCCTGTGTTAGAAAGCTAAAGCTTGAAGATCAGAATTTCAGATTCAATGACTTCAATGTTAATGAACATTGGCATCTAAAATCCAAAATATTCTAAAATAAACTCAACTTTTTTTTCTTTAAAACTGCATTTCCTCTTAAATTCTTTTTGTTGATGGGGTAGTGGCTATACCATCTATCCAATACCAGAGCTAGAAATCAATGAATTGTTTTTTACTTCTTCTCTCCTTTACTCACCTCTTACGTGGTGAGTAACATCTGCAGAATTTGTTTCTTATATTCTTGTTGTCCATCAATAACATCACTGATTCATTTAGTCTTCATCAGCTCTTGCCTGGACTATAAAATGGTTTCAGAGCCAGATGGGACACAAGCCCTGTCTCTCCAACCCCCATCTGGCCTCTTCACACTCACTGGAGTCAACAATCTGAAACATAAATATGACCCTGTCATTACCGTTTCATCTCCTTAATGAGTTTTCATGACCTACGAGATAAAGTCCAAAACGTTTGGCAAAGCATTTATGACCTTCCATAACCTGGCCCATGCTTAAACCTCTAACATCTTACAACCTCAAATGTATGCCCCACCTTCATGTTATTAATTAACTATGCATGGCATTCAGATTTTTGTTACTGGGACTTTTCTCTTTTCTTCCTTTTTTCTTTTTCTTCTCTCTGTTTTTCCTCTTTAGGCATACGTTTTTCTCTTCTACTAACATGACCTCCAGGAAGCCAACCCTCACCAACCTTCCCCATCCCAAACCCAGGTAGATGTTCCCAAGGACGTTTTCTTAAGATACTATAAATAGATATCCCCATTACAAAATTATCTTTTAACTTTATGATTAATGTGTCTGAATCTCCTTATAGACTGAGCTCATTGTAGCCAGAAACCATGCCTTATGTTTTTAATCATGAACACCTAGGACAGAGCCAAGCAATTAGCAGATACACACCATATGTTTATTTCACACATAAATTAATGAATATTACTGAATAATTTATCCAAGGCCAAAGGAAGAACTTAAACCGTCCCTCTATCTTCATATTTAAAATTGCATTATTTTTATTGCACCTATTATCTTGTTTAAATATCAAGCTCTGCCTTGATTTTTGCCTTTAGAATTTGATCATGTGTGAGCATTTTCACCAGCCACTAATGAATATGAAATAAAGGCACTTTTAAGAACAAGCACACACATTAAACATTGCTAAGGAAGGTTAGTGCTGATAGGCTGTCAATAAGGAGACTGATAAAGAATGTACTTTAGAAAAAAATATGTATTCCAGAGGATAGTCTGTGAAGTAAGAAGTAATACTGAACAAATAAAATTATAAATATGCATGCCAGTATAAACCAATAAAATATATGCACACAAATGTGATTATCCCATGAAATAACTATAAAATAATGCTCAATTTGGAGGTTTAAAAAGACAAGGTTTAAACAGTGGGCAAGAATAGCATTTAATCTGAAAGAACTAAAGCTGAACTCTAACTGTTTTAATATTATTTTATTAGTTACAGGATTTAATATATTGATTATCTTTAATATTTATATACTTAAATATATCTAACTAAATATAATTTAAATATATTTGAAATGTAAAACTTCAAGGGTAACCATTAAAGCCCTATAGGTAATGTTCATAAATTCTAAACCAGTAGGTAAACATAGAAGGAAGAAAAAACATACAGTAAAATGCAAAAGATATAAAAGCCAATACAATGAAAAAGACGAAAAAACAAAGGAAAATAGAAAAAATGAATCAGTAAGAAATCAAACTGGTAGAAAAATTCAAATATAACAAGAATTTCAATAAACTAAATATATTAAGCATTTATGTTAAAATGGACATTTTAAGATTGGATGTTTAAGAAAAACTCCAATTATGTACTACTTCCAAGAGACACAACTGAAACTTGACGACACATAATTGTTTCAAGTAAAGTAGACTGACCCCCACCAAAAAAAAACCTAGAGTACTTACATTAATATAAGACAAAATAGAGTTTAAAACAAAACATATTATGAAAAACAGAGAAGTTTATACTATAATGAGAAATGATTCAAATCACTAGTAAGTATAATAATTCTAAACTAATGCACACATAATAAAAGATCCCCAAATATATGCAAGAAAATTGATGAGATTTGACAAAGAAATGGTCAAGCCAATCACTGTAATGGAAGAATTCAACTCAATTTTTGATAGATAAAATGAACAAAAACCTTAATAAAAATATAGAATTAAAAAAATTAGGAGAATAAACATCTGTTAATGTTCACAGCTAACTAAGGAGTAAGAATTTTTCTCAAGCCCACAGGAAATATTTATTAAAAGGTACTGTACCCTAAGACAATTTTAAAACATTTCAAAAAATTGATATCTAACATAATTTTTCTAGACAAAACAGAATCACATTAAAAGACAGTAATAAGATATAAACTTTAAAACACACTTATTAATGTATGTATCAATAAGAAAATCATTTTAAAAATATGAAATTACTTAGAATGCTAAATGTCAAAATTGTGAGATGTAGCAACATTTGCTAGTATTACATTTTTTTGATGAGAAAAATTCAACATAAATAACCTTAATATTTAGCTCAACAAGTTACAAAAGAAACAATAGAGTCAAATTAAATGAAGCAGAAAGAAGATGAACATATGGAAGAAAAAAACGAAACTGAAAACAAATACAGAACTGAGAATATAACAAAACCAAAGATTTGCTCTATGACAAAGCTAATAAGAATTCACATTTCTGGTAAAGACAAAGAAAAAGAGAGAGAAAACACAAATGAAACACTATTATTAAATAGTAGAGGGCAGAACACTATAGACGCGGAAGAGATTAAAGAGAGGTCATAAAATACTGTAAGTAGCTACATGCCAATACACCAAAAAACATACAAAAGACAAATTCCTAGGAAAATATAACAACAAAATTGACTTAGGAAGAAGTAAGAAATCTTTAATTAGACCATAACTATTAACATAAGACTATTAAAGTATTTGAAGATAAGTTAAAAATCTTTTCATGATGAAAATCCCTGACTCTGATGATTTTAGAGGTGATATTCACCAATCTTTCAAGGAACAGATAATTCCAATCTTATGCAAAGTCTTAGAAACAGAGGAGGATTTCTTAGCTAATTTTTTAAAGCTGATATTACCTTTATACCAAAGCCAGTAGAAGATAACCTCATTCATGCACAAGAATGCAGATTTTAGCAAACAGAATCTAGCAGTGGTTAAATAATGTAGTTCATAGAAAAAAATGGCTGTTTTCTTATTTTAGGAATGTAAAATGGTTTAACATGTTAGCATATCAGTACATGTAACCCATGTAAGTACATGGATCAGTGCCATGTACTTACATGTACCATCAGTACATGTAAGAAGAAACAACCTGTCATATGGCCATTTCAAAAGATACACAAAGAACATATGAAAAAATTAAATGTAAATCCTTCATTTAAAGAAAAAAACCTTTACAAATAGAGATAGAACTTCCTCACCTTGATATAGGTAATCTATTCATAGCAATTTTATGTTTAAATAATTATTTTGTACTTTAGAATAAAATAAAAATACTGAAAACCACCCAAGATGTACAACTTAATGACCTTTTTTTAATGAGGAAAACATCCTTGTAATCAATCACCACTCCTAGTTCAAGAAAGATAACTTTGCTAGCCATCATGGAAGCCCCACCATGTGCCCTGTTTCTATAACAACCCTTGCTCTCCTCTCAATGATAACCCTTATTCTAATTTTTATCACTATCTACTTTACTTCTTTATCACTATCTATCTTTACTTCTTGCTACAGTTATCTCATACTGGACACTTTGGTTTAATGAAAGCATATAATACATCATTTAACTTTTTAAAATCTCTAGGTCCCCCTGCATCTTTTCCTTTCTTTATAACTTATCTCTAGAAGAACCCAGGGCCTTTAACCTATAGAATCATTCAAAGCCTGGATTTTGCTGAGTGCATCCTCATGGTGTAGCTCAACATTTTCCTTATCTTTTGCATTTCCTGTATATTGGCAGCTGGATACAGAGATTTAAGTCCAATCTCTTTGGCAGGAAAGATTCTAGGGGGTTATATATTTTTTTACTGGGAGTCACATAATGTCTGTTCTCTCTTTACTGTGATGTTAAAGGTCACAGATGTCCCATGCCTTTATTCATTACTTTATTACAGATTGAGCAATAAAACTTTTCTACTTCCATCTTTGGATTTTCTTTTGTTAGTTGAAGTAGCTTTCTTAATGGTCAAGTTTGACAATCATTTTCTTTGGACCAGGAAAAGATGAGTTCAATGTCATCACTTATATTCAACATGGCTCCGGGGTCCTAGCCAGGGCAGTAAGACAAGGAAGAGAAATTAAGACATAAAAACTCAAAAGGAAGGTACCAAGCTAGCATCACCTGCAGATGATATCATTGTTTACTTAGAAAATCGAAAGAATCCACAAATTATTAGAACTAATTAGAGAGTTGATAAAAAGTTGGCTTTAAAATAAAAAATAAAAATTGTTTTCTTCTCTATACACCAACAGGAAACCATTGGAATATGTAAGTTTTAAAACTGTCATTCACCATTAAAATTAGAAGTCAACTCAAAATATGTCACATAGAAATAAATACAACAAATGTGTGTACTATGCCTGGAAAAGTCTAGGAGCTTATTGAAATAGCTAAAAATAGACAAGATGGAGAGTCATACTGTGTTTCTAGATTGGAAGAGCCAGTGTCAGAAATATCAACTTTTCCTAAAGTAAATCTAGAAATATTCTTATTAAATCTAATGGGATTTGTCATGGAATTTGGCAAACTATGAGATTTATTTTGAAAAGCAAAGGGTCAAAGCAAGGCAAATTCTTGCAGAAGAATAAGATAGGAGGGTTTGCTTTTTCAAATACAAATATGAAACCATAGTAATTAAGGTAGTATAATATTTGTTCAGGGACAGACAATTTGGCTGGTCGAACAAAACAAGATTCCAGAAACAGACCCACACACATATGGAAAGTTGATTTGTGAGAAAGGAAGTATCCTGTACCCTTGAGAAAGAGAAGAGCAATTCAATAAGTGTGCTGAGACATTTACTATACCTGTCAGGATAGGATAGGTTATGATTAGGAAACAACCCTCGCATTTCAGTGGCACAAAAAAACAAAGTCTTACTCAGACTATATGTCCAACCTGAGTTGCTGGGAAGTGGATTGGATTCTAGTCTTTGTAGATGTCACTCATGGTCACAGGTTGATGGAAGATTTAACTTTTTTTTGACACTAACATCTCGACATAAGCTTTCAGTGTTCTCCATGCAGCAGAAAGACAAGGCTGGAGAGCTCAACACTGGCAATTACTATGTTCTTTCTTCCAGAAGTGACAACATCACTTTGATTTAGTTTACCATTGTGTAGAAAATAATTTCTTAAACTAAAATATAACACAAGTACATGTGCTAAAATTGTATATTCATATGCTTGTATACCTATGGATACTTCTGGTATACTTATGTGCCTACCTGTGGTGTATACCTATTATACACACACACACCCACACACACATATGCCAGCATGGGTATGATAAACACAAAATTCAGGATAGGTGTTAATTCATGGATGGAAGGCAGTGGTATGGGTGGGGACAAACCTTTCAATAAATACAAATTATTAGTAATATTCTTGTTCTTATTTTAGGTTAGTAAGTTAATAGGTATTAGTTTTATGATTATGCTTAATAACATAAAATATTAGTATATTAGTATTTTACATTAAACATTATATTAAATAATTATATATAGTAAAAAGTCAAAAAATAATAAAGCTTAAAATTTACAAACAAAAAATGAAGGATGGACTGTGGATGTGGTAAGTAGCAAGGTAGGAGAGGCCCTGCATCAGAGATGGCAAGGAGGGTTCACATTTCCTCTTGAGGGGAATTCAGGGTCTGAGATAGCTGTGGAAGGGACGTGAAGGTGGGATTGGGGTGGGGGAAAGTGCTATGCTTGATTAGTGATGTCTGCATGGCATGGAGATGAGAGTAATAGACCTGTGCAGCAGGCTTATCATTCCTGCTCTAAGTCATTTATTCAATGGAACAGGATTTTGTCCTTATTGAGGGCATGAGGAGGGCTCGAGCCTGTTGAAAACACAGAGCTGGATTTTTTTACTTTCCTTGGAAATCAGGGCCCTGAACAGCTTTACTAAAGCCAGTACGTTGGCAGTGGTTTTTTCTGCCAAGGGAGACAAATTAGTCACAGATAAGCATGTCCCATGAGAAATAGAAATTCATGGCCAGGAACCCATCTTCATTTGGGGCTTTCTCTGTGAAAACCTGGGACTCATGGGCTTCTATATCTCGGTCTCAAGCCCCTTGGTTTGCAGATTCCTCCCAACTCCATTAAGGGAAAATAAGAAGGCAAAAAAAGAAACCTTGGGAGAAGAGACAGAAAAGGAAGGGTAAGAAAAGGGAAAGGGAGTCAGATAGTGCAAGGGCAAAAAGAAAAAAAGAAAAAAAGAAGGGGGAGGTAGTCTTGAAGTTTAAAAAAAATATAAAAAATAAAAAATAACTGACCTGGGAGAAGTGTATAGGAAAGGAGAGCGTGCAGAGGAATTATTGATTAGATCCCTTGGGGTGACATATATCAGCTCTTGATTAGGTGTGAAACGTTGACAGGCCTGAATTGCTTACAACTAATTAATGGCTGTGAGGGGCTTTGAAATCCTGGGATGAAAGCAAAAGGCTTTGTCTAGAAAAACAAATGGCATCCACGATTTAAACATTTTACTGTTCCTATGGACTCTAGATGCTAAACAGAAGAACCTGCCCTGTCCTTATCCTGGGACACTATTTGTAGATCACTCCTAAGGGTGGCGATTGCTTTCCTCTTCTGTCCTTATGTCTGTGCAAACTCCTAAGACTCCTGGGAAAACTCAGCTCTGTCTGCCTCATTGAGAAGCCAGGAGTCCTCGGCAGGCGGGGGCATTGAGGCTCCAACATCAGATCTCAATCTGTGGAGGATGTCTTATTTATTCTGGTTTTAATTTATTGTTTTTAGCTGTTATTGTTTCTAAGCTTAGATTCTCCCCTGTTCCAGTTGGAATACTACCTACTTCAGCCAGTGGAAAGTATTGTGGGCCTTAATAAGCTCTGGCACTTTAGCTGGTGGGTGGAACATGCGCTGCCAATCCATTGCCAGGTTAATAGCCTGTGATCGCCTTTTCCAGAGAGCTTTTCCAGACCAATGGCTTAACTACCCGCTCTCCCTCCCAGTTCACTGGCAGGGTGGGTAAGTGCTGCTTTCTCCTCAAACTAGTGAACAGAGGCATCCCAGACCCAGCCAGGACTTTCATTTTCCTCTTGTTGTGGGTTGTGACTAACCCAAATAGCTACAGAACAATGTGGAGGGGGTTCCCCTCCATTTCAGCGCTCCCCTTTCTGCTTTTGTGCACACCAATCTGAAAACAGCATCCTCAGGGAAATTCAGAGGTGAATTGATCTGCAGTTGAGGCAGGGCAAGGCAATGGGTTAGCTTTTATTTTCTGGAGGAAATTAGTGAGAACTACAGCTATTTTCACAAAGGGCACACACTAGGCAGGGAAATGCAGGTGTAGACAATAAAGCAAGGATAAAAGGGAACCCTTTGCATGCGTTCCTGAATCCAAGTGAGAGAAGATCCTGATGAGGAAGAGACAGGCCAGTTGGGGGCCTATTCAGATGGTGGAGAACCTCACCCACACGTGGTGAAAACTGTACACATCTGTATGACTTTGCATACAACCAGGGAAATTGGCACATCTCTGTGTAACTTCGCATGTACTTGCAGAAACTTCAACACAGTTGGAGAAACTGTGTAAACCTGGAGAACTCTGAGTGCAGTTGGGTAATCTCCACAGCCAAGAGCAGAAACACAGGGCTACTCAGCAAAGATGTACCAAGTGCTGCTCAACAAAGGCAAAGATGCTTTTTCACAAATGGCTGAAAGGAGGCACATGTCTGTGCGGATTATGAAAGAATCTGACACATCTATATTGCAGAATTCAAGACAGAGCCTCTCGAACTTTCTTGCACATTACTATCACCTGGGGAGGGCGTTTAACATGCAGGTGCTAGAATACCACTATGAACTACCAAAGCTGATCTTTCACTTTGGGGCCCAGAGAAGTGCATTTATAATACAACTCTTTCAGAGAAGCAAATGTGCAACAAGATTTGATGAACTAATTCAGGGAATGGTGTCAGTTTTGAGGGCAATAACTTCTTCTCTTTCCTCCAAGTGATTCTGAACTTGCTGAAAGGATCATGATGCTAAAATCAGAGAAAACTCTGTAGAGACTGTATCTCTGATGACCCTGCAGTTTGTTTCTGGGGGGTCAGATTCCCTGGTCTCTCATCTGCTGATCTCCCCAAGCCCTCTCCCTAGGAAATGATCTCCTGGTGGACATAACAAAGGAAACCTCAAATCAAACGTTCATATAACTAGACCATATTTGTTGGTTTACTCATTGTGTTTTCCCACTAGACGTTGAGCTTATATTGTCACTGGCTGGAAGAAGTGCACTGTCTTCACCCCTGTCTCCATGATGCTTGGCAAATAATGTATTGGTTGGAATAATCTGACTAGAGAGGTTTAAGTAAAGAAGAATATAATATCCACAGAACAACCCTGTTCAGAGTCCACACACCTTTTTTAACAGAAATTATTTCGTTTCACTCTTTCAACATCATTTGAAAATCTAAGGCTATTATTCTCATTTTATGTTAAAGAAAGTTTAGCTCTAGCGTTGTTACCCCATGTTCCCATTATCTCTCAAGAGATAGGTCTGGGGTTTGATTCCTGGCCTGCTGGATGTCAATATTTACAATTGCTCACCATTAACTCTTCGAGACACTGACACATCAATGAAAAAAATAACAAAACACTTCACTGTTGTTCATCTCCTTTTCATTTAGGAAGACAAAAAACAGAAGCAAGTTTGATTCAACCTTTCTTTAAAGCTTCCCTGGCATCTCAGGAGTGAGCTTCAGATATCATGGGGGGGGAACTGATCAACACAAATAAACATTTATCTTCCCAGCACGTCATACCATTTCATTTCATGCTCTACTAATAGGGTGCCTCTATTCTGGGAATGAAAGATTTATAAAAATGAATATATAATTTAAAAATTGAATTTACAGTAACATCTAGCATTTGTTACCTTCCCAAAGTGCTTTTGCATACAGACTCTCATTTAGAGTATCCACTAAGTGGATTCAGATAATGCAGTTTGCCAATGCAAAAGCAAAGGGATGATTTTGTAAATATTCAAATACACTCAAGTTTCTGGAAAAAAGAAAAAAGAGTGACATGCTTACTCCTCGACTTGTGATTTCACCATTGAGAGCCTTCTATGTGCAGACCCTATAATTTCCATAAGTCTCATTTAATTTTTGCAACTAGTTGGTGACATAGGTATTCTTATGCAACCCTCAGGTCACCATCGCTGTGAGGTATCAAACTTTAAGTAGATCTTACTCTGAGCTTCTAGGAAAGCATGCTTTACTTAAAAGGCAGAGACCCCCATCACTCACCATCGGCATCTACACGAGCCTTACATGCACATTTAAGATGGAGTCATAAAACCAGCTATAAACAAGGGAGGAAAACACAAACAGAGCTTTCAATTCAGGGTCTTGTCAAGTGTCCACTTGCATTGGGCGGACGAATATCTTTCAAAAACACAATAAAGGGAATGGAAATGAATATATTGTGAGTCTTTTGTTCTAGGAAAGGTTAGTTAAGTTGTACTCAGAGAGGTTAGTTAAGTTGCCAAAGGTCACACGAGTATAAAATAGAAAATTTGAGACTAACACCTTGAGCTTCTCAGGTGTATTCAGGGTGTATTCCCATAAGCAAGAGCTGCCTCATGGTAAAGGATTTTTAATATATCAGGGTGCTAAATCTAATTAAATTGGACTTTAAGCAAATCCCTTTCAGAGGAGGACTCTTAACAAATTATATGAAAGGGATAGTGCCAGCAAGAAAGCCCTGTTTGTTTTTTTATGCATGACTTACAGAGAAAAGATACAATTACCAGGAGGTAAAAGAATAAAATGAGGTAAAAAGAATAAAAAGATCACCAGGCAGATCAATAAACAAGTAGCAGAAAGAGTAAAATGAAAAGAGAACAACAGATCTTCACGCAGTATTTGTCTCTTATCACTGCTGTAATAAATTACTGGGAATGTAGTGGCGTAAAACAACACAAATGAATTAGCTTACAGTTCTGGAGGTCAGAAGTCTGGCATGGGTCCTAATGGGCTGAAATAAAGTTATCATCAGGGCTACATTCCTTCTCCAGGCTGTCCAGGAGAATCTCTTTCCTTGCCTTTCCCAGCTACTTGAGGCTGCCCACATTCCTTGGCTTGTGGCCACTTCCTCACTCTTTCAAGCTAACAACAGAGCATTTTTCTTTAAAGGCAGCCAAGAAAATTCTGTTTTTAGGGTTTTGTGATTAGGTTGGGCCCACCTGAATAAGCCAAAATAATGCACCTCATCTTAAGATTCTTAACTTAATCATATCTGCAGTGTCTCTCTTGTCATGTAAGGTGACATATTCAGTTTCTGGGGATTAGGGTGTAGACATCTTTGACAGTTCATTATTCTGCCTACCACTAACATAAACAGGACCTAGGGAAGACAGACAATGGGAATCGAAGGTACATTTGGACCCTGCAGAAGTGCACTAAAGAGTAATATGGAAAGATAAAGGGGCGGGTACGAGCAAGGACAGAATACACAGATACATTTATTAAGAACTCAAATGCGCCAGAGTAGTTGCAGATCCATTTTTTGTGAGTGGGGGAGTTGAGCTTAAGCACATTTTAAAAGCCCTCTGAGAAAGATACCATATCATTAATAAAATTTGCTAAAAATACTTTCCAAGGGCACTAAGAAGGAGTCACTGTACTATGAGGGTCCCTGAACCTTAATTTAACCTTAATTTTCATGAGCATCATAGTAAAACCACCTCTGAGCCAGGAACTATAGGAGGCACTATGTAGGCGTCATTGTCACTTACCCTCTGCACAAGTCTGGGCAAGCTGATGCAGGACTTGATTTAGAAACTCTGTAAGTGATGGAGAAGGAATCCAGAGCCAGGCTGGGTGATGCTGCAGCACATCCATCACACTCTCCCTACTAAAAGTCAAATCCTAGACAGCTGCACCCCACTACTGAGCTTAGCTCTGTGATGTTCAAACCAAGCAATAATTCTCTGTGGGCCCTTCTGAATTTTATAGTTGTCTTGAAACGAATATCCAAGCAACATTCCTTATGGCAAGGGTGAGCAGGAGACAGAGGTGCAGAACACAGCTGAGGAAGTGGGAAGATAAAATCAAGGCCAAAGCTAGCTGAGGCTACCAGGAAGACCAGATGCCAGTACAGCCTGAACAGTTTAAACCACTCCATTTTTTTTTTTTAATTGAGGCAGTGTCTTCCTCTGTCACCCAGGGTGGAGTACAGTGGCGCAATCTTGGCTCACTGCAACCTCTGCCTCCCAGGTTCCACCATTGCCTCAGGCTCCCGAGTAGCTGGGATTACAGCCTCCCGCCACCATGCCAGACTATTTTTTTTTGTATTTTTAGTAGAGATGGGGTTTCACCATGTTGGCCAAGCTGTTCTCAAACTCCTGACCTCAAGTGATCTGCCCGCCTCAGCCTTCCAAAGTGCTGGGATTACAGGCATGAACCACCATGCCTGGCTAGTCCAAATCATTCCTATTGGCCTTTTCATGCTGCCTGGAGCCTTTCTTCAAGATTTCTCCTTTTGTCTCCACTTCTTCCTACCCATCATAAGGCCTATGAGCACATGGTATTTGTCCATCGCCACTCTGAAGCATGGACATTTTGAAATAACCTGATACATTATTAACTTAAAAAAAAAAATCAAACCTGACCCTGATGTTGAACTTCACCTTGCTGCCAAGTTTTACCCCAATCCTAAGTAATAATGTTTCTTGATTTGATCCTTACTCACGCTTCTGAAGCAGAATTAGGCTTCAGGATCAGGCAGAAGGGAGGCATGAGATGTGGTTGAGAGATCCAATTTTACAAATAATACAATTCATTTAACTCAGTATATCCAAAGTGTGAGCATTTTAACATATAATCATGATAATCATTGAGGTTTGGGATTTTTCGTATGAAATCTTAGAAATCCAGTATGAATTTTAAACTTATAGCGTCTCTCAGAATTAACCACATTTCGAGTGACCAATAGCTGCATGCGGCTGGGGTCTCCTGTATTGAACAGCATCGATTTAGAGACTTGTAAGGTTCAGGGGTTTTGTGTGCTTTTTTGTTTTGTTTTGGTTTGGTCAAGAAGCAGGGAATGGTTTGATTTGGCTAGGAAGCAGGGAATGCCTTCTTGTATCTCCTTTTCTCTTTTTGGTGGTTTTGGCAACCATTCCTGATCATTGTTTAGATGGATTAATTCATTAGGGTTCACAAAAGTGGTGATATTTTCTCGTCCTGCCTTCATTTACAATCTGTAACACTTCTCTAAAGGGATATTTCTTATCCTCAACTATTTGGTTACTGGAATAAAAATTTTTATCAAAAAAAGCAGAATATTGTTTAATCATTTTCCTTTATTTCAGTTTTCAAAAGATAGAAGCTATGCTTGCAGTTCTCTCAAATATACAGGGTGCATGTGAGGGCTGGGGAAGAGCCAAGGAGAAAGCGGGCAGTGGGGGGTGATTGGAGGCTCGGTGAGGATGGGATGGGCATAGGATGGAGGTGAGAGGTAGAGGAAGAGCTCAGTGAGGGGATCAGGGGTATGCTATGGGTCGAAGAGGACTGTTCCATGTACATCAGTGTTAAAGATGATGAGGAAAAAGTACTGTGCATTCACCATGGCTGAATAAATCAGGTATTTTCTCCATCTCACTCCAGGAAACAGAGAGCTCATTACCCTCCACTCCCCAAACTCACAACTAGCAGAAAGGAAGTAAACAGAGTTCATGCTTCAGGTTCACTCGAGGAGATTGTTTTGGATTGTCTCAAAGGGAAGGAATCTGGAGACTGGTGCTTAGAAGTGAGGATGGGAGGAACTGAAGCTTCAGTTTAAAGGACTGGTATGTGAATTAGGGAAAGTTTGGTAATGAGGGGTTTTCATGTGAGCAGGAGATCCATACCCTAACTGCACATGGTGTCCTGGATGGAGGATTTCAATGGGATGCAAGGAAACCTGGATACCCACAGCCTTGAGGGAAGTGGGCCAAACCCCTGTGTTGAGCCTGTGATCAGGGGGAGGACCCATGAGGGGCCAGAGGCCATAAGAGCATTCAGGCATAGCAGCCACCCCATGGATCAGGAGACTAAGGTTAACTATGGCAGACACATTTGATTAAGGACAAGGCCCTTCTCCCTTTTCCTAGGTGACCTCTAAGTGCTAGGATTGTTATTTTCCACAGTTATTAAGAGCAGACTCCGTCTCAAGAAAAAAAAAAAAAAAAAAAAAGGAGCAGAGATTCTAGAACAAGCCTTCTGGGTTCAAATGTCAGCTTCTGTGTGTACCCTGTGAGCTTGGACTGAAGACCTTTGTGCCTCAACATCTTCATCTATAAAATGGGTAAAAATGGTACCTCCTAGGGTAGTTGAGGTGAAAAGTGAGTTTGTAAAGATGAAACACTTAGATGGTGTCTGAACCACAGTGTGCTATGTGTTAACTATGTTTAACTGACTATAATTACATAGCTAAAATAATTACTATTACTTCATGACTTTGGGGAGATGAAAGGATCACTAAATATAATAGAGACTGATTTTTCACTTAACCATGTTAGAATCAGATTTAATTTGTAGGGTGAGAGGAGGAAGAGGAACAGAAAAAATAACTGTTGAGTACTAGGCTTAGTACCTTGGTGACAAAATAATCTGTTCGTCAAACCCCTGTAACGTGAGTTACCTATATAACAAACCTGCACATGTACCCCTACATCTAAAATAAAAGATTTTTTTTTTTAGAAAGAAAGGTTAAAGAAAGAAAAAATAATAAATGTAATGCTTTTGTGTGCCTGGCTGCTGTGGATTAAATTCATAGTGCTACAACACATTACCCAGCAATATAATGCCATTTTATATATTTTTGCTTCCACATCAAAACTGCTGAATTAAAACTACTCCTTCAGAGCACTCTAAGCCATGCACCAAAGTGTCTCAGTGAGTCTTAAAGGGGCCATTCATCAGCATCCCAGGGCAAGATACGTCCCTGATGTTCTGAAAATGTCTGTAAAAGAAGTATTTTGTGGAGGGAGGTAGTGAGGTTGGGATGGAGAGAGAGTGGGAGGATTTTATGTATAAAAATATGAAACGAGTAAGTGTGAAGCATATAGAATGTTAAAAAAAAAAATAGTGCAGTTCTTTTAAGAATGGTTTCAAGCCCAGGAAGGATGCAGTGTGAGGGTGTGAGGGGAGTAAGCTCTAGGCTTTTCTATCATGGGGTTGAAGAGCAACACTGTGGGATGCAGAAATCACGACTCGGGAAGTGACTCCTAGTCACAGGGCCGCACTCCTCTGTAACAGGGCCTCACAGCTGACTTTTACGAGATCTTGAGAGAATTCCATTTTTGACACTAGTTTTTAATAATATCTGGATAAAAGGGTAAAGGACCAAGACAGTGTCACGAGGGGGTATTAACAGTGATATTTAAAAAGGACAGAACGAAAGCCTTAACAGATGGAGGCAGTAGCCCTGTGATTCACAGGGATGGTGGTTCCCCCCCCAGGGGTTATGCAGGAAGATGAGAAAGCCAGGGGACAGTAGGATATAGACAGTGCCAACTCCATTTTCCCTGCCATTCCATTGCAGCCTCAGTTTGCCTCAGCTGGAGCCCATTTGGCTCAAAGCTAAGTGTATCATTCACAGTCTCAGTTTGCTATTTGGAGCTTGGAATTGATGGATGATAATCAGTCCAGTTTGGGGTGAGTCTTAGGCATTGCTGGCAGACAAAGGTCCTGCTGGTTAAGTCCACAGATCTGGGAATCTGCCCCGTGTCGCTGTCTGGTAGGCTAGTCCTTTGTCACAGCTAGACCTTTGCAGGGGTTCTAACACCTTACCTAATCCTTTCCCACATTCTCCTTTGGCAGTGGCCTAGTCTCAATATTCTTGGCTATTGACTTTAATCAGGCTGGGAATACGATACTCACCTAGAAGCAAATGCCACTATCTAGTGGGCCTAGATCTCATGCTTTTCTTTATAGGAACCTGCCAAGCCCAAAAGGAGACACTTTTTAAATTACTGGCATAGCTGAAATAGCTCCAAGAGGCTCTCTCCAGCTGAATGATTCTGCCCCCGGAAATGCATCTTTGGTCCCTGCCCAACCTTCCACTTCAGATGGGATTCTTACTGGTTATCTGTTACTCTGGACTGGAAAATTTTGACCTTCTTTTGCTTTATGATCTTTCTAAAACCCAGGATGCAAATTCAGTTTTTTCTTCCACACTCCAGAGTCAAAGGGTCTTAAGACCTCGCTCTACTTCATGCCTCTGACTCCTTTCCAACAACTAGGAAAGGATGTGGCATCTAATGAGTGTTTGCTGAGCAAATGAATGGATGAATGAATAATTGCATCTGTAGTTTAGGAAGGTTAGGGGAGTTGATGAGAAAATCCTTTGTTTAACAGGTTAAAAAAAAGATGACGCTTATATCAAAACTTAAAACATAATAATAAACAACAAAAATCCCGTGATCAAAATTATTTCCAGACTTTGAGTTGATCATATGCTACAGCCTTCTTCTGATATATCAAAGCCCTAAAAATTATGAAAAAATAGAACAATGGTTTTAACATCCCAGCAGTACCTCCTTTAGAATGAAGCGTGATCACAGCCCAAAGACCAACCTCCAGAATACTACAGCCAGCGACGCAGTCCTACCCTTCTTTCCTCGAACTGATGGTCCAGAATTCACTGTATCCTTTCTGCGAACTTGTTCTTTCGCCCATATCCCACACTTATATATGGGTGGATAAAGACTTTGAAGAAGAAAAATCCAGTGAGCTTTGAGACATCATTCAGGGAATCTTGGCCTTGCCTAGGAAAGAATATTGAGCTATGAAACGAAAGGGGTGGTAAGCCATAGGGAGAAAGTGTCCCCAGGTAAGTAGGAATACAGACTCTGGGATAAGAAAGAGCTTGACAGTGGGTCTGAGTGCAGGGAGTGGTCCTGGGAGAGGTTAAAGGAATACCTACAGGCCAGATCATGCAGAAACCTCAACCTGTTTCCATGGAGGGATTTTAGGCTAGGAGGAGAGGAGGCACGTATTTCTATGATTAAAAGCTCATCGCTGATGTTTAAAAAATAGATTGGACACAGCAGTGTGCAGTTGGAGAGAAGGATGTGTGGTTGCTCAGGCCAAGGGTGAATGAGATTGATAGCTGTGAAGATGCAGGTCAGTGAATAAATTGAGGGGAGGTATTTAGAAGGTAGAATGGACAGGATGATGAGAGGCAGGGGAAAATGTTCAGAGGTTGTGCAGTGGGGGCTGCTGGAGAAGATGGAGAAATCAAGCCAGAGGGGAAGACAAGGTAAGATCTCAGAGTATCTCACATGTCATGCTAAGAAGTTTGAACTTTATTCTGTAGGCAACAGGGAACCATAGAAAGGTTTTAAGATTAGGAGTGATTTGAATATTGGAAAGGTCACTCTGACAGAGTACAGAGGATAGAGAGGAAGAAAGGAGAACGAGGGAGACCCATGAGGAGAGTGAGGTAGTTGTGTAAGTGTGGAATGACGAGTGTCTGAATTAAGGTGGTAGCATAAAAGATGGAGAGAAGGGGCTAAAGATAACTTTATTTTATTTTATTTTATGTTTGACAGAGTCTCACTCTGTAGCCCAGGCTGGAGTGCACTGGCATGGTCTCAGCTCACTGCAACCCCCACCTCTCAGGTTCAAGCGATTCTTCTGCCTCAGCCTCCCAAGTAGCTGGAACTACAGGCGCAAGCCATCCCACCAGCTAATTTTTGTATTTTTAGTAGAGACGGGATTTTGCCATGTTTGCCAGGCTGGTCTCGAACTGCTGACCTCAGGTGATCCACCCACCTTGGCCTCCCAAAGTGCTGGGATTATAGGTGTGAGCCACCGTGCTGGGCCAGAATACAACAATTTGAAGAAGATGGAATTGCATTTCCTGGGAAAGTGGATTGGACATGGCGGTGCCACCATGAAGTTTGATGGGGAGCCTGGAGAAGAGAGTTTGAGCAGGAATAAATTCATTGATTCAAAAATTATGGACAAGGCACTGTGCTAGGCCATAGGAATATATGTTGAATAAGAAAAATGTTGTCTGCCCTTTTGGAACTTACAGTCTAGTGGAGGAGACAGAAATTAAGTAAACAAACACGTTCATTAATCATGAATTAGAAGAAGTCTGATGAAATAAAGTAATAGACATGTCATAAAAAATAGCAGGGTAAGGAAGTATGTGGCTTATTTTACACAGGGTGGTTGGAAAATGCTCCCAGAGGGGGTGATAGTTAAGATAATATCTGATGGATGAGAAATAGGAGGGTAAGTACATTGCAGGAAGAAAGAACAGCAAACACACAGGCATTGAAAGTGGAACGTGCTTGACTTATTTGAGAAGCAGGAAGATCACTGTGGCTGCAGAAGATTGAATGAGGGGAGGGGGAATATGTGAGAGGTGGGCAAGGGTTAGATCATTCAAGGCTATATCCATCACACCACGGTGTATGGGGAAGTAGTGAGGTGTTATGCTCAGTTGCAAAACAAGCAGCTTACTGTCTCTTGTCTTATACCTAAACAGCTTCGATAATTAATTTTATTGGACAATCCCCAGCAGACATTTGATTTTGGGACCCCTGAAAAAAGATAATGAGCATTATAAAGATCATATTGAGTAGATACTTGGGACTCATTTATGAGAAAATCAGGAGTTTAGAAGCTGGGAATTCAGTAGCCCAGTCACTGAAAACCTGGGAGAAAAACCTGGGGGTGAAAGCAGACATGTACTCTCTAGGGTAGAAGCCTGTGCCCAGAGATCTGGGACACTGGGGTTTGAGTAGTACCAGCTGAAGCTAGATGCAATAATAATTCACCTGCGTACTGTTCGTATGTTCCTTGCTAGGGCCACACTGAGTTATAGATTCTAGGCTTTATCTGAATAAAGAAAAAGAGTAAAATGGTTGTGTTGGTATTAGCAGTTTGCATCCAGAAGCAGACATCAAGATAAAGGGTGGGATGCAAAATGTTTATCAGAAATCAACACATATGAAGGAAAAGAGGTTGAGAAGGAATAAACAGTGGGAGAAGTCAAACTACTAGAGAGAATTGACAACGCCAAGCCAATCCAGCAGAGAGCTCTGGAGTGATTACCAGCCCTGAGAGTGTAACACTGTGGATCCAAGTGGTCAAGCCTTTATTTTCCAATCTTGCTTAGTTACTGCATGTAGCTGCCTTGGCAAAAAAGAGGGACCTTGGGCAAGATGTCTTGCTACAGGTGAGGCAGGCTCTGAAGAAGCAGACAACTGGATGCCCTCCACCTCCACTGACTGTATTTTCTGCAGCTAGACAGCATGTGTTTCCTTAAAGAGGTATGAGTGGGGCAATTTTGTGTCGACAGAAAACAAAAAAAGTGGATGATAAAAAACTTTATACAAGCCTTAGTAAGCTCTCTGAGCAATTTCTACATTCTTAAAATGAGGTATTGTAAAACTATGTTTAGACACGTATGTGAAAAATCTCTAGCTGGTACTTGTTCCTGTTAGAGAAGCAATAGGCTTAGATTATTGAAATCACCTTGCAGCCAGTGTGATAAAATATAAAAATGGCCCCCAATGCAAAGTTTAATATTAATTCTTCCAAATTCCTAGTGAAGTGCCACAGAGCACTTCACCACCAGCAAGGAAAGAGTGTAGTTGAACAAGGACAAGGGTTTTGAGCTTCTTGGTGCTCCTGAGGCTCCTGGGTACGTGGAGGAGATGGAGATGATAGAGAAAAGATGTTAGCTTTTCTTTCCTACGTTGGTAAAATGCTTACCAAGAAAATGGCTTAGTGGTAAGAGAATATAGTTTTTACAGCCTTAAGTTCTACAGTTCTAAGTAGGTGACAAGGTCCAAAAGTTAACGAAGATTTTGAGTGCATTCTTCTGGATGGCTAAATGTCAGCTTTCTCAATCTGGGACACTCACAATTGGAGTCCCATGAAATCCATCTTCCACTTAGTTATTTTGTTTTTACCCTTTGTTAATTTTTTTTTTTTTCTAGCAGACCTCACATTTATATGGGCAAAGTCTGTATGGGTAGATGTTACTGGGAACACCTGCCCATATAGACACTTGTAAATTTCACACGGTCACAGCAGGTCAGCCCCACATTACTCACCGGCATTGATGTGACTCAGGTCTGCACTTTGTTGATTTTATTATCCTGTCAACCTTCCTTCTGATCCTTCTGCCAGGTTGGGTGTCTGGTGTAACAATAGATGTGGTAAAAATGAGTTGAGTGTGGAATTGTGTGGGTAATGCTTATGGTAATAAAAGCATGGGACGATTACAAGGGATGTGGGTGTTGTGTAATGGAAAACATTGTTGGAAGAATAGTCACTGATATTTCTGGAAAAACTGATGGGCAGAAGGTAGTCTTTGGAAATGCTAGACGCTTGCAGAGTCTTGTTAAAAATAATGCATTTTGTTTTTTCTTTTCTCCTTATATCCTTCAAGTACAGGGCATGAGATTGCAATTATTTCTACTGTACAGCTGTTGCAGAGTGATTGATATGAGTGACATCTGAACAATGATTTTTATTTAAAAATTTTCCCCAGTAAACATATTCAGAATACTTAGCAGAAAACTTTTAAAGTTGACAAAAAATTATTTTGAGTTTAAGAAGTTAGGAAGAGAACACAAGCTTAAAGGCAAGAAGACAACAGCAGCAGAAGCAAGCCAGAAGGTTTCTTTGGCCGTTCTTTTTGCTGTGTGTTTGTTTTGCATATATTCAACATTTATCTAATACTTCATAAACATAGAAAAATTTAAAAAGCATTAGGAAGTGATATTTCTCTCTAAAGGAGTATAGTATTAAAGAAGATGGTAAAAAAATAACTTAGAAAATGTTTGAATGCAGTGTTCCTAAAGTTGACAGCTTCATCTCTGCATGCAGTAGCAGAAGGGTGAAATGAAAAACCCGGGTAGGAATTGCAAGTGTCCTTTGGTTATGATCTTGACTGTTCCTCTGAGATTCAGTAAGCACCTAGAAGAATGTTAAGTGGAAGTGAAGTGAGTAAACCCAGTTCCTTGCCCAGCAGAGGGCCTTAGTGAGCATCTCACATTACTTCCCTGACTTCCCATCTGTAAAATGGGAGTATTGGGCTGCAGGGATCATATAAATTCCTTGTAGAGTTATCATTTGTGATTTCATGAGGCAGAATGAGCCTTTGGGGATGTTTTGGAGAGAGACCAAAATAGAGGAAGGAGAAAGGGCTTTGGAGCAGAGAGAACAGAACTATAGAACTTGATTAGAACCTTACCTCTACGTCTCACTGAGTAACTTGTGTTAGACTCTTGGATCCTCAATCCGCCTCATCTTTAAAAGGGATAAAAGCACACCTACTTGAGAGAGTTGTCCATGAAATGCTACATATAGAGCAGCTGGCACGGTGCCTGCAGCGTAATGTAACAGTCACTTGATAAATGGTAGTCATGCCCAAAAGGACAGGCACAGCACTATTTTTTCATGATTCCTGCAGCTCCTCTGAATAACCCAAATACTGTATCAGTCTCTCTTTCTCAATCTCTCTCTCTCTTTCTCTCTCTTTCTCTCTCTCTCTCTCCTTCCCTCTCCTTTCCTCATTCTGAATTCTCATGCCTTCACACTGCCTCCTCTTCTACTTTAAAAATGCCATTGTCATGCCTTCCTTTTCTCCCCATGTGATAGATTGTTTCTGTGGAAGCTAAACATCGTATATGTTGGCTAAAGAGGTCATCTTTCTCAGACATTATTCAGAGTTAAGGTAGATATGATAGGAAGAAAGGTAGGAAGAACAATAGATAGATAAAAGATAAAAAGATCATTTGAAAGTAACAAAAAATACTCAAAGAGCTAGGGAATCCCAGATGCTAGTATATTCATTGGTAGGAACTTGAAGGTAAAAAATTATGTTTTCTCCTTCAAAGTGCATGGCGTAGGCGATCTCCCACTGTGTTCTTGCATTGTATGGTCTTCCTTCAACGCAACAGAGATCAACTGAGGGCAAAAATGCAGAAGGCAAAATTCTGGGAGGTACAGAAATAAAAGGGACCATGTCTGGGATAATTGAATTCCGAACTGCCCAACAACAGATTTCTCATGTGGAGCAGCTGAGGCCACTACTACAACTACAAACCAACAGGGCGCTCTTTTTTGTGCTAAGCGTACATAAGGGTTTAGAGTGAGTCCTGCTGCCTCTGGCCCAGGTGCCAATATGCGGGCTCATCTCTGACCCTTTCTATGACACCTTTTATTTTGACCTAGACCCTGCAGTTGGGTTTCCAAACATGTTTTCTGGTCAGCATTTCACTTTTCCTCTGAGATTCTGAGGCCAGACCTACTTAACCTCCTCCCGCCACTCTGCCTGGTTCTTTCTAACTCTTTCCCAGAGAATCTGCATATGTTTCTTTAGGCCTGAAACCATAGAATGATATCCTGGTGTCATGGATCTTTCCCCTATGAATACTGAATTGTTCCCCAGCTAACGACAATTATGTATATCTACCTATATCCTTCTTGCCTTTTCTCTTCCATAGATTTGACCTTCTCTTTCAGTTCATGCAAATCTGAACTGAGACTGAGTTTATTAGACTGAGTTTATTATTTCCATTGTAAATTAATACACAGTAAATTATTGGCTATGTTCTTCTTTAAATGAAGATCCTTCAGTGTTCTAGAGAGGTAGTAGATTGAGTTGGAGATAGCCTAGGACTATAAAGTTTAGGTTTCGACCCTAATACCAATATTTAGGAAGAGTATGATTTGTTCTCTTCTATATAAAGTATGTACATGTAACTTCATTATACACTTCTCTTGGTTGTGTATTAGTCATTTCATTTTTGCCAGTTTAATGTTTCCTCATTGGTGGCCATCAAAGATGAGCATTTTAAAAATCTTTCTTTTTAAACAGAATCACCTATTGAATGATTTGTCTGTTCAACCTTTTTCTCCTGCCTGTTATGCCCCAATTTGTGGTTTAGATCAGCTTCTCATGATGCAGTAATTGTGCCTGGTGTTTAAAATGTGAGCCATTCTATACAAAGCCTATGTCAAGTGCTGAACCTTGTAATAATAATGCATTCTCACTGAGGTTAAGTCAGCACTATGAACATGTTTTCCTCCTCAAGAATCTTGAGCTCATTTTGGGGAATGGAATATAACATATACGGAAGTGGGTTTTTTTCTCTGTTAAATGGAAAAATTTGTCACCAATGTGAAAAGTATGACCTCCCACCCCTCACTCACACCAGGTTAAACAATTTCAGGACTTTCCATAACAAGTTTGGCTCATGTATCACACAATGTCAAGAACCCGAGGTTCACTGATCACTTTCTTTTACATCATCATCAATCATTTTAGGTTTTAATGCATTCTCTGATGAAATAACTGATTACTTGGCTCAATATTTCTTTTGACTTATATAAACATTTTATTACTTGCTCTTAGCTTATGAGGCTGGCAATTTAGTTTGTGTGTTTGTGTATGGGATGATTCTTGGCATAGATTGATTAAGGGATCATTCAATACTCTGTATCAAGAATGTATAGTAAGGTGCATAGTGTTTGGTGTCCAAATCTCATATTTGTACCCCACAGGTTGTGTGACTTGAAGTAAGTAGAAAAATCTTCTGGTCAATTTTTTTAAGTCTGTAATTTAAGGGTATTGATATCTGCTTCATAAATATCTTGTTAGGACGGAATGAGCTAATGCACACAAAAAGCCTAATAAAGTATCTAGCACATGTTCAACAAATGTGATATTTTTCTTATGCACCCACCGCCCCCACCCCAACCTTTTTTTCTGAGTCAGTGCATTTTGAGTGAATTTTTGTTAGTGGCCTATTCAAATTGTGTTTCACCAAAATTCATTTGAGAGAAGGTTGCTGCTTTCAAAACAGGTAGAAAACTCAATGGATCTTCGAATCATAGTCATCCCTGCTCAGGTGTAGAAGTATTTATAGGGAGACCACTTTATTGACTAGTTTTATGTGTTCTATATAATTAGCCAAGAGTAATGTGCACATTGTCTTTTTCATACCATTGATTTGTGTTATCCTTAAACCTGAGAAGACACTATATTCTTTAGGAGAATAATAGATTAAACTGTATTCTAAAACCAGTTTTCCTTATTTTTAAACTAACACTTTTATTTACTAAATTATTTTTATCTATTAAAAGTGCCCTTTTAGTATTATTTAGATGTAGGGTTTTGCCATATATCGTACCTGTACACATATAAAAAGGCAAATAATAACACATAGTAAATTGATTAATGTGTCTTAAAATTTTAAACACTTCAATCTGAATCTTGTTGCATTATTCTTTGACTCAGAGTTTCCATTGCCCAGGTTTTGTCCCCAAACAATATCGTTCTCTAGCCTTTCAAGTGCTTTGGTGAAAAAAAATTTTTTTTCAAGAGGTGAAAAAAATTTTTTTTTCAAGAGGGCTCAACTTTTTCTTCTGGGATTTTCCTTCAAGGCACTGATGCTCACTCTGAAAATTTTGATGGTTGTGCATAGGCAATAAACAGTATATCCATTTGCTGCCTGAATTCTTTGCACATCTGAATTCAAAGGTGCTTAATGTGAAACAAACAACCACACACAACAATTGTATCTTAAGGTCAATAAAATACAGTAATGATCAATACAGTTATGTTGAATTAATGGAAGATTGATGATACACCTATTTTGAAGCCCAAATCCCAGATTCTTCCATAGGGTACCAGAATTACATTTACATTTACAGCATCCCAAATACCATGTGTCATAAAGATGGGAGGGCTTGGAAATATCCAGGATTGTGCTTCTTTACACATAATTGAATAGACTTCAGCCTCCTCTCCCGCAGCCCCAAGCAACAGCTAACTCCGTGCTAATAACAGATAATGTGCTGTGACTCCTCATTGCCAGCAGTCTTCAGTGGCCTCTAGAGAGGGTAGAAGAGAGCAAAATATTTAATTTTGTTTAATATCTGACCTTTAGAGTGAAAGATTTTGAAATGCTGGGAAGATACTGGTGAATTTGAACCTTTCACTGATGACTTTTCTGATATAGGAAAATCCCCTGCAGGAGACATCAAATGAGGATGCAAATGTCCCCTTGCTTTAGAGGTTGAAGGACTCTGATGGACCTCTCTAGAATATCAGACGTCACAGCAAAGAGCAAACGCCTTCAGATATTTTTAATATATTTCGCGGTAGCAAAGTTGGGCAAATCGCAACGTGCATGTTCTAATAACATTAGAACTTTATTACCTAGTAATAATGGCAATGAAAATTACAAGATAGGCCCCTATGTGCCAGGTACTATACTAATTCCTCTGCACGTGTTAATTTACTCTATGCAACATATTTTTGTTATGGGAACTAGCTAAAGATCACACCCAGCTCTCTCGAAACCATTCTACTGATAATGATTCACTTTTATACAACTGATGGTTTTCGATCCACTTTTAAAAATGTAAAATCAATAAAACAGCAATACTTAATGACACTGATCCAGGGACAAAACATTTCCTTCTAATAAACCTAAATTAATCATTTTCCTTTTTTTTCCCTGCAAGTTCCATACTAGTCTTGTTCACCTGCATCTATAGTTGAAATCATGAGATTCACATTGGAATTTTTCCCATCTTATTATAAGCATACTTTCTTGTTTTCAATTAAAATTTTGGACCAAAAGTCCAAAAATGCTTCCTAATGGCATTGACTTTTTGGTCTCTAATTCTTATTGTTGTAGATAAAGTCATTACATTCTTTTCCAGACTCTAGAATCCCAGGGCGCATATTCATTAAAGGTCAACCCTGACAGGAAGTTTTGAGAAGTCTGACGTTCTTTTCTATGTCCCCTCATAGCCTAGAAGCCCCTTGTCCTACATAATCCCAGCTCTAGTGATGGTGGGGGTGCCGAAGGGAAGATTTTGATTATGTTTAACTTCAGTTTTTAAAGTGGTGACTTATTAGAAGACCTCTGTTGGTTTTGCTTGAGAAGAGGACATCTGATATTAATTCAAATATTTCTTGCCCAAGCTTTTGATTGTTTTCTTAATTATTATTGAACATTTTCACCAAGAATGTTGAATCGTGAAATTTCAAGTCCCACAGTCCGTTGCACCTCTAATTATAAGTAAATGATTTCAACTTCTGCCCGTCCTGGGGCATTGGTTTTATAGATTAGTCAGCAGGCTTATCCATCCCTGACTCCTCCATTTCCTTTTCCAGGAGAAACCACTGGAATTAACACTTCTGAGAGGGGCACTGGCCTCCAGGGGGACATGCCCACTCATTCTTTGTCCTTGAAAACCCCATTCTATGACCTGTCGAAGAGCCTGAGCAGAAAGAGGGCTTTGTAGCAGCTTAGTTGAAAGCTCTCCGGTACTCTCTCCATCAGATAACACATGCTAAGCCATCCGACCATTAGCAGCTCCTGACCAAATTCCATCTTCTCTCAGAGGTTGTTGGTAAAGTTTTGAACAGTTTTACTCTGTTAGTACAGGGTCCCTTACCCCCATATTGACTCCTGATTCCTTAGAAATGATGTGAGATCAGAAAGGAACCACTGTTTTGATTTGATAAATCTTTCTCTCTCTCTTTTTCTTTTGAGTGGCATTACATAGATTAGTAATTAAACTTGGAGGTAAGAAACAATTTGATTTGATGACAAATGACTGAAGAAAGAAAAAGAGATTTTCCTACGAATGCATGTGAGGCAGGATTTTGCACTGCAGGTTATTAAGGTCATGTGCTTTGTTTCTAAATGTTTGGAATGGTGGAGATTGGATCATGTTGGAATAAATGTTATTCTTCAATTGCTAAATTGTGTGTGTGTGTGTGTGTGTGTGTGTGTGTGTGCGCGCGCGCGTGTGTGTGTGTGCTGTCTCCGTCACAATGCATCTGGTTTTTCTGGGTAAATTCGTTTCCTTAAAACTGAGGCCATTGGATTACTTGTCCACCATACACTGTCTGGGACTCTTATTGCCTATGATTCAAGCTCACAGTCTTCTTTCCAGCATTCATGAATTTCCACATATGGCTTCTGGCTTACTCTCTACATCTCATTGATCATTGTTTCCTTACACCTTCTTTTCCCTCTCTGGCTTCTCAATGACCCTGCTGTACATGCTTTGTCTCAATTTCACATTCCAACCTATGGCTTTTCTGCCTTCTACCCTGCCACTAACTTCTGCTGTAAAGTCGTGCACATCCTTTTAGGTTATACTTAAACCTCACTTCCTTGGGGAAATCTTGTGCTAAGAAACATTAGCCTGAGAGCAGACAGATTCAGTCCTGCCACTGACTCGTTATATAAGTCATTTAACCTGTCTAAGCTTTGGTTTTCTCGTTGGTACATTAAGAATTGTTCCTACTTCATAGAGATGTGAGTTTTCGAGAGGTCTTAAAGGAAATCCCAACAGGCATTTGTGCATGCATACAAACACAGCACACACACACACACACACACACACACACACACACACACATCATTGGTATGGAGGGAGCCATCATTTAGTAAGCCAAAAGTACCTAAGCAGTGATTGCTCTAGACAGATACTTTGCCTTATGAAGATATAGAAGTGCTCAATAACCAATGGATATGATTACTTATATTATTAACTTTTTTCTTAATTGGTTTAGATGCTCTTTTGCTTTTCTTTCTTTCAACTATTAGCACCTCTTTTTCTGTTGGTATCATTCATTTTGGTGTTTAATGTTATATATCCTTTAACAATTTTTCTCACTCTGTGTGTGTTCATTTGGGTGTGTGTATCAAACAAAAGTTGTGTGGAGGTGGAATTCTTCCTAATCATATTTGCAAGTTCCTACAAATTATGTAGTTAACATGCTATGTTTATTGAATAAAAGGAGAGGATTGGGGAAGGAAATAGGAAAAGAAGAAGAGGAGGAAGGGAGGAAGAGGAGGAAGGGAGGGTTAGAAAATAATAGCCAATAGAGTCTTCTTTGTTTTTCTCTCTTCCTTACAGGGCTCAAAACATGTATTAATAAATACCCCTTCAGCTGCCCAAGAGAAGTCACTTCTTGATAATGAGGTTCTCAACAGGGCTAGGGTCACACTGATAAAAATTCCAAGAATAGTAGTAGAAAGTCAAATCAACACACAGCGTCTGGGCCATCCAGCAAGGCAGCCAAGGCCACTGGCAGAGGAATAATCAGAAGCATCTGGAATCCCAAGCTGTCTGTCTATCATGGTTAAAGGCCAGGTAGTAGGTGACCACCATCTCTTGGGAGACTTATTTCAAGGTCAGGGCAGAAGACAGAGAGGTTCTAGATGACTTGAAATTGAATGAAGTTCAAATGAAAATATAGGAACTCAATAATTTTGGAATTTGATTGGTCCCAGACCACATACCTAGAGTTGAGTGTTAGGATACTTATTAGACTGTTATTATTAAAAGGATATTAAAAGATGTTGATTCACAAACCTGGGAACTGCATGTCCAGATTTACAAAGGCAAATGTGTCTCAGTCCGTCACTGGCCAGACGTGTTCCATTCATGATAAAGTATCAGTCTGTGTGTGTGTGCATGTATATAGTAGGGTCCACTCTAAGACTTTCTCATGTTTATTAATACATGTGGGTACTTATAAACTGAATGGTCACAGACTGGGGATGAATGAATCTTTTGTGATAAGAATTGGTGTTCCCAGAAACAAGAAGCAGATCTGAGAAAAGGCCACATGCAGACAGCGAAGATGACAATTGAAAGCAGTTCATATTAAGAGGTGGAGGATAGAAAATAAGTTAAATCTATGAGCCACTAGCTAGAAATCATAGCTTTGGGTCCTGAGATTCAGAGACCAAAACTAAGCTGAGATGAGCTAATGGGAAATATATTTATTTAAAGTCAGATGTGAGTACCAAATGGTTTGAGAGAAGGGAAGGAGCCGAGAGGAGGATATTCAAGTCTAGTTTCAGCTGTCTCTTCTGCAGGCTGATGGACTATGGTTCCTGCCCCAGAAAATCTGAGAAAAGCCGAGATCTATCAGCCATTTATAGCAAGAAGAAATAACACCTTAGTCTTAAAAAAAAATCACCCTCCATTATACAACCATAGGCAGGACTAAGTTATAGGTGTGCAACTCTTAGCCATGTGGTGATAAAATACACTCATACACACACAAATATGGACAAAACCCCAAGAAATTAATGTCATTATTAGCTACCTTGTCCAGTGAAGACAATGTCTATTAGAGAATTTCCAGCTGGTAATGAGCTCAGTACTTTAGCTAATTGTAAAATTGTCCAGTTTGCATCAAATTTAACTTTTTTCCCATGGTGTTTTGAGTTTTTACTTATGGAGCTTAATATCAAAAATCTCCAGGATTGAAACATAGCTCCACTTGTAAAAATGCACACGGCTGCACCTGTCATCTGGATGAAACTGCATTGGAACTGAAGACAGTGATGATGGAAAGAGAGGAAGTGATGCTAAGGTTAACACGTGGGTGACATAGAGCTTGCTCATGCTACAGGACCTATTTTCAAAGCCTGGGCACTTATTTTAGAAACTGTGAAAGATTTCCTAGAGATTTACCACAAGAAATCGGTCCTGAGGCAAATGGGGTTCTGAAATGCTTTCTATCATGCCTTATGTAACTCAGGGAAAAAAATATTATTCCCCTGAATTGGGGGTGAGACAAGAGATGGATTTGTACAGTGACTAACTGCTTAAATACTTCAAGCCTTGCTGCCTTCCCCCCTCTTTGAAGAACAGGAAGTAATAAATCAGAAGAGTAGGGATTTACTTCCATTTCAAGGTGCCAATAGCCAAACAGGTTAGCTGGCCCCATGCCTAAGTTTTTGCGTGTGGGAGGTGGAGCTGGAAGGAGACAGGCCTCCAGTGCTTCATGTGGGATTGAGGGCTCTGAAGTCTGATAACACAAAAGGGAATAATTCTCACTGGAGTTACTTATTTTCTGCAGGTCAATAAACTAGTGCAAAAAGAAGAAAACTAAAGGCTCACATCTCCAGGCCCGTGAGGTGAATTCCCCCTGAAATTAGCATATATGTTTCCTAGATTACCTGGGTATCTGGGGAAACATCTCCTACCTGACTTACTTAACCTGACTATTACCACAACAGGTAGTTAGGTTAGGACATTTGGGAAGGACTCACTGGAGTGCTCTTTGGTATGGAATTCCAACAGCGTTTGCATTCCATTAGTTTGTAAGTGAAATTCCATATTTCCTCTATTGAAAATATATCTTTTATCCTCACTCCCTAACTGCAGCCCCTTACTGAGCCCATCATTGGATTCTGAGCTACAACATTTCCCTTTCTAAAGACAAGCCCAATCCATTGAGCACCAGCGAATGACTGAAGCTGTTAAAAACAAAAGGAACGGTAGGTAAGCAGCTCAAATTAGTGAAATACTCTTACCAAGCTGTCACAGGTTCAGCAGAAATAAATCTTTCTGTATCTCTAAGCCAGAGTCCACCCTGTCCCCAGGGAGCTATCAACCCACCCTGTCCCATTCCAGGGGCCAAATATTTGTGGGGGAAGGGGTGTGAGCAGAATTATGTAAGTGCATAAGGCAATCATCCTTTCCCTGGAGACAGGAAAGTATGGTGTGGTCTTAAGTTCCAAATCCTGGTTTTACAGACTGCCAGTCTGGAGTGATTTTGAGCCAAGGCTCTGTGGTTCGAGATGCCTCTCTACTCCATCCTTGGGCCATATTGTAGAGTGACTTGCTCATCTGCACATCATTTTTCTTGGAGTTTATAAAAGCCCTTTTCTAAGCCAGGAAAGTATCCAGTCCCGACTCCCACTGGCCTACTCAGCTGCTGTTCTCTTGCTCCCCACAAGAACCTTTCGCTCTCAGTATTTCACAATCAGCTTCCCCCAAGCCCAGCTGGATCTTTCTCACCAGGGTATAGGACTTGGCCCACCACCGCTATTCTCCCGACTTTGCACATCTGCTCTTTTTTCAACCCACGTGCAGATCTGGGTAAGAGAGGCTTCCCCTGACACCTCCCTCCCAGAACCTGCATCAGCAAGGCTTGACCCCTGTCCTCCCCGGTTGGAGTGCACTGATTGAAAGTTCAAGCTGTAAAATCAAATCACTTAGGCATAGTGTACCGCACACTGATGAATGAGCTTTGAAAAGTCTTCTCATCGGTGTTCTGAACCAGCACCTCACCAAGCTAGACTGGAGCCTGAGACACAAGGAAAAAAAAATCAGTAATACTGATACTGTCTTCATTTAAAATTTCGATATTTTATTGTAATACTTTTTCATTACTTCTGATATTTAAAAATCTTGATTACTGACGTTTTGGTGTCTCCTTTAATTTTGCACCCAAGTCAAGTGCCTTACTTGCTTCATCTAGTTCCAGCACTGCTCTGAAACATGGTTTATCTATTTATAGAGTGGGAATTACAATAGTGTATACCTTGTACTTTTTTGAAATAGTTAAGGGAAATTATGTGTCTAAAGTCTAACAACGTACCTGACCCATTGTAAGCACTCGTATCTTGCCTCATTTTATTACTATATGTTAATATGCTGTATTTCCTTAGAACATTAATCAAGTCCTTCAAGCTCCTTGAGGAAAGAGTTTGGATTACTACTGCTATATCTGCTGTTGGATACTGTTTTGCACAGAAAAGTTTCTCCATCAAAGCTGATGTCTATTAATTGTGGAATCAGAACGGATTATACTTAAGATCCATTTCTTCTACTGGTCCCTAGAAAGCTGTCTGATTACTTTTGAATCATCCAGCTGACAAATATTTATGTGTAGTATCACTGTTACCTGTTTTATAACTTTTTTTTTTTAACTTGAGACCGACTTTCAATAGTCACTATGTTGTCTCTGTGCCTCTCTGGTTCATCTTTACCACACGTACATGGGATGACCCCTACATCTGGGAAAGAATTCCGGCTCCCAGATTATTCAACCCACTGTGCTGGCAGCATTCCATGAGTTCGTCTTGGGAAACTATAATTGATTACTCTGGAGGGAAAACTCCATCTCAACACCAGCTGGCAGCCAGACCCTGCCCTAGAGCCCCAAAATGAGTCTCCAGCGAAATTTTCAACAGAGACAGTATACCCGTGAACGAGGCTGACGTTATCTTCATGTCCAAATCGTTGCTAGGTGTGTGTGCTTTCTTAAACATACTTGAGTTTGGCAACAATAAAGTCTCAGAGTGGTGAATTTTCCAGTGGCTACCCCAGAGAGCCCTGTAGTATTTTTTTTTTCTTGTAGATTTAAGCAAGCAGCAGGTTTTTCCATCCAACCCCATTTGAACAAATAAGCCAGGTAATAAAGAAACAACCCTGAAATGCAACAACCTTGCCCTGGTAGCAGAAAAGAAAGAAAGGACCACCTTGAAGAGACCAGGTTTGAGAAGCAGTGAGGTGAAGGTGGACATTTGTATTGTGGAACAGATGGACACCTTGTTCTCAGGGATGTGTTGACTGTTACCTATTAAGTCCATCAAGGCTACCTTCCTAACTTCTGGGATTTGAACAGGAAAAACCAATGCTGATTATTTGTCCAAACCCTTCAAATGAAAGTGAGTAATTTTTTTTTACATAGAGTCTTGCTCGGTTGCCCAGACTGGGGTGCAGTAGTGCGATCTTGGCTCACTGCCACCTCTGTCTCCTGGGTTCAAGAAATTATCCCATCTCAGCCTCCCAAATAGCTGGGATTACAGACACACACCACCATGTCCGGCTAATTTGTGTATTTTTAGTAGAGACAGGGTTTCACCATGTTGGCCCAGATTTCACCATATTGGCCAGGAGTCAAACTCCTGACCTCAAGTGATCCATCCGCCTCGGCCTCCCAAGTGCTGGGATTACAGGTGTGAGCCAGTGCACCCAGCCGAAAGTGAGTAAAATTTTAAAACATGAATGTGATTTCCATTCTAAGAAGTGGTTTCTGGATGCCAAAACCATATTTTGGGATAAATATGATTTTGCTGAATAAAATTCTTGAGAGTTCTTCCACCATTTACATAGCACATTCATTCACGTGAACACATGCCTGGATACTGTCGTATCCATCAAGTTATGAGATGCCGAGACCTCACCCTCCACTAAACATGAACACTGAGAAATAAAGAATAAGAGAATGAATACGTTATGTGACCCCTACCCAAAACCCTAATTTATGAATATCTCAAATTCTTTAAAACTCAAAAATAAACTTTACCTATAATATCCAGTAGTTTATTATATCTTGTATATGATTGTATCAGTTTAAGCTGACATTCCTAGCTCTGCTGATCTGGTCCCCAGTGCAGTAGCACAAAAGAAGAACTCACCTTCAGGTGCCTTATAAATAGATGTGCGTTCTCTCTCCTTGGTCGTGATTACTGTCAAGGTTGCGTGTGGTTTCTATTTTAGGCCCAAATGGCAGAAAAGCCGCTTCTGCAGCCAAGAAGCAGCATTGTAGGATGCCAATGAATTCTGGGGGAAATTACATTTTAAAAAGGAAAACTTTGACATACATCTGGCAATAGAACCACACTGAACATATGGCAGCCTGGTAGGTAGGAAGTCGTTGGAACATGGTAACTCGAGCTGAGTGCTGCCCCATCGTGTTCTGGGGTGCATTTGGGAAAGATCCTGCAGTGAGACCATGTCTCTTCCAACCTGGTGTGGCACATTCACTGGGGAAGGAAGCTGGGTGAAACGCCATTCTTCAATGTATGACCTTCTCCTGGCAACCTCTGATTGACTCCAAAAAGCTAGTCTTAGTGGTGCAAGTGGGCGGGAGCAAGACCCCACCGTGGGAGCCAAACATGTAATCATGACTCAGCCTATTCATAAGACACTGGGAAGCTAGAGAAATCCAGGGACTCAGAATCCCAGGATCCTGGTGCTAGAGAAGACAGACACCCAAAGTCAAAGTCCTGCTAGTGGATGGGGGATGCATCTTCATGGGTCAGTTTCTGCTTGATCATGTCACTACCAGCAAGTTCAGCACCTCTTGTAAGGGACAAGGAAAAACCAGGCTTTCATCAGAGGAAAGAGGAAAGATGCACCTGTCTTCATTGTAAGTTCATGAGGTTGTTCCCGGGACCCCAAGAGTTATATTTATTTATTACAGGGTAATCCTCTCACCTTCTGGATTTCACACCTCCATACAGACCACTTTCCACTCCCCCACATCTTATGTGTCTGGTTGCTGGGGCTGCATCTCACATAGCAATGTCAGGATCACAATACCTTGAAGGATTGGCACTGCCACCCCTATTCTTCAGACAGGAGCATTAGGGTTCAGTGAACGAGCTTCTTGATCAAGATCACACAGGTGGTAAGTGACAGTCTGAATGCAAGTCCAGATCTGTGTGACTTCAAAAACTGCTGTTGCTATTAGACATAGACAGTCTCAAAAATGTTTGCTTTTTGCATATCCCATGGACTGCAGACTAAACTATGAGGAAGGTATTTTCTCATCTCTGATCCTTAAGCTTACTCTGGATGGGGCATGAGACTTTTAAAGTTTCAGAAACTTGGTCTATGGGCCTTTGTTCTGTTCTGATTAAGTAATTGAACACATTGTATAGCTTCTTAATGCAGCATGCACTTTCCCTCAGCACAGGCATTCATACATGCTCATGTGTATACTCTTAGCATATCCTCACCACCTTACAATGTATATGCACAGGCCTTCACCCATCACCACATACATGTACTCACTCCCATACTCAGAGACAGACTCCTATCTGCCTCCTTCAGAGCAGTTAAGTTTTCTGTTCACATCTATGACTGAGGGAATCACTAACATGTAGATTCAGCAAATACAGGCTGTGTTCCAGAAATCTGCATTTTTAACACAACATCTAGGTGATTCTGATTAGGTAATCCGTGCACTATTGCTTGGGAAACATTGTCTTGGCTGTGAGGTCCTTAAAGAGAAGAGGTCTTTCTTTCTTTCTTTCTTTCTTTCTTTCTTTCTTTCTTTCTTTCTTTCTTTCTTTCTTTCTTTCTTTCTTTCTTTCTTTCTTTCTTTCTTTCTTTTTTTTTTGACGCAGTCTCACTCTGTTGCCCAGGCTGGAGTTCAGTGGTGTGATCTCGACTTACTGAAACCTCCATCTCCGGGTTCTAGCGATTCTCCAGCCTCGCCTCCCAAGTAGCTGGGACTACAGGCATGTGCCACCATGCCCGGCTAATTTTGTGTATTTTTAGTAGAAATGTGGTTTCACCGTGTTAGCCAGAATGATCTCAATCTTTTGACCTCATGATCTGCCTATCTTGGCCTCCCAAAGTACTGGAATTGCAGACATGAGACACCGCAGCTGGCCTGAGAAGAGGTGTTTCTTATGCATTTCTGTTTGCCCAGCACTAGTTACAGGCTAGGTGCAGGGTAGACAGATATTTGGCAAGGGTGGGTTGAATGAATGCCTCTGTCACTGACTCTTATTCACTCAGGAATGATTATTTCAAGAGAGGCAATATGTCAAGAGTCCAGAGGGTACCAAGGTCTCACTTGAACTTCAGGAGTCCTGTTGTATGAACTACTCTTTAAAAAG
Organism: Macaca fascicularis; assembly: GCF_037993035.2. Classification (NCBI taxonomy): domain Eukaryota; kingdom Metazoa; phylum Chordata; class Mammalia; order Primates; family Cercopithecidae; genus Macaca; species Macaca fascicularis. The sequence goes on along the minus strand of NC_088384.1, from coordinate 96,213,998 downwards.
GACTTTTGAACATTCATGAGGACTCTCTCATTATTTGCTCCTTGTTCTTGGGCAGACTGTATTCCTAAAGAACACTGAAGGGTTACTTCTACAGTATCCAGAGATTTTCCTTTCTTCCCCATGAAACTCACCACAAACTGATATCCCTAGGAGATCAAAGACTCCGAGGGAAATTGTGTCTGCCACACTACCTGCCCAGCACAGAAGGAAACACTTCTTTCTTTTTTCCTTGGTCTCTTACCATCTTTCATGTCTTCCCATAATTGACAATGAACCTTGCTTAGTTTTGCTGGTCGACATCAGTTCCAATGCACAGGTCTCGTAAGGACTAGCCCATTGTCCCAGGCTACCTGGCACTTTTGCATTTCTCCAGAACTAGAATCCTCAGCTGTCCTGTCCCTGAGGGTATGCCATCTGTAAGGTTCTGCAAGTATCAAAGTGAATCTTTAGGTGCACTGCCAGTGACCCATGGCCAGTCAGACATTCATGTATTTGCTGGCATCCTCTAAGAGTGAGCTCAACCAAATAAAATGCCATCCTGCACTCGTAAGGGATTTTGTAAAACCTGTTTCTGAATTTCTGATCCCCTATGTTTATGGTACTATCCTGGTTTTCTAGTCTGGCAACTGCACCAAGAAAGGAAATGTGGTTATTGAGGATACTGAGGGATGGCGTCGTCTCGATGACCTCATGCTGGTTCCCTTTCTATTAACTGTTCATGAGGCTTCATTTCACTTGCCTACTCCTAATTTTTTTTTTTTTCTGAGGTGGAGTCTCACTCCTGTTGCCCAGGCTGGAGTGCAGTGGCACAATCTCAGTTTACTGCAACCTCCCCATCCCGGGTTTAAGCAATTCTCCTGCCTCAGCCTCCTGAGTAGCTGGGATTACAGGTGCCTGCCACCACGCCCAGCTAATTTTTGTACCTTTAGTAGAGATAAGGTTTCACCATGTTGGCCAGGCTCGCCTTGAACCCCTGACCTCAGGTGATCTGCCCACCTCAGCCTCCCAAAGTGCTGGGATTACAGGCATGAGCCACTGCGTTCGGCCTCTCAATTCTTTTGACAAACTATGGCAGGCTACTGGACTATGGTAAACAGTCTACCTCTTCCCTTTCCTTACAAATCTAGACACCACTTACCTGTTTTCAGTGCTCTGGAAGTACTACTACTGCCCACTGGAGTTGTTTCCCCAATACCCCCAACATGAACAGTGACATCTAGGCCAGAGTAGATTTTGTGAGCAAACCAATGCTTGGCTATCCTGCCTAACAGCTTTTCAAACTTCAATAGGAACTTCCAATTGTGAGCTAGGAGATCCCTGGGCAGCATGGTGCCTGGGGATGGATATCTTTAGGAAGCCACAGTGTCCCCTCTTTGTTTGGTAGCTATATCCGCTATGCTAGAAGCTGTCCCTAGACCAAGGGGAAAATAATGTTTCCCTGATAGATCCCAAGGAAACATCAGAGTGATTTATAAGTAGGGGGAGAGCTTTGTCTATGCATCTGTGATCTGTTAAGAGCAATACCTTTATCTATAGGTGTTCATCCTTATTTTGATGATGATAATAAAACATCCATTATAAATTTCTAATTAACATAAAGAATGACATTACAGAATGGAAAGAAGAAGGAGGTGGGCATTTGGAAAAGATAAATGTGATAGAAGTGGGTACTTGGAATCAAAAGTGATCATTTGGTCCAGGTTACAATTTAAGTCAAAGGAACTAGTCGCCTTAGATTAAATATTTTATGATCATATTAGTGCAAATAAAATGTATTTCTAGCAACTACATCCCACAAGTTTTTATGCATATGCTTAAGACATTTCCAGAAAAACAGAGAAGAAAACAATTATGGTTATTTTTGGTGAGAGGGACTGAGCATAGAAAAAGTACTTTAAAATTTTACCTTTCAAAATTGGTACTCATTGAAGATTTTACCTTAAAAAATATATCCCCACATATTATGTATTGCATAAATCGAAAAGCAAATGACAATTATTGCACTTAGGAAATGGAAAACCCTGAAAGTTTTGTACCCAGCAGCTGCATACTGTGGCTCTTGCTTTTCATAGTGAAGTTCAGTGGGAGTCCAGAGGTGTTCTTGTGTATCACAAACCCTACTGCTCTGGAAGGGGGCCTGGGCCACTATAAGATCAGTCTTTCCATGCTCATTTCCAAATCCACAAGGTTCAGCTGAGTTCATTTAGCTCCCCTGTGTCCAACCACACAGTCTGGACAGGGGTAGTGCTTGGTTTCCCGACAATCAGTGCTTCTTCCTTCCCCTCCTGGTACTGGAGGAAATTTGGAAGTGTGTATTTTAACTGCTGGGCTTTGACACTCAAGCAGCGTTGCTGGTAGATCAGACTTGGGGTTAAGTCAGTGATTCGTACCCCTCCTTTTCATCCATCTCCAGCCGGGAATCTTCATAAGAAGAAGGATATGTGGAACTCTAGGGGCAGTGGACCCTAAAATTCATGTGCGGAGCAACCGCCAGCAAAGTATATTAAATGCCCATTCTCAGGGCTCACCTCTAGAAGTCAGGATTCAGCAAGTCTGGGGAGGGGCCCAGGAATCGTCATTTTAACAAGTTCCCTAGATGATTTGGATGGAAGAGACTCGAGAAAGCACATACAGAGAAAATTTGTTGGAAGGACTACAGAGAAATAGAACACTACAAAGTAAGAAAGGGCTGATGCTACAGGCATTTTCCAAAACTGGGGGAAACAGGAAAAATTGGAACATGATAATGATAAAGACAAAAACTTAGCACTTATTTCATGGAAAACTCCATTTTGAATGCTTGACATGTGTTTACTCATTGAACCCCCAGGACTCCCATGACATCTTTACATCCTTTACATGAAGAAATGAAGGTGGAAAGTTTAAACAACTTCCCTTAGGTCATCCAGCTACAAAGTGACACATCAAGAACACAGACGCACATAGTGCAGCTCCAGAATCTATGCTCTTAACCACCATACTCTGGGATAGGAGTTGACAAACTATAACCGTTGGACCAAATCCATCCTGCTTTCTGTTTCTGTTAGGCTATATGAGCTAAGAATGCTTTTTACATTTCTAATGTAAAATGTAAGAAAGACCATTGGACCTTCAGTGAGAACAGTTGTTGAAAGAGTTGAAGACATTGACTCTTGGTCCATGAAGCCTAAAATATAGCACTACAGATTGAGTATTGAAAATCCAAAATCCAAAATGCTCTGAAATCAAACTTTTTGAGTACCAACATGACACTCAAATGAAATGCTTATTGGAGATTTTTGGATTAGGGATGCTGAATGAGTAAGTATAATGCAAGCATTCCAAAATCTGGAAAAAAAAATCTGAAATCTAAAACACTTCCAATACCAAGCATTTCTAAAAAGGGAACCTAACTCGTATCAGATTCTTTACAGAAACAGTTTGATTGAGTAGAGAATAAACTCAAGGCTTTTGTTTCTCTGGAAAGTATTACAGGTTGATTCTAAATCATTTCACTTGGGGGTCTGTGTAGAAACTCATGAGACCAAAAAGCCAGTTCAGGTATATCTATGCCCCCTGGCACTCCTATCTTGTAACTGAAGTTGCCAAGTGTGATCCTGGCAGCCTTGGATCACTTAAGAATTGTTGTTTAGGACCAGTGTAACTAATGATAGACTTTCTCCACTTATATTAAATTCCTTAAAAATAGTAACATACAACTGGGGCATAATGAAGAATTCCTCACATAGGGAAAATAGTGAAAATATGTTCTTGACCCTCATTTCAGTCATATTTATTCTGCTGATGTTATTATAACAATGCCACCAGTTCTCTACTGCTGGTAAGAGTCACAGTAAAGCTGAAGGAACTGAGTCTAAAAGATCTAATAACTTTCTCATGGTCAGTTGCATAGTTAATGAAGTGGATGAACCTCAGGCAGTCAGATTCTAGAACCTGTGTGCCTAACCACCACGATACAGTACAGCTTCCCCAGAAGGTCTCTGTGAGCTAGTTAGCATTCCTTTCTCCATTTTACAAATGAGGGAACTGGCTGTCAGAACATTTGAAACAATTGAACAAGGTCATTCACCTCTTCATCCTATTTGAGTGCAGATCTGACAGAGTCAGAATTCCAGGCAAGTTCCACTATTTCACTGGATCATAAAATGGCCCTCCAGGGACAGCCCCAGTCTAGTGGCCAAGCCCTCTTTCCAATGTCTGAGATGCGTTGCATGTCCTTGAGAAGGACCACAGGGCATCATAAAGAGGTCCTATCAGCTCTATTCTTAACAAAGGAGTTTTAGATAGTCTCAAGCCCTTATTTTCCACAGCTCAGAGCAGGCACTAAAGGCTACTACAATTCTACTGCTCACAGCCATGTAATCCTGCATAAGGGACTTAATGTACTTGCCTCTCAATTTCCTCATCTGTAAAATGGTAATGATGATAACACCTATTTTACAGAGTTAGTGAAAATATTTAATGAGAGAATTCACATGAAGCTCTTGGCAATTCACAGCATATAGTATGTGCTCAAAAAATGGCAACTATTACTATAATTAGATAAAAGGACCTGAGGCTATTATTAGATTAGATGGCATAAAGAAATAATAAAATTTAATGAGTTTAGATGATGTGCCAGGCACTGCATTAAATTTTAGGTTCAGTTTCCTTTGAAATCCTTAAAATTGTCTCTAATTATTACTTTTCTATAGATGAGGAAACAAAAGCATGTTCAGAGAGGTAAAGTATTTCACTCTAGGTCACACAGAAGGGTTGGGATTGGAACGTAGGTCTATTTAATCCTGAATTTACATTCTAACCCACAGAGCTATGCCAACTCTCTCAAATTTCTTCCCCTTTTTAGAGCCCCAAAATATACAGCAGAGCTCCTAAAACAAGTTTTAATAAAAGAGAAAATCATGACATTTATGTTAAATTTTATTAGACTTTTATATTAAGAAGAAGGTATATTCAGTGAAAACCTACTTATTAAAAATGAGCTTGAATAATAATATACTACATGAAATAAAAAATTGTGTCTACTACTGTCAAGCCAAAGATAGATTATGATGTGTTAGACGGGTACAAATGATTCTGTAGTCCTGATCCAGGAAAAGATTTGGAGGCAATTTTGCCTCTTAAGAAAGTATTGTACAACACTCACTTACAGAAGATTTATTAGAAATGAAATGGAAACTCTCTCAAGATTTTATTAAGAGATATAGTCTTCCTGCATAACTTCTTTCCCTCCTGGACATTTATGAATGTTTGGCTGGAAGGGTGGTCTGGGAGCTGGGTTTTGATATATGTGATTCCTACAAGGAGATGCCAAGGGAGACATTTTTCCATCAAAAGCCATATGCATGCAGGATCCTGGAAAGTCTTCCAGCAACTGTGGACACTGGCAATAAAGATGATCTAGGAAAAAAACAGGTCAGCCAGAACCAGTCACTGTGAATGCTGGGAGAACCAGTGGCAAAATACATAAATGCCTTCAGAACTTTGTATGGAAAACAATAAGGGTTGAATTCGTTTTGCTACCTGATCGAGAGTTTTCCAGAACGTGGCCATAGCCAGAGAATAGCAAAGTGCTTTGTTAATTCAACCACCAAGTACACTATTCAAAACCATGAGAGAGTCAAAATGAGAAAGGTGTATGGTCTCATGGCTATGTGCCCCACTCAGATGGGGTCACTCCTTTGCTCTACATCCAGACAGAGCCTCCCACAATGCCATGGACAGGACAATCTTAGGTTGTGACCAGGGCAGCCTTGTGACCCTCAGTGTGTCTTCATGGTATATGTGGCTGGACACTAATCATGACAACATGTCTTAACATGGGAACATAAATTTGGAATGGAATTCTACACTACTACCCCTGCTACCAAAAACAACAATAGAGAAAAGCATGACTTTTGTATTCCTGTCACTTCCTCTCCAAATCTGGAGCTCTACTCCCTTTTGCTTTCTGAGCCCAGTACCCACTGATCATTTTAAGTTCCTTGATGTTGCCATTTGCCATAGGACTTTTGCACAAACTGTTGTCACTATTTGGAAGACTTTTTGATTTGCCTTCCCCATGCCTATGCAATGTCTATTTATCCTTTGGACATTAGTTTAAATGGCACCTTCTCAGGAAATTTGTGACACTTGCCTCCCTTCTCCAAGATTAGAGCACACTCCCTGTCATCCACATTCATAGCTTTGTGGTCCCTACATTTTATATCACATATTATAGATATACTGTGTATTATTTGTGTGATTATTTGATTAATAATTATTTGACTAATATCTGTCTCCCCTATATGGCTACTAGCTTAAAAGGAAAATAACTGTGTCTGTTCTCCTTTATTATTTTATTCTTAATAAAAATAATAATCACACATAATTCACCCACTATTATGAGAACAGAATTAAGGGAAAATTTACCCAAAGATTCAATCACCTCCCACCAGGCCCCACCTCCAACACTGAAAATTACAATTTGACATGAGATTTGGGTGGGGACACAGATCCAAACCATGTCACCTGCAATGTCAAGCTGACCTGAATTTGAATTCCAGTTCCACCACTACCTCACTGTGAATATGGCCATTTTACAGAGCCTATTTAAAATTCAATTATTGCATCTGTAATGGAGAGTAAACCATGTTGGTTTGTGTAAGAATTAGGAATAGTGCTTATCACAGGGCATAGCAGCCATTAGGCCCTTCTATATTATAATTATTACTAATATTTAGCCAGTTAGTTAACAAATATTAGGTGTTTACTCCTTGCCTCCCCAGGATCATGCTTTCCATCCTTCCTTCTTTCATTCCTTCCTTGTTTTGAGACAGTGCCTCTTTGTTTCCCAGGCTGGAGTGAAGTGGTGCAATCTAAGCTAACTGCAGCCTTGACCTCCCAGACTCAGTGATTCTCCCACCTCAGCCCACCAAGTAGCTGGGACTACAGGAATGCACCACCATGCTCGGCTAATTTTTGTACTTTTTGTAGAGATGGGGTTTTGCCATATTGCCCAGGCTAGTCTCTAACTCCTGAGCTCAAGTTATCTGCTCACCTCAGCCTCCCAAAGTGCTGGACTACAGGCATGGGCCACCACACTGGCTCAAAAGTCACATTTGTTGTGTGTTAGCAAAGAAGTTGGCTACATGGTTCCCCTGCTCTAGGGATCTGTGGAAGTTTGAACTTAAGAATGATGATTTGGGGTGTCTGGCAGAAGAAATTTCTGAGTAGCAAAGCATTCAAGATATGACCTGGCTGCTTCAAAAAGCCTATGCTCATATGCATAAACAAATAAATAACTGGAAAATGGAACTTAAATTTAAAAGGGAAGAAAAGGATACAAGTTTGCAAAATTTGCAGCCTGGCAATATGGTAGAAAAGAAAAGCTCATTTTCAGAGGAACAATTCAAGCAGGCTGCAGAAATCTGCATAACTAAAAGGAAAGCAAATGCTGATAGCCAAGACAATGAGCAAAAGGCCTCAAAGGCATTTCAGAGACCCTCTTAGTAGCCCTCCCATTACAGGCCTGGAGCCCTAGAAGGGGAGAATGGTTTTGTGGTTTTGTGGGTCAGGCCCAGGGACCTGTCACTCTGCACAGCCTCAGGACACTTTTCCCCTGCTGCTCCAACTCCAACTGTGGTTCAAAGGGATCCAGGTACAGCTCAGGCCACTGCTTCAGAGGTTGTAATCCATAACCCTTGGCAGTTTCCATGTGGTGTTAAGCCTGCTGGTATGCAGAATATAAGAGTTGAGGCTTGGGAGCCTCTACTTAGATTTCAGAGGATATATAAAAAAGCCTGGATGTACATGGATGTACAGACAAAAATACTGATACAAAGGAGGAGTCCTCATGGAGAACCTCTACTAGGACAGTGCAGAGGGAAAATGTGGGACTGGAGCCCTCCCACAGAGTCCCTGCTGGGACACTGCCTAGTGGAGCTGTGAGAAGACAGCCACCATCCTCCAGATCCCAGAATGATAGATCAACTGATAGCTTGCACTCTGCACTTAGAAAAGCCACAAGCACTCAACTTCAGTCCTTAAGAGCAGCTTGGGGGGCCTGAGCCCTTCAGAATCACAGGGGTGACGCTGCTCAAGGCATTGGGAGCCCACCCTTTGCATGAGAGTGCCCATGCAAAGATGTGGGACATGGAGTCAAAGGAGATCATTTTGAAACTTTAAGATTTAGTGACTTCCCTGCTGGGTTTTTGGGTTGCATGAGGCCTGTAGCCTCTTTCTTTTTGCCAGTTTCTTCCTTTTGGAAAGGAGGTACTTGCCCAATGCCTATACTTCCTTGTATCTTGCAAGTAACTAACTTGTTTTTTATTTCACAGGCACATAGGCAGAAGGGACTTGTCTCAGATGAGACTTTGGATGGTGTACTTTAGAGTTAATGCTGGAATGAGTTAAGAATTTGGGGGACTATTGGTGAGGCATAGTGGTATTTTGTAAGGTGAGATGAACATGAGACTTGGTAGGTGCCAGGGGCAGAATGACATGGTTTGGATACGTGTTCCCCACCAAACTATGATCTTAAATTATAATCCCCAATATTGGAGGTAGGACCTGTTGGGAAGTGATTTGACCATGGGGGTAGAATTATCATAATGGTTTAGCACCATCCCTTCTTGGTACTGTATAGTGAGTGAGCTAGCATAAAATCTGTTACCCCCCATCTACTTCCATCTTCTCTGGCCATGTAAGGTGTGGCTGCTTCCCCTTCACCTTCCACCACGATTGAAAGTTTCTTGAGGCCTCCCCAGAAGCTGCTATGCTTCCTGTACAGCCTGAATAATTGTGAGCCAATTAAAACTCTTCTGTTTATAAATTACCCAGTCTTGGGTATTTCTTTATAGCAATGTGGGGAAAGACTAATATAACAGGTTAAACTTGTTCTACTGACCTACTGCTTCTCCTTTAATGTGCTGTGTCTTACCTGGCATATAATTCCCTGACTGTTGGAAGAAATGGCAAAGAGGATATGGTGAGTCACATTGTGATGCCAAAACCTAATTTCTGGATGCCCTGACTCACATCCACACCAAACCTTTGTTTTTCCCAGCAGAGGGCAATAGGGTTTTGTAGACTTCTCTCCCACTTGACTGGTCCCTTCTGGAGTCACCCCCTGCAGGAATTGTAAGAACCCTCTACATCTTATACCCCAGATGGTGTGACTCCTCTAGAGTTCTCCAGTGCTGCCAGTGGCTCCTCTTCTAATCTCTGCGGCCCCATTGCCACCTTTGTTGTGACACACACTTTGCTCTTAGAGAAGAGACTTTATTTTTTATTAAACTGGCCTTGCACTGAAGTAGACATGTTTAAATCACACTCCCTCATCTTGTCATGGCAGCAGGAAACCTATCATCAGCTCCTCCACCTCTCCCTAGCTCCAAAGCATGGCCAGGACTCAAGCAGTTTCATCTACCTCTCATCCAATAGCAGCAAATTTCTCACAATGGCAAAAAACCATTTAGTGGCTAAAATTGCCAAATCATCTCTCTAGATTAGAGGATCTTAAAACTAAGCATCCATCAGCATCACATGGAAGGTTTGTTAAAATATACTGGCTGTGGACTATTCGATTCCAGAGGTCTGGAGTGGAGCCTGTGAGTTTGCATACATAGCAACTTCACTGGTGATGCCAGTGCTACTTATCTGGAAACAACAGTTTGTGAACCAATGAACCGATTGTTCTCTACCTTGGTATACTTCATAGGATCACCTGTGGTGCTTCAGAAAATTCTGTTGCCTACAACACACCTCAAACAAATTCAATTAATATCAGTGGGGGCGAGGCACAGGAATCAGAATTTATAAAGCTTCCTAGGGGATTTCAATGAGCAGCCAAAATTGAAAAACACTGTGCTACATAGAATTGGCAAGTGTGTGTATGTGTGTGTGTTTGTGTATGTGTGCATGTGTTCTACCTTCAAGAGTAAGTGAGAGTAGATAGGCCAGACAAAAGGCTTTTTAAGATATCAATGCTCAGAAGATATTACTAAAAATATGCCTCTCCCAGTATTTTGTACTGGCTTTGTTCTCAGGCTTGTCTTTTCTTTAATGCAGCATAAATAGGCCCAAGAAAGCCAACTGAAATATAAATTCTCTTTTCCAATATTTCTAGCAACAGCCTTTTGGAAGAAAAGAACTTTGATTTGGGTCTCGAATGATGAGAGAAAGTCAGCCTCAGGAAAATTTGCAAGAAGAGAATTCTATGCCAAGAGGAGAACAACGCAAGGTTCTGAGCTGGAAAAGAAGAACAGTATGGCTTCTTCGAGCTGATATGGCAATAAATGTAGAGGAAGGACTTGAACCCAGACAAGCTCATTCTAATTCCAATATACTAAATTGCATTCCTAAAACAGTTAATCCCAAGAGAAGATGGTTCCTGCAACCAGGGTCACTTCTCTTGCATTGAAGTTGCATCAATTTAAGTAGAGGGAGAAAACATGCATCACTTGACCTTTCTCATCTGTCCTAAACATGGGTTGAAATTTGTTCTCAGTGTTTGTTTTTCTTTTTACCCACTTTTTCCTTTCCAAAATCAGGTCTTACTTCTTACGCTTTCAGAACCAAGAAAGGAGGCTGATTTTAGTCCAAATTTTGATTTTGGTTATAATTCAGCTGGAAAGAATACAAAGAAAGGTGTGGGGATCTGACTCTCTCACTGGAGTCCTAGTGAGAAATCACAATCGTTGGCATGGTCTTTGCAGACCACCATAAACTGTGGTGGGTCTGGAAACATTGCCTTCTGGGAAGGTTTCCATGGATATCTGAAGCCAAGAACTTAGACCCAGGAGTCTAAAATTTCCTATCTTTGACAATGGTTTTCCTAGAATAGGTTAAGACTGTGGTGGGAGTATAATTTGATACAGTTTTTTAGGATAGTATTTTGACAATATCTATTAAATTTAATAATGTGTTTACCTTCTAACCTAGAATCTCTACATTTTATTCCCTAAAAAAAGTGCTCAAAGGCAAGTATAGAAAATTTCATTACAGAGCTGTTTATAGTAATGGAAAATGGGGGAAAAACAAAATCTACATGATTAAGGAAGTGGTAAAATAAATTGTAACATTCCCATTTTATGGATAAGTATGCCACAGGGCAAAGAGAACCAACAATTGCTTTTAACATTTAAACACCTAACATTTAAAAGCAAATTGCACAAGAATGCATAGCGTCTGTTACTATGCTAAGATACAGAACACAATTCTGTATTTCTGCATATAATATTTATGTGTCTAAACATATAGAAAAAGGTATGGGAGGATACACATAAATTGATACTAGTTATTCCTGAATCTAGGAAGGGGACTATGAGGAGAGTAGGTAAAGGGAATGACAAAGATGTCAAAGACATTTGACTTTTGACTCTGAAAATTCCACATATTTGAATTTTTACAAAATAATATAATTGTGCATTAGTTGAATAATAATATATACTTTTAAGACTGGCAAACATACTCGATAGGGGTTAAGCTAAATGGGGTAGGAGCCTCAATGTTCCTGGAAGTCATGACTTACATTTCTTTTTGGGTAATATTTTTGCTAGCCAGGAAGGCTGGTCTAGTCCTAGGATGAGGCCTTTTAGTGCTATCTGAAGACAAGTCTGAGGACACAAGCCTTCCTAATAAAAGAAAAAAGAGAACAGTTGTGATCCAGAAGTTGAAAAGCCTTGTGAAATAACCATCTGATATTCCATGCCACACCTTCTCCTGGAATCTGTTTTCAGCACTTCCCCTAAATGTGGCTCTGACTCTTTACCCCAAGACCCAGCCTCCCACATGCCTGCTTGCCATCAGAGAGGCAGCAATTCTTTGAACTTTTAGACTCTTTCTTTCCAACTGTTTGTTCCATGCTTGGAATTCACTAGGTAAGTTAGCAACCTTCCATAGACTCTGTATGTCTAGTGACATGGAGATGCCCTAATTTACACTATTCCATAAGCTTCTGCTGCATGGGAGGCAGCTGCCTACTCTGGAAAGATTTCTTTGGGATACCTTTAGAGAAAATATCCAATTGCCACGTAACACTTTAGCTGGAAAACGGAGAAATGGAAGCCAGCTTAGCCATATGCTAAAGGAGAGAAGTGCCTTTGGTTCCCATTTGTGAGAATAATTTGAGATGCAGTGGCTTCTGTTATTTTCAATGACTAAAAGGTGATGATTCCCTTGATAAATTCCTCACAAATAGTTGCTAGCTAAGAGCTTCTTGGAAAAGAAGCATAATTTTCCAATTGCAAATTTTAGTTTTTTCAAATGAAAATATATAGCACATGTACTTAGAGTGAAATTAAAAAGCTATTGATACAATTATTTTTATGCAATAAGTATTTGCCCAAGATTTGTAATTCCTTGACCTTTTTATACAAAGTTTTCCTGACCCACACCATCTGCTCTGTTTTGAACAGCCATATTGAGAAATAATTTGCATGCCATCACGTTGGCTCGTTTTAAGTTATAATTCAATGATTTTTTAATAGTTTCCTTTCTATTTTTCAACCAGATCCCACACTATTCCAGTTCTCCAGGCCACAAGCACTCTGATTTTTGCACAGTGAAGTATTTTGGGCTCTTAACTCTCCCTTTATTGTTAGGAAAAGCACTGTCTATGCCATTAGCATCCCCACACTTACACTCCACCATTTCTGCTTCCTCGGTAGAAAGTGATCATTTCCCATGATGCTAAGGTGCTGGCACATAGTACAGCACTTGCTGTCCTTCCCCTTCCATGGGTAACAAAGCCTTGCCCATGAGATGATATGACTCTTGCTTGTAGTTTTCACTGCTTTTGTTATACTATTTCCCTTAGGATACCCTTTCTGTGACTCCATCTTTCATCCCGGAATTTACACAGGGCTTTAAAGTAGGAATAGTATTTTCATCTCTACAAACTCATTAGAAACTCAAACAAATACCTAAAGCAGGGTATGGCTTTCTCTTTCTTAAAAGTTTACAAAAACAAAAATGAAAAGTAAAGAGGGTGAATCTGGTCAAGTTAAAAATTATATCAAAAGGAGTTATTACAAAACGAAAGGAAACTTGCCCAACATTTCTTACCTAGCAAATAGCAAATTGAATACTGAATACACATCTTAGGACTGCTTTCTATTAACATGAGCCTTCAAGACCTAGGGAGGAGGAGGAAGATTGTAAAGTCAATTCAGTATAGGAGAATTCAAAGAGTACTTTTGGTGGGTGGGACTAGATCTTGGTGTAATAGTACTGTATTATGAAAGCTGACAAGAAAGCCCCCTTCTTTTTTCTTCAGCCAACAAAATACATCATTGAAAAGTGATGAGCACTTTGGGAGGCTGAGTCAGGAGGATTGTTTGAGGCCAGGAGTTCAAGACCAACCTGGGAAATGTAGTGAGACCCCGTCTCCAATAAAAATAAACAAATTAGTTGGATGTAGTGATGTGCACCTATAGTTTCAGCTACTCGGGAGGCTAAGATGGGAAGATCACTTGAATCCAAGAGTTTGAGGCTGCAGTGAGCTACAATTGTGCCACTGTGCTATAGTCTGGGCAACAGAGTGATATCCTGTTTTTCTAAATAAAAAAAAAAGTGGAGAGACTGTAGAGTGCCTCTGGAAGGCCATATGTGTCCCCAGCGTGGATTGTTTGGGTTAAAGAATGCATAAGCTCAGGGCACTATCTTCTGGGCTTCAAGATATGGAAGACGTTATGGAAATTAACAAAGTGATATTGCTGACATCTCAAAACATCACAACGAAATGAATTAGCCTTTATAGTTAATTCACTGCTGTATATAAATCCCATGGAAAGCAATATAAGTTTTTGCCCAGCAACATATGTCAATCTGTGCAAAAGCCTTAATATCCAGCTTATTAACCTTGATGATGTTAAGTTTGCATGCATCATGGCAGTATACTGATTCCTCTTTCTTGCTCTGCTTCATCTAATAGAATCACCTATGCCCCCATGCACCCCCTTTCTCCAACTGGTGACTTAGAAAATTGAGAAACTTACCTACAACTATCTCTTGCTGCACAGGTATTGACAATTGCTTACTATGCTGAATGATGAGGAAGTGAGTATTCCCATTCTTCCCATTGTGTCTGCTCCTCATACCTCACACCTCCTACTTCCAAACCTTTGTTGGTTGAACCTTACTTTGTACACCTTTCGGACTGACTACATATTTTTTATGTTTTGTAGCCACAGTTTAGTTTTTTTGTGCATTGCCTGTGTATTGATTCTAAAAGTTGGGAAACAACAACCAGTATATGTATGATGATGATGATACCACAGAGACAACTATTGTGATCCCTAAGGTTCCAATGTCACCACTCTGGTGGTACTCCAGAGGAAATGGAGTTTCTTTTTTTGTTGTTGTTGATATAGCCCTAATTGCTCAAATCCATGTCATATTTAATTTTGATTCATATTGGTCTTTATGAAGTATTTTTCTTTTCCTTGAGTTGCTGATTATCTACTATTTCTTTCCTCCTCTTTCTTTTCTGTCACCATCTCTCTATCTCTCCCTCTCTCCTTTCCTTCCCCTCTTCCGTCTTTCTTTTCTTCTTCCTCTCTCCATTCCTCTGTTCCTTCTTATTTCCTTGGTATTTTATTGTATTATCATTATTATTATTTGAGACAGAGTCTCGCTGTGTCACCCACGCTGGAGTGCAGTGGCGCGATTTTGGCTCACTGCAAGCTCCGCCTCGCGAGTTCATGCCATTTTCCTGCCTCAGCCTCCCTAGTAGCTGGGACTACAGGCACTCGCCACCACACGTGGCTAATTTTTTGTATTTTTAGTAGAGATGGGGTTTCACCATGTTAGCCAGTATAGTCTCGATCTCCTGACCTCGTGATCTGCCGGCCTCAGCTTCCCAAAGTGCTGGGATTACAGATGTGAGCCACCGTGCCCGGCTGGTTGTATTATTATTATTAAGATGGAGTCTCACTCTGTGGCCCAGGCTGGAGTGCAGTGGTGTGATCTCAGTTCACTGCAGCCCCTGCCTTCCGGGTTCAAGTGATTCTCCTGCCTCAACCTCTGAGTAGCTGGGATTACAGGCATGCACCACCATGCCCAGCTAATTTTTGTATTTTTAGTACAGACGAGGTTTCACCATGTTGACCAGGTTGGTCTCAAACTCTTGACCTCAGGTGATCTGTTTGCCTCGGTCTCCCAAAGTGCTGGGATTACAGGTGTGAGCCACCATGCATGACTAGTGCTTTATTGTAGATCTGTTAGTTTTTCTTAATTACACTGACTCTTCTATCAAATCTTCTTTTCTTGAGCTCACCATCCATCTAGTCAATTCTAGGCAGGTTGTTTCCTAGGCATGCTGCACATGAACTATCCTTTGACTTCCAGACACTGCTCTTCTGGGTTGGAGCTGCTCTTGAATAGACCTCATATCATGTTCAGTTTATGACTTCATTTATCAGGCATACAATCTCAAGGAGTGATTGGGTGGGGAATCCTCCTTAGCCTCAAATTTCCAGAAAAGGAAGTAAATTTCCATTACGGCTCTATGACAGTAGTTCTCCAACAAGATAGTGCATTACAATTACCTGCAGGGCTTATGGAAATGCAGATCACTGAGTTCCTCCCCTAGAGTTTCTGATTTGCTAAGTTGCTGAGGTAGTGCTCCAGAATTTCCTTTATATTTATTTATTTATTTTTTGTTTTTTGCCAAGTTCCCAGGTGACATTGATGCTGCAGGTTTGGGGATGACACTTGGAGCACCACTGCACTAGGAGAAAAAGAGAAAACATGAATGGAAGAAATTCTTCTGGATTGTCTCTTGTTTATTCCCTTCTTCCCAGTGAAAAACGTCTTATTTTTATGGTAAATAACGCAGAAAGAACGTGTGGCTCAGCCCCGTCTGGGATTTCTGTTTCAAGGTGGCCTGCCCTAGCTGTTGGCATTCTGGACCTATTTCAAATAGCAAGCACACCTGGGTCAGGAACCAAGCCTTCCTTTAATGTCTAGCTCAAGGCCCTTTCCATACTCCATTCAGGCAAAGAAATGATTTTGGAAAGATTGACTGACCACCCTTAAAATCCCTCAGGTGATTGATCCTAAACTCCAGATTTAAGATCCATTGAGGGTCTAGTAAGGGACCCAACTGGCCACAGGTCCACTTCAATACTGTTAATGACATAGATCACTTGTAAATTGACCATTCAGCTTTTTGTATCCATTTCTTAACTGGCTACTAACTTTGGAGAAAGATGAAAAATGTAATTAGTTATCAGCATTCTAATGCTAACAGAAACTTAAAATTAACTTAAAATGTCTGGTTCTGTCTCACCTAAAAATGTTCTCATTATATCCTTATGCCTTGGTTGATAGTTTGGTTGGTTTTTCAAATCTAGAGGGAAGGGATACTTCCCTTGTAATTATTGGGTTTTAGGGCCTAGAATTAGATTGCTTGCAAGACTTTCAGAATTTTTGTTAATCCACGGTGCTTTAAGTTTTGGAGTCCCACCTCTCATGATATGAAACATACTACAAAGTACCATAATATAATATTATCTACATATATATTTAATAATTTCTCATACTTGATTTTATAGTTTAGTATTATAGTTTTAAATCTCTACCTATATACATATACACATATGTAATATGGATATAGCATCTCTATATATTATATATTTGGTTGTTTTTACTCACAATACTTTAGCATCAAATATGTGAGTTTTTCAACACCAAAAACGAATTCTCCTAATCTCTGAACACCAGCTGGATGTTCTACCATTCAAATCCACACTGACACTAACTACTCAGAGTTGGCATGGACACCACAGGTTAAGGTTTCAGTCCTGTAAGACAGAAACACATCAGACACCAGTTACAAGTCTCAGATTGCCATCTGTACTTCTGAACAATTGGCTACAAACCAGGGATTGCCATATCTCACCACAGGTTCTATAATTTGCTCGGATGGTTCACAAAACTCAGGGAAACACTTTACTTATATTTACTTGTTTATTGTAAAGGATATAGTGTCATATCTTTAAGTGTCCTGAGCCCGGGGGATTCTGTACTGTGGAGTTGGGGTGTGCCACCCTCCCTGCATGTGGATTCGTTCATCAACTTGGAAGCTGTCTGAACCCTGCCATTGAGAGAGTTTTAAGAAGTCTTCATTATATCAACAAGACTGATTAAATTATTGAAAATTAATGATTATCTAAATCTCCAGTCCTATCCCCAGAGGTTGGGGAGTGGAACTGAAAATCCCAACCCTCTAATCATACCTTAATTTTTCTGGCCACCAGCCCCCATCCTGAAGCTCTCTAGAGGCCACCAGTCATGTCAATAGCCCACTAAAGACACTTTTACCACCCAAGAGATTCTAAGAGTTTTAGGAATTATGTGCCAGGAATGAGGTACAAAGACTAAATATCAGAACAAAAGATGACTCTGTTGAAACTAAAGGCTAACCTGGTTAAGTCTACCAAACTTAACGTGCCTTGTGTGGTTTTAATTAGTTACTTCCTATGTGGCTAAAAGTAACACAGCCAAACAATATATAACTATACTCCCGCTAGCTTCCTTATAGATAACATCTCTGACATACATATCACTATAGTTAATGATTGCTTAAAGTTATTTTCCAGGAACTAGTCCAGTTTAAACTGATGGAGACCACCAACGCTTCAACTGGGCCGGAGCAAATACCTGAAAGATCATGTTTTGATGTTAGAGGACCCCAAATCCCTCCCTCAGATCATGCTAATGCCACCATTTTCTGAATGCACATGCATCCTATGAAAAGCCATGTTTTTTTTTTCCCCACTGCCAATCACCTTTCTCCATGCCTTAGACCAACTTGCTTCTTTATCCTGTAAATACACCTAAGCCCTATATTCAGGGAAGTGAATTTGAGATCTGGTTTCCCATCTGCTTGCTTGGCTACCTAGTGAAAAATATCTTTACTGCAAAACTCCTTATCATACTGCATGATGGGCAAAATGGGCCTAGTCTGGTAATACTATTGTAAAATTACAAGGGTTTTAGTAACTCTGTGTCAGAAACTGGGAGCAAAGACCAAATTTATATATATAATATATATATATATGTGGGTGTATATGTGTGAATATACATTCTATCACAATCATATATTTATATATCTATAGAAATATATATAGTTATATATAGATATAATATATATATCTATAATAAAGTTTCTCTTCTATAAAATATTTTCATAGAACTTAAAAAACTCACAGGCCCCAGACACTGTGTCTCAATGTCTAAAAGATAAAATAGTCCTAATAATATAATATTGCTAATGGAAAATTTGAGATCCGATTAATTTGTATTCTTTTGTAGGCAACTATTTTGCATCTTGTAAAGTTTTTGGATCTTCTCTTTATTCTTAATCCTTGAAATTTTACAGTAATATCCCTAGGTTTGGCTCTTCCTTTCCTTTTACTCTAAACTCTTAATATACCCTTTCAATATGAATACTTGTGACCTTTATATCTCTGGGAAATTCTCATCTATTATAACTCTGATATTTTCACTCCTTCTAGTGTCTTTTTTTTTCTTAGAGCTTTAAATATGGGGCAAAATTATTAATAGCTGCATGACAGTCTATTAAATAGATATGTCACCATCCTAATGTTATAAACTTAGGTTGCTATAAGTAACATCTTTGCCTATGTATTCTTCTTTTGAATTATTTCCTCAGGAATAATATTTATTAGGTCAAACACTGAGAGATTTTACACAGACTTACTTGAGACCTCTGATACCAGAAGCCCTCCTTGAAGAATATCTTCTAAACTAAAGAAGCAAGTCTGAGGTCTGTGACTGCTCCCTGCTGGACTTCAGGCCACAGACACACAGTCCCAGGGGGTCTTCTGGAGAGGCAGACTTGCTCTCTTGAGGGATGTTCATGTGCTATGCAGACACCTGACACCTGGGAGGCTAATCTGTCTTCTCATCTTCACTCTAGCTGTCTGGCAGGAAACATGCCTGATTCAATGCCTGACCTAGGCCCAGGGGGCCATATGCAAATGGCCTTGCCTTGTGATACACTATCTACTGGCTGGAATGGGCCCAACACATTCAGGAGACCATTGACTGTGTGTGTCAGCCCCTCCCCAGCTTTCTTGATCCATGAGGAATCTGTAGACAACTGTGCCTTTGGAGCTAGAAAAAGCCTGCAAGCCCCATCCCAGCTCATTCCAGTGCCTGATATTGCAGAGCCACACAGCTGGCTTATAGCCAGGGTAGCCCTGGCTGTGGGACAGAACAGGGCGGCAAATTTTTGTTTGTTTTAATAAGGAAATAAACAAATCACATGGCTCATTTTGTATGCTACAAATGATTATTCAGTGAAAAAACAAAGGATGTTTTTTCAGTGAAGAGTTAGGGTGAGAGAGGAGTCTACAAGGCTTATGTCAAATATTTCCATGCAGCCCCATCCTCTGACTGTTCCAGATCCTGTGCTGCTTGGGAAGGTGAGTACAGAGATGAACATACCTTTCACTTGGCCACAGTGACACTTACCTACCAAATGCATACATCCTCATGGGGTTTTGAAATAGTTCCACACTATCAGAACATAGGTATAAGCTCCTAATGGCTTATACACAGCTGAGTAGCTGTGTCCCAAGATTTGGGTCCCCAGAGGCATCTCTATTTGGGCAACATTGGACAGATTTTTTATGCTTGAGAATTCCAGGTCATGTAATCACCTGTTTAATAACTATTTATTGCGTCCATATTGTAGAGCAGCACAGTTTAGTGGGTAGATGATAAAGCCTAAAATTTGTTTGATTTCATTTCATCAGTTCTCAGCTCTATGATTTTGAGTACTCATCTAACCTCCTTGAGCCTCAGTTTCTGCATCTATGAAATTCTTGTAATACTTGGCTTATAGTATTCATTCCACAGGCTAAAATGTCATCCAGACAATGAAACAATTGGAAATATAAAACAAATATTATCAACACAGCAAAGATTTCATTGCAAAAAAATGGACAACATGCATGAACACATGAGAAATTTCAGCACAGAGATGGAAACTGTGAAAAAGAATCAAATAAATGCTAGAAATTTAAAATATGGGATCAGAAATAAAGAACATCTTCCATGAGTTTTTTAGTACACTTGACATAGCCAAGGAAAAATTCAGTCAACTTGAAGACAAGTTAGAAGAAATTATAAACATGAAAATAGATACAAATGAAAATGGACATAAAAAATAGCTTCTGAAGTTTGTTCAAATTTACACACACACACACACACACACAAACAGAAACAAGAGTGAAAAATAAAAAGAACAGATTATCCAAGAACCATGGGAAAATATCCTACTAACATACATGTAATTGGTGTAATTGGAACTGTGGAAGATGACACTAGCCCAGAAATCCCAGGGGCTCCGTACACCAAGCAGGATCAACAAGAAAACACATATATTGTGCGCACGCGCACACACACACACACACACACACTTCAACCAGCATATTCAAAATATTGAAAATCACATATAAAGATAAAATATTGAAAGATACCAGGAAAAATACGGTATATACGTAGGAACGAACATATACAGGAATTAAAACAGATATTGTCAGAAACTACACAAGCAAGAAGAAAATCAAGTGACGTCTTTAAAGTCCTGAAAGCAAAACTAAACAAAAACAAACCAAAACCACTTTCAATCTTGACTATTACACCCAGACCCACACTCAAAAAATTCAAAAATAAAAAAGAAATATTTTTTCAAACAAAAATTGAGACATTCTCTTATCAGCTGAACTGCACCACAAGAAATGCTAAAAAGCACTTCAGCGAGAAATACTAGAGAGAAATTTTGATCTATACAAAAAAAAAAAAAAGAAAATTGACTGTCTAAAGCAAAAAGGGATAGCAAGGTGTTAGATGTCCATAGCATTTATAGAGGTAAAATGAATGGCAATAATTGCATAAACTATCAAAAGGAGAAATTTGGAATATAATTTTGTAAGATTATGAAGAAAACTAAAAGAAATTCTTTGTAACCTTGTGGTACACAGTTATTTCTGAAGTAGAACACAAAAATTAAACAAATAAAAAAATTAAAAATGATAAAGTAGACTTCATAAAATTCAAAGTTTTGCTCATTTTCATTAACAAAACGAGATAACAGGCCACAGTCTGGAAGAAAATATTTGGAAAAAAACATATTTCATGAAGGACTCA
This sequence comes from Macaca fascicularis, assembly GCF_037993035.2. Taxonomy (NCBI): domain Eukaryota; kingdom Metazoa; phylum Chordata; class Mammalia; order Primates; family Cercopithecidae; genus Macaca; species Macaca fascicularis. Next base: position 96,192,833 of record NC_088384.1, on the reverse strand, counting down.
TAACTACACTCTATGAAGTACTCTCAAAAGTTTATAATTAAAAAATCTACTTTAAAAATGGACAAAAGAACTTAATAAACATTTCACCAATGGATAAATACCAATGACAAAAATGACATGAAATATCATTAGTAATTAGAAAAATGCAAATTAAAACCACAATCATACAACTACATACTTGTTAGAAAGACTTAATAAACTAAGAAGAACTGCACAGATGAGGATGTCAAGCAATGGGAATCCTCATACATTGCTGATGAGAATGTAAGATATCACAGTTACAATGGAAAAAATTGTCAGTTTCCTATTAAGTTGAATATACGCTTAGACCCAGAGATTCTCTACATAAAGATTTATCTTGACTTTGTTTATAAACCAAATGTCCTTCAACCTGTAGATGGATAAACTGTGGCACATCCATGCAATGGAATACTATTTAGCAATAAGAAGAAAGATACTACTGATCCACTCAACATGTAGATGAACCTCAAATGCCTTACACCAGATTTTAAGAAGCCAGATTTGAAATGTAAAATTCTAGGGGCAGAAATCAGGTCGGTGGTTGCCAGAGGCTAGGATTGTTGGGAGGAGTTGTCTATAATGACACATAGGGGAACTTTGTGTGGGATTAAACTGTTCCATATCTTGATTATACTGGTGATTACACGCTTGTATGCATTTGCCAACACTGGCAAACTGCACACTGAAAAGGGTAAATTTTATTTGGTGTAAATGATACCTAAATTTTTTAAAATGCCTCCTTTCAAGCATTTTGGGAAATTTATTTATCTTCTTTGTTTAATTGATCCCTAACTTAATCCTTCAGTCAGAGAACATGCTGGATGTGGTTTCAATAGTTTGCAATTTATTGAGACTTTTTTTTATGGCCCAGCAGCTGGTCCATTTTGGTAAATGTTCCATTTGCACTTCAAATAAATGTTTATTCTGCATTTATAGGACACAGAATAACAACAACAAAATAACCCAAATTCTAAGTGGCTAGTAGTTACCTTCACTAGTAAATATAGACTTTAACCCTTGAAATCCTCCACTTTCATCTTGGTTATATACTTTTCACCTATCTGATTCCTTAATAATGAGCACTGGCTTTAGTAGGACCAGCTCAGGCAAAATTGGAAATGCAATGATACTTCTATGTTTCTTTATTGTTCTTTATTGTCCACTTTTCCATTCCTATCTCCTTTTGCACCTCAGAACAGTGTAACAAGAACTTACAATGTAGAAGTTTTTCTGAATCCAATATATTATGGAAGATGAAAATGTGATAAATTAATAACCCCTGCCTGATTTGTCTTATAACAAAGACATTCACATTTAGATAAAAGTTTATGGAAATGACAATGCTTGACCCAAGGGTTTATCTCATTCAAAGAAATAGGCATTGGGTGGGACTGACCTAAACTCACAACCTACCTGCACTGTTTACACTGGGTGTCACCTGCAATGATTTACTCAGTCATCCTGCCTTTCATTTTTTTCCACTGTAAGATGGAGATAATAATCCAGCCTGAATTTACAAAGTCATTGTGAGGCTGTCATGAGATAATACACATAGCACGTTTATCTCCATGCAGCAGGAATGCTCACGATGAGCTAGACTTAAAGTCAGGATTTCTGGGATGAGGTTTCAAGTAGATTTTGTTTGTCCAGGGCATTGGCTAAGCTTGCAAGCTGACATACCTTGTGGGAGGGGCCAGGAACCATCTTAAATGACCGGCTGGAAGCTAGAGGAAAGAGATTCCTCCAAAAAAGAGCTCATGTCTTTACTCTTCATTTGTGGTTGATTATTCATAAGTGCTGTGCCAATTTGCAAAACCTCCATGGTGATGTTTGGAGATGGGGTCAGTAGCAGGAGATCCCCCGATAGGAGATATTTTTCCATCCCCTCCTCTGAGAGCATCTAGAGAAAGGCAGGCTTTTTTCTAAATAGACATTGAAAGGAAGTAATCCTAGAACCAAGCTTCCCTTGGAGTTGGCCATGTAAATTCAATTTCTTCTAATAAATGTGATTTGAGCTCTTATTGTTTGCAAGCCTGAGATAGACCTTATCGCATGCTCTTGTCTCTTAGTGCTTGGAACACACATGAAAAGGGCTCTATGAGATTTTGACAGATTTGCGTTTTCTTTGGTTCACTGTGTCTTTGTTAAACTCTATGCTATATCTCCAAGAAAACGACTGACAACTATATCCTCTGAAACAGTGATGGGCAGGGGGAAAGATACATAGATCAGTCTCTTCATCTTGAGTTCAAGTTAGAGATAAATACTAACAGTCCTTTTTTGTCTATTTTCTGTCCTGGGCTTCTATATATTGAATGAATAAACAACAGTATTAAAGGAGCATTTATTAAACTCCATCTAAGCCAGTGTGTAAGTCAGAAAAGGCAGGAAAGTAATTAAAGCACAGACTCCAAAATCAGATCATCCAGGTGTGAGTTCACTCTGAATCACTATCTAGCTGCTCAACTTAACCTCGCCATGCATCAGTTTCCTCCTTTATTAATTGGTGATGGTAGTGGTAGCTAGCTTGTAGATATACTGGGAAGATCACATGAGTTATCATATGTAAAGCCCACAGAATAGTGCCTGGCATGTAATAAGCACTAGAGATGTTTTTACCCAAAGTTTTCAGTAACTGTGACGAAGAAATAATTTTCCTCAAATAGAAATGAGAAAAACCGAGGCTCAGAGAATTGGAATTGGAATGACTTACCCAAAGCCGTATCATTGATAAACAGAAGAGCTCACTGAATTCAGTGCCCTTCACTCTTCTTCCTTCCCACACTAGGACCTCCCTGGGTCCTGGTAGGTTGGATTCACCACAAACTCTATGAAGGATGCTCTCAGGGAGAATGGGATGTCATAGTACAGGGCTGCAGTCTTTTGTTTCTGATACTAGCTACTTGGGGGGTCTTGGGTTGTCACCTGTCTTCTTTGACTCTGTTTTGTTATCTACTTACCATGAATGAGTGAAGAGTACATATTATACACTCAAATTCCCTTTCCTTATGCGGAAGCTTGATTTTCTTCCTTCTTTCCTAGCTGGGGATGGTTGAACTCATTCCAGCTCTCTATCCTTCAAAGCCATCAGAACAGAAGGCACAATGAAGACATGGAATTTGACAGTATTCTGCAAATCGAACATCTTTGAGGCAGTACCTGTACCTTTGGGTTGCTCCTTGAGGCCAGTGGCGTCTCTGAAGAGAATTCTATGTAGCAACCCTGCAGAGCTTGGAGTCTCCCATCTGCTGATCCTGGCTTTCTTCCTACCTTGTTCTAACTTTGCCCCTACAAATTCTCTACCAGTTCCAACAAATAGCTTTCTTGACTCAACCCCGATCTAGCTAATTAGTTTGAATTTACTGACTAATTGTCTTAAAGAAGATTAATGAGTTATTCATCTCTGGCAACCACTGTGTACACAATGGTTGATATAAAACAGATTAAGGAGGGGTTGTGTATGTGTGTGCATGCATGCATATACGCAAGATTCTGGTTACATTTTGCCAAAGTTAGATCCTAAGAAACAAGGTTTGGATTTTCCCCTTGTCCCCAGCAAAGACATTAAGTTACCTTCTTTTGCCAAAAAGCAGTAACATTTTCCAGTGAAAGATAAAAATCAAGTTCAATTGCAGCAGAGAATTTGTTAGCATGTGCTAAAGTTCAGATACTTCCATTTAAGCATAACTAATGGTTCTCAGGTGCTAATGAAATAACCTGAGAAAGCCTTTCACCTTCTGTGCTTGAGGCAGGAAGGGATAAGCGTGTGTCCTAGGTCTTTGTAGAGAGAGAGAGGTCTTTTAAGAGAAAGATGAAGGTAGCACTTTTCAGGAGAGGGGCCTATGGCTCAGGGAAAAGAACACTGTAGAGAAGTTAGGTGATCTGCATTTGCAATATGAAGTTGATTACCTGTGCTACTTTGGATAAGCCCTTTATATCTAGGATAACCATATAATTTATCTTTCAAACCGCAGAACTCCTGAGAATAGTCCCTGGCGTGTAATAAGCACTAGGGATGAGACTACCCTCCTGAGAATAAAAGACAAACCTGTTAACAAGTGCGTTATCTTCACCCTACGTGTAAAATCTCACCACCCCTTTCCACTCCTTCTTACACCATAAGTATCTGGCTTGAATTGTAAATCCAAGAAAGCTAAATCTATGTAGGTTTTAGTATAGCTGCCTGAGTACTGGGTATCTTAGGCAGGGGTAGCAGACCAGCTGTAATGCCAGGACATTTATAGCCCACATTTGCCCATGACCTTTCAAAGAAAATTTAGGCACCCAGAGTGTTCACATTTCCTCTGAAGCACTTGGAATGTTGGCAGGGAGACCGGGGTGATTTACATGAACCACTTGCATGGTCTTTAGTGGGGAGGAGGGATTGGTATTAAGCAGAGGAATGTAGAAGACCATCAGAGATTTCCTGGTCTTTACTGAAAACGGAAGGCCCCACTTGGGTTTCTGCAGCTCCAAGCCACATCTTAGGCATGCTATGCATAGTGGTTCCCTGGGGACCAGCAGTCTTGTGTTACCAGAGTTCAGCAGGCTGGCCAGGAAAATCAACACCCCACTGCAAAAGGTTAAGAGTTTATCCAACTTGGAAAAAAAAAACAACAGCGTTGGCTTTTTCTGCAGGCCTCCAAGGTGAATGGAGACGGGCTCCATCCTTTGTGGCTCCGCTCTTAGGGTCTTGGTGGAGGAGTATGCAAGCTCCAAAACCAAAACCACCAGGAACAAACACTTCCAAGAAAATCAGAATCACAGACTTATAAAGACTGGGGTTTTAAATTAACAATCAAACTCCTTTAATTGACAGATGAAAAAAAAAAAAAAAAACGGAATCCCTGGAATGTGAGTCTTTTACTGTCCAGTATGAAATGTGCTAGATTTCAGGGATATTCTCTCATAATGTTTCTTTTTTTTAAAAAAAAAAAATCTAAATATCTTATTAATTTCAAATTTAATTCCATTTTGGTCAGAAAACGCTTTATAATATTTGGATGTTTAGAAATGTATTGAGACTTGTTATTTTACCCAGCATATGAGCCATCTTGATGAATGTTCCATGTACACTTGGGGAGCAAAATGTGTATTCAGCAGTTATCATGCCAATTCAGTCAAGGGAGTCAATAGTATCATTCAAATCTATATTTTAACTGAACTTTTGTCTAATTATGCTATCAATTACTGAGAAAGGGGTGATAAAATCTGAAACTATGATTGTGAATTTTTATATTTATTTTGTTTTATTGTTTAACTTTTGTGTGTATGTAGTAGGTGTATATATTTATGGGGTACATGAAACGTTTTGATACAGGCATGCAAAGCATAATAATCATATCATGGAAAATGGGGTATCCCCTCAAGCATTCATTCGTTGTGTTACAAACAATCCAATTATACTCATTTAATTGTTTTTAAAGGTACAATTAAGTTGTTATTGACTATAGTCACTCTGTTATGCCATTGTATAGTAGGTCTTACTCATTCTTTCTATTATTTTTTTTGGTACACCTTAATTATCCCAAATTCCCCTCTACCCCCACTCCACTACTTTCCCCAGCCTCTGATAACCATACTTCTATTTTCTATGTCCATTAGTTCGATTGTTTTGACTTTTAAATCCCACAAATAAGTGAGAATATGCAATGTTTGTCTTTCTGTGCTTGGCTTATTTCACTTAACATAATGATATCTATTTCCATCTATGTTGTTCCAAATGGCAGGATCTCATTCTTTTCTGTGAATGAATAGTCCTTCATTGTGCATATGTGCCACATTTTCTTTATCCATTCATCTGTTGATGGACACTTAGGTTGCTACCAAATCTTGGTTACTGTGAATAGTGCCACAACAAACTTAATAGTGCAAATATCTCTTTGGTATACTGATTTCTTTTCTTTTGGGTATATACCTAGCAATAAGATTGCTGGATCATATGGTAGCTCTATTTTTAGAGTTTTGAGAAATCTTCAAACTCTTCTCTATAGTGGTTGTACTAACTTACATTCCCACCATCAATGTACATGGGTTTCCATTTCTCCACATCTTTGGAAGCATTTGTTATTGACTGTTGTTTGGATATAAGCCATTTTAACTGAGTTGAGATGATATCTCATTGCAGTTTTGATTAGCATTTCTCTGACCCTCATTGATGTTGAGCACCTGTTCATATGCTGGTTTTCCATTTGTATATCTTCTTTTGAGAAATGTCTATTCAGATCTTTTGCCCATTTTTGATAAGATTATTAGATTGTTTTTCTATATAGTTGTTTGAGTTCCTTATATATTCTATTTATTAATCCCTTATCAAAAGGGTAGTTTGCAAATATTTTCTCCCATTCTTTAGGTCCTATCTTCACTTTGTGGATTTTATCCTTTGCTCCGCAGAAGCTTTTGAACTTGATGTGATCCCATTTGTCATTTTTGCTTAGGTTGCCTGTGCTTGTGGGGTATTACTAAAAAACTTTTAGCTCAGACTAATGTCCTGAAAGTTTTCCCAATGTTTTCTTACAGTAATTTCATAGTTTAGGGTCTTAAATTTAAGTCTTTAATCCATTTTTACTTGATTTTTTATATGGCAAGAGATAGGGGTCTAGTTTCATTCTTCTGCATATGGATATCCGGTTTTCACAGCACCATTTATTGAAGAGACATCTTTTCCCTTGTGCACATTCTTGGCACCTTTGTCAAAAATGAGTTCACTGTGGATGTGTGGATTTGCTTCTGGGTACTCTATTCTGTTTCATTGGTCTATGTGTTTATTTTTATGTGAGTACCATGCTGTTTTTGTTACTATAGCTCTGTAGTATAACTTGAATTCAGGTACTGTTATTTCTCTAGCTTTGTTCTTTTTTCTTAAGATAGCTTTGTCTATTCTGGGTCTTTGTGGTTCCATATAAATTTTAGGATTTTTTTTTTCTATTTCTGTGTAGAATGTCATTAACATTTTGATAGGGATCACATCAAAGCTGTAGATTGCCTTGGGTAGTGTGGACATTTTAACAATATTATGTTGGGCATGGTGGCTCATGCCTGTAGTCCCAACACTTTGGGAAGCCAAGGTGGGCAGTTTTTGAGCCCAGTAGTTTGAGACCAACCTGGGCAACATGGCAAAACCCCATCTCTACAAAAAAATACAAAAATTATCCAGGCATGGTGGCACACGACTGTAATCCCAGCTACTTGGGAGGCTTAGGTGAGAGGATCACTTGAGCCCAGGAGGTTGAGGTAGCAGTGAGCAGATTGTGCCACTGCACTCCAGCCTGGGAGACAGAGTAAGACGTTGTCTCAAAAAAAATTAGATAGATAGATAGATAGATAGATAGATACATAGATAGATAGATAGATAGATATAGATATAGATATAGATATATTAGATAGATAGATACTACCAATCCATAAACATGGACTATCTTTCCATTTTCTGGTGTTCTCTTCAATTTCTTTCATCAGTGTTTCTTTTTAGATGGAATTTCACCCTTGTTGCTCAAGCTGGAGTGCAATAGTGTGTTTTCAGCTAACAGTAACCTCCGCCTCCTAGATTCAAGTGATTCTCCTGTCTCAGCCTCCCAAGTAGCTAGGATTACAGGCACCTGTCACCATGCTTGGCTAATTTTTGTATTCTTAGTAGAGATGGGGTTTCACCATGTTGGCCAGACTGGTCTTAAACTCTTGACCTCCGGTGATCCACCTGCCTGAGCCTCCCAAAGTGCTAGGATTATAGGCGTGAGCCACTGTGCCAGCCCTCATCAGTATTTTATAGTTTTTTATTATAGGGATCTTCCACTTCTTTGGTTAAGTTAATACCTAGTACTTAATTTTATTCTTGGCTATTTTAAATGGGATTATCTTTTTATTTCTTTTTCAGATTGTTCACTATCAGCATATAAAAATACTGCTCTTTTATGTATGCTGATTTTATATCTGGAAACTTTACTAAATTCTTTTATCAGTTTTAGTAGTTTTATTTTTTGTGTGTGAAGCCTTTAGTTTCACACAAATTTAAGATTATATCATCTGCAAACAAGGATAATTTAACTTCTTCCATTCCAATTTGGATGCCCTTTAGTTCTCTCTTTTGTCTGATTGCTCTAGCTAGGACTTCAGTACTGTGTTGAGTAACAGTGGTAAAAGTGGGCATCCTTGTCATGTTCCAGATCTTAGAGGAAAGGCTTTCAGTTTTTTTCCCATTCAGTATGATACTAGTTGTGGATCTGTCATATATGGCTTTTATTGTGTTGAGGTATGTTCTTTCTATCCCCAGTTTGTGAGAGGTTTATCATTAAGAGATGTTGAATTTTATCAAATGCGTTTCAGCATCAATTGAAATGATCATATGGTTTTTGTTCTTCAGTGTGTTGATGCAATGTATCACATTGATTGACCTGCATATGTTGAACCATCCTTGCATCCCAGGAATAAATCTCACTTGTACATGATGAATGATCTTTCTAATGTCTTGTTGAATTTGGTTTCTAGTATTTTGTTGATAATTTTGCATCAATATTCATCAGTGATATTGGCTCGTAGTTTTTTTTTGTTTTTTTTTTTTGTTTTTTTTTTTTTGTTTTTTTGATGTGTCTTTGTCTGGTTGTGGTATCAGAGTAATACTGGCCTTGTAGAATGAGTATGGAAGTATTTCCTCCTCCTCTATTTTTTAGAATAGTTTGAGTAGGATTGGCATTAGTTCTTCTTTAAATGTTTGGTAGAGTTCAGCACTGAAGCTATGGGGTCCTCAGTTTTTCTTTACTGGGAGGCTTTTTGCTATGGCTTCAATCTTGCTATTTGTTATTGGTCTGTTCAGGTTTTGAATTTCTTCCTGGTACGATCATGTTAGGTTGTATGTGTCAAGGAATTTGTCTGTTTTTCTAGATTTTCCAATTTTTTGGCATGTAGCTGCTCATTGTAGCCACTAATAATCCTTTCAATTTCTGCAGCATCAGATGCCATGTCTCCTTTTTCATGTGTTATTTGGATCTTCTCTCTTTTTTTCTTAGTCTAGCTAAAGGTTTGTCAATTTTGTTTAAATTTTCAAAAAGCTGACTTTTTGTTTCATTGATCTTGTGTATTCTTTCTTCATTTCAAATTCACTTATTTCTGTTCTGATTTTTTTTTCTACTACTAATTTTGAGTTTGTTTGCTCTTGCTTTTCTACTTCTTTAAAATGCACCATTCAATTGTTTAGTTGTACATTTTCTCCTTTTTTATGTAGGCACTTATAGGTTTAAACTTTGGTCTTAGTATTGCTTTTGCTGTATTCCACAGGGTTTGACATGTTGTGTTTCCAGTATCATTTGTTTCAAGAAAATTTTCAGTTTCCTTCTTAATTTCCTCATTGACCCACATATCATTCAGGAGCATATTGCTTAATTTTCATGTATTTGCATAGTTTCCAAAATTCTTCGTTCTTGATTTCTAGTTTTATTCCATTGTGATCCAAGAAGTTACTTGATATTATTTCAATTTTTAAAAATGTTTTAAGACTTATTTTGTGAAGTAACATATGGTCAATCCTTGAGAATGATCCATGAGCTAGGGAAAAGAATGTGTATTCTACAGTTGTTGAATGAAACGTTTTGTAAATATCTATCAGATCTGCTTGGTCTATAGTGCAGCTTAAGTCAGACATTTCTTTGTTAATATTCTGTGTGGAAGATCCTGTCCAGTGCTGAAAGTGGGATGTTGAAGTCTCCAGTTATTACTGTATTGGATGCTATCTCTCTTTTTAGCTCTAATAATATTTTCTTTATATATCTGGGTGCTCCAGTGTTGGGTACATATACATGTACACTTGTTATACTCTATTGTTGAATTGACCCCTTTATGATTATGTAGTGAACTTCTTTGTCTTTTCTTACAGTTTTTGTCTTAAAATATATTTGGTCTTATATAAGTATAGCTACTCTTGCTATTTTTTGGTTTCCATTGGCATGGAATATGTTTTTCCATCCCTTTATTTTCAACCCATATGTGTCTTTTTAGGCAATGTATGTTTCTTGTAGGCAACAGATCAATGGGTCTTTATTTTTAAACCGTTCAGCCATTCTACGTCTTTTGATTGGACAGTTTGGTCCATTTATATTCAACATTCTTATTGATCAATAAGAACTTACTCTCGCCGTTTTGTTATTTGTTTCTGGTTGTTTTGTAGTTTTTCTTCCTTCTTTCTTTCCTTTCTGTCTTCCTTTAGTGAAGGTGATTTTCCCTGGTGATATGATTTATTTTCTTGCTTTTTACTCTTTGTTTATCTGTGTTTGTTTTTTGGTTTGAGGTTACCATGAGGCTTGCAAATACTATCTTATAATCCATTATTTTAAGCTGATAACAACTTAATACTTTTGCATAAACAAATAAGCAAAAAGAAAACTAATAAAAACTATGCCTTAACTTCATCCCCCTGCTTTTTATCTTTTTGTTTATTCTATTTATAACTTATTTGACTATGTCTTAAAAACTTGTAGTTATTATTATTATTATTATTATTTGAGATGGAGTCTTGCTCTGTCACTAGGCTGGAGTGCAGTGGCATGATCTTGCTCACTGCAACCTCTGCCTACCAGGTTCAAGCAATTCTCCTGCCTCAGCCTCCTGAGTAGCTGGGATTACAGGCACACACCACCATGCCCAGCTAATTTTTGTACTTTTTTAGTAGAGACAGGGTTTTGCCATGTTGGCCAGACTGATCTTGAACTCCTGATCTCATGATCTGTCTGTCTCATGCCCCCAAAGTGCTGGGATTACAGGCATGAGCCACCACGCCCAGCTGTAGATATTATTTTTAATGGGTTCATCATTTAGTCTTTTTACTTAGGATCTAAGAGTAGTTTACACACCACAGTTATAGTATTATAATATTTTGTGGTTTTTATAATATTTTGTAATATTTTTAAAATATTTTGAAAATATTTTATATTATAATATTTTATAATATTTTTAAAATATTTTATATTATTTTGTGTTTTTTCTGAGTACTTACTATTACAAGTGAATTTTGTACCTTCATATAATTTCTTACATCTCTTTAACATTCCTTTCTTCCTGATCGAAGTACTCCCCTTAGCATTTCTTGTAGGACAGGTTTAGTGTTAATGAAATCCCTCAGCTTTTCTTTGTCTGGGAAAGTCTTTATTTCTTCTTCATGTTTGAAGGATATTTTTGCCAGATATACTATTCTAGGGTAAAAGACATTTTCCCTCAGCACTTTAAATATGTCATGCCACTGTCTCCTGGCCTGTCAGGTTTCCACTGAAAAGTCTACTGCCAAATGTGTGGGAAGTCCATTGTATGTTATTTGTTTATTTTATTTTGCTGCTTTTAGGATTTTTTATTTATTCTTGATCTGTGGTGGCCTAGTTATTAAATGCTTCTCAGGCATTTCTTCAGATATTTCTTCCTTGGGTTAAATCTCCCTGATGCTATATAATCTTCTTGTAGTTGGATATTGATATATCAAAGTATAAGATATTGGGGTTTGGGAAGTTCCGTGTTATTACTTCTTTTAATGATCTTTTTACCCCTATCTGTTTCTCTACTCTCTCTTTAAGGTTAATAACTCTTAGATTTGCCCTTTTGAGGCTATTTTTCTAGATTCTGTAGGCATACTTAATTATTTTTATTCTTTTCTATTTTGTCTTCTCTGTGTTTTCAACTAGCTTGTCTTAACCTCACTAAGAGCTCATGAATTCTTTCTTCTGTTTGATCAACTCTGCTATTAAAAGACTCTAATGTATTCTCCAGCATGCCAATTGTGTTTTTCAGCTTGAGAATTTCTGCTTGATTCTTTTTAATTATTTCAATTTATTTGTTAAATTTATTTAATATAATTCTGAATTCCTTCTCTATGTTATATCGAATTTCTTTGAGTTTCCTCAAAACAGCTATTTGGAATTCTCTGTCTGAAAGGTCACATATCTCAGTTTCTCCAGGACTGGTCCTTGGTGCTTTATTTAGTACATTTTTTGAGGTCTTTTCCCTGGAGTGCCTTGATACTTGCAGTTGTTCATCTGTGTCTGGGCATTGAGGAATTGATATTTACATTAGTCTTCACTGTCTGGGCTTATTTGTAGCTGTCCCTCTTGGCGAAGCTTTCCAGATATTTGAAATTACTTGACTGTTGTGATCTGAGTTGTATCTGCTTTAGGGGGTACCCCAAGCCCAGTAATACTGTGATTGTTACACACTCGTACAGGAGCTGCCTTGATGGTCTTTGACAAGATCTAGGAGAATTCTCTGAATTATCAGGCAGAGACTTGTTCTCTTTCCTTACTTTCTCCCAAAAGGATAGAGTCTCTCTCTCTCTCTCTCTCTCTGTCTCTCTCTGTCTCTCTCTGTCTCTCTCTCTCTTTTCTGAGCCACCTGAAACTGGGGGTAGAGTGACACAAGCCCCCTTGTGGCCATCAGCACTATGACTGTACCAGGTCAGACCTGAATCCTGTACAGTACAAGACCTGTGATAACCACTCCCTGCTACTGCCTATGTTTGCTTAAGGTCCTGGAGGTCTACAATCAGCAGGTGGTGAAGTCAGCCAGTCTTGTATTCTTCCCTTCAGGGTAATGAGTTACCCTTGTCCCCTGGTGAGTCCAGAAGTGTCATCTGGGAGCCAAGGACTAGTCAAAAACCTTAGAAGTCTACCTGATATTATTTTGTGCTGCAGCTTAGCTGGCACTCAAGCCAAAAGATGCATTTCTTCCAACTCTTCTCTCTCCTTTAGAAGGCAAAGGAGCCTCATCCCGTTGCCATCACCACCACAGGTTCATGGGGAGTACTGCCAGATTACCACTGATGTTTCCTGAAGACCCAAGGGCTCTTGCATCAACTTGTGGAAAATACTTTCTGGCCTGAGACTCATCCTTCAGGGCAGTGGGCTCCCCTCTGACCCATGGTCGGTCCAAAAGTGCTGTCTAAGAGCCAAATTCTGGAATTGGGTACTCTCAGAACCCGCTTGGTGCTCTGCTGTCCTGTGGCTGAGCTGGTACCTAAGTGCAAGGCAAAGTCACTTTTCTTTGCCCTCTGTTTTTCTGAAACCCCATGGTTACCACAACTGGGAATGTTTTGAGTCTCACCTAAAGCCAGCAATTCTCAGAGCCTCACCCAAGGCCCTCAACATAGCACCTGGGTATCACTGCTGGATTTTTAGGGACCATGGGCCCTTCAGTTAGCAGATGATAAATTCTTCCAATTCTGGGTCCTTCCTTTCAAGGAAGTGGGTTGCCTTTTGGCACAGAGTGTGCCTAGAAATGTTCTCTGGGAGCTAGTACATGGAAAGAGGGCTTTACACCTTTAACCTGTGCCCTGTCCTGTTGTGGTTGAGCTGGTATCCAGGATGCAAGAAAAAGTTCTCCCCACTCTTCCCTCTCTTCTCCTCAAGTGGAACAAATAGATCTCTTTTGGAGCCATGAGCTGTGCAGCCTGGGATTAGGGGAGGGGTCATGTCAGCAGATGTCAGTGAACTAGTGGGGCATATGACCTAACAAGACACCAGCTGGGGCTTCAAAAGGCCCAGACTAAGACTTGGGTAAAAGTTGCAGCCTTTGTGGCCTAGACTGCCTTTAAAGTTTATTAGGGCCCCATGGCACTTTAGCCTGCAGTGGTGAAGTTTATGGGAACTCACATTCTGACCACTGCAATTGGTGATTCTTCTCTGGCTAGGGCTGGTTTAAGTGCTCCCTCCATGGGAGAACATGAGCTGAGTTTGGTCTGGTTTTCCTTTCTGCTATATAACAGGATAGCCCTGAGTTCAATGCCTGCCAGTTGCTGCTCTGTCCCTTTGACAGCACACAAAAACACACTTTGCACCATGTTGCCACTGTAGGGGAAGTAGGGTGTGTGTGGTGAGTGATTCAAGGCTGCTTTTCTATCTCTTCGTTGTGTCTTTCAGTGATATGAAGTTAAAACGAGGTACTGTGAGTGCTCACCTGATGAAGGTACTTTTCTTGTGTAGACTGTTGTTAAATTGGTGTCCTTGTGAGGGAGACAATTAGGGGAGCCCTCTATTCCACTATGTTACTCTGCCTCCCTCCTCCCATAACATGGTTAAGGCAGCACACCTTCCACTTGGCTGCTTTGTGTCCTTGTAAGATGAGCATAAATCTTTTTGCTGAGTAAAAATAAGATAATTTTTTGGAACTTTTTTGGAAATATGATAAAAGATAACTTATTTTCCCTTGGAGTAGCTGAGAGAATGTGAATTGGAAGAGGATGATAGACATCTTACCATCAATAGGATGCCAAAAGAAAGGAAAGCTGAGACTAAAGAGAGACTGAAATCAAGTGATATCATTTGAGTTCTTGGATATAGCCATATATGATTCACTAATCTTAAAATACTTTGTTTAACAACCAACATATTTCCTTTTCAGCTTAAATTATTTTGAGTTGGATTTTCTGTTACTTAACTACTTAAATCATGCAGATACCAAAAGATGGTGATGTGTCAAAGGTCACGTAATAAGTAAAATTTCCAGTACTTAAGTTTAAAGCTTTTATTCTCTAGTAGAAATTCTCCCTCATATACTTTCATCTAGTCTCAGTAAAATGTGTGCAAATGGACAGCCCATCAGCTTACCTGAAGCTGACTGCTGACACTAATATCTGAATTGGAGTACACACTTGGACAGAAGATCCTTTTCCCAAAGTGATAGTCCTTTTCTTCTTAAGCTCTTCTCAGAATGCAGAGAGAGGGGGTAAAAAGCAAGGTTAACTGTGTTCTCTTCCAAATCCAAATTGGAGTATTTTGACCAGTTTTAATATAAAATAGTGTATTCTGTGAGGATCTTGCAAAGGAATTCAATTTTCTTAGCTTTAAAGAGAGAAAACCCAGGAATCATGTGCATTGACTGCAAATTTCTCGAGCTCTGAAAATGGGATGAGAGTTGGCCATGTCTTATATATTCCAAAGATAGATTTAAGGTTAAGAGTGGGAAAAAATGGTGAGATAGATTTTGAATCAACATAAAAATCACTTCACAACTAGAACTGGTCAATACCATGATATGGTTAACTCATAACTAGTTTTGTTCAAGAGTAAATCCTAAATCAGATGAAAGATATGAATAATCTTTTTAAAATTTCTTTTCTCTCTTTTAAACTTTTTATTTAAAATAAAATATAATTTATTTTTATTGAGATAAAATATGCATACTAGTTTACCATATTTACCACTTATAATTGTACAGTTCAATGGTAATAAATTAAAATTGGGTTAGGCTGGGCACGGTAGCTCATGCTTGTAATCCCAGCACTTTGGGAGGCCAAGATGGGTGGATTACTTGAACTTAAGAGTCTGATACCAGCCTAGGCAACATGGTGGAACCCTGTCTCTGCTAAAAATACAAAAGTTAGCTGGGCATGATGGTGTGTGCCTGTAGTTCCAGCTACTTGGGAGGCTGAGGTGGGAAGATCACTTGAACCTGAAGGGAAGATGTTGCAGTGAGCCAAGATTGGCAAGATTGGGCAACTGCACTCCAGACTGGGTGAGAGAGCAAGACCCTGTCAAAAAACAAAACAAAACAAAACAAAACAGACAAACAAAACACCAAAAAAATAAAAAAAGAAAAAGGGTTAGGTGGTAGAAATTTTAGGGAGTTCATTTGGATCTCTTGGGAATAACATAGACCCATACATGAGCATACACACAAATATTTTTCAATAATGTTTTAAAGGTTTTTTTAATCTTGCTTCTTTTTACTAACATGTATTTACTTTTCTCAATACTTCATATTAAATATTTTCAAACACCTAGAAAAACTGAAATAATACAAATATATCTGACACTTAGATTTACCATTTATTATCATTTTTCCACATTTGTTTTCTCTCCCCCACCTTCTCTGTTTCTCTCTCAAAATATGTGTACATTTTTATCTGTTGAATCTTTTGAAGATAAGCTGAAAGCATAACTTAACTTCTTCCCTAAATACTTCCACAGGTATATCCTAAGAATAAAGTCACTTTCTTACATACTAATGATGTCATTGTAATACCTAGACTATACCCTGGTTTCTTTTCAGACAATATACATCTTTTACCTTTTATTATACCTAGACCTTTTAACATCTATTCAGCAATATTATCTAATATTCAGTCCATGTTTTATTTTCCCAGTTGTTACCAAATGTTCCAGTAGATGTTATGCTTTTTAAATCCCGTATTCAATTGATTTTCATACAATTGGATTCAGTTATGTGTCTTTATTTCATCTATCTATCTGTCTGTCTGTCTGTCTGTCTGTCTGTCTATCTGTCTATCTATCTATCTATCATCTATCTACTGCCTACCTATTCAAGCCAGATAATTGTCATGTGTTATATGGAAAGTTTCCTCCTTTTACATTTGTGGCTTCAATTTGATTTTTTTTAATCTTTTGCTCTGACTACTATTTGTTCTGCTTATTCTTTTAATTTCTTCTTCTTTTTGACTTTTGGAATTAATTGATTTTTGTTTTGTCTTTTTCTATTTCCATTTCCTTATTCTCCAATAGTTTATTTTAGGTAGTGTAATGTTCCATTGTAGAATTCCCTTTTTTAAGTAATTTTTACTCATTTGCTGAGAGTCCCTATCTCTTTATTTATTATGCGCAAACTTTACTTTATGTCTTTGGGCATAGTTAGAATCGCTGCTTTAAAATCTTTCCTATTTTCTGAGGTTTTCCTTCCTTGCTTTCCAATTTCCCCATGTATTAGTCTGTATTTAGTCTGCTACAAAGAACTACCTGAGAGTGGGTAAGTCATAAAGAAAAGAGATTTAATTGACTCACAGTTTTGCATGACTGGATAGGCCTCAGGAAACTTACAATCATGGCTGAAGGGGAAGCAAGGCCTGTCTTATATGGTGGCAAGAGAGAGAGAAAGCAAGGGAGGAAGTGCCACACTTTTAAACTATCAGATCTCATGGTAACTCAGTCACTATCATGAGAACAGCATGGGGAAAATCCACCCCCATGATTCAATCACCTCCCAACGAGTCTCTTCCCTGACACATGGGAATTATAACTCAGGGTGAAATTTGGGTGGAGACCCAGAGCCAAACCATATAATTCTGCCCAGCCCCTTCCAAATCTTATGCCATTCTCACATTTAAAAACCAATCATGCCTCCCAACAGTCCCCCAAAGTCTTAACTTCTTCCTGCATTAATTCAAAAGTCCAAGTCCAAAGTCTCATCTGAGACAAGGCAATTCCCTTCCACCTATGTGCCTATAAAATTAAAAGCACTTGGTACTTCCAAGATACAGTGGGGGCACAGGCATTGGGTAAATGCTCTTATTCCAAATTGGAGAAATTGGCCCAAACAAAGGGGCTACAGGCCCCATGCAAGTATGAAAACCATCAGGGCAGTGATTAAATCTTAAAGCTCCAAAATAATCTCCTTTCACTTCATGTCTCACATTCAGGACATGCTGGTGCAAGGCGTGGGCTCTCAAGACCTTGGGAAGCTCTGTTCCTGTGGCTCTGCAGAGTATAGGTCCCCTCTGGGCTGCTTTCACTGGCTGTCATTGAGTGCCTGTGGCTTTTCTAGGTGTAAGATGCAAGCTATCAGTGTATCTACCATTCTGCGGTCTGGAGGATGGTGACTCTCTTCTCATAGTTCACTAGGCAGTGCCCCAGTGGAGACTCTGTGTGGGAGCTCCAATTCCACACTTCCCCTCTGCACTTCCCTACTATAGGTTCTCCATTAGGGCTCCACCCCTGCAACAGACTTCTGCCTAGACATCCTAGTGTTTCAATACATCCTCTGAAGTCTAGACAGAGGCTCTGAAAGCTCAACTCTTGTCTTCTGCACACCTTCAGGCCCAATTTCTTATGGAAGTCACCAAGGGGTGGGGCTTGCACCCTCTGAAGCCACAGCCCAAATTGTACCTTATTCCCTCTGGCCATGGCTGGAGCCAAAGTGGCTGGGACACAGCAAACCATATCCTGAGACTGAGCAGAGCATATGGGCCCTGGGCCAGGTCCATGAAACTATTTTTCCCTCCTAAGCCTCTGGGCTTGTGATGTGAGGGGGCTGCCATAAAGATTTCTGGAATGCCCTGGAGACATTATCCCCATTGTCTTAGCTATTAACATTTGGCTTCTTGTCCTTGTTACTTATGCAAATTTCTGCAGCCTGCTTGGGCTTGAATTCTTGCCTGGAATATGAGTTTTTGTTTTCTATCTGTATTAGTCTGTTTTCACACTGCTGATAAAAAACAGACCTTAGACTGAGTAATTTACAAATGAAAGAGGTTTGTTGGACTTATAGTTCCACATAGCTGGGGAGGCCTCACAATCCTGTAAAAGGCAAGGAGGAGCAAGTCATGTCTTACATGGATGGCAGCAGGCAAAGAAAAAGAGCTTGTGCTGGAGAACTCTCCATTATAATACCATCAGATATCATGAGACCCATTCACATCATGAGAACAGCATGGGAAAGACACACTCCCATGATTCAATTATCTCCCACTAGGTACCTCCCACAACACGTGGGAATTCAAGATTAGATTTGGGTGGGGACAAAACCAAACCATATCATACCACGTGGTCAGGCTGCAAGCTTTCCAAATTTTTATGCTCTGCTTTCTCCTTCCCTTTTAAACATAAGTTCCAATTTCAGACCATCTCTTTGTGAACACATATGACTATGCTTTCATAAAAAGCCAGGTCACCTTTTCTTCTTTGTTTTTTTCTTTCTTTAAGATGGAGTTTTGCTTTTGTTGCCCAGGCTGGAGTGCAATGGCATGATTTCGGCTCACTGCAACCTCCGCCTCCCGGGTTCAAGCAATTATCCTGCCTCAGTCTCCCAAGTAGCTGAAACAGGTGCCCACCACCATGCCCAGCTAATTTTTGTATTTTTAGTAGAGATGAGGTTTCATCATGTTGGCCAGGCTGGTCTCCAATTCCTGATCTCAGGTGATCCACCTGCCTCAGCCTCCCAAAGTGCTAGGATTACAGGCATGAGCCACTGCATCCAGCTCATGTCACTTCTTGAATGCTTTGCTGCTTAGAAATTTCTTCTGCCAGAGAGCCTAAATAATCTCTCTCAAGTTCAAAGTTCCACAGATCTCTAGGGCAGGGACAAATTGCCACCAATCTCTTTCCTAAAGCACAGCAAGAGTGACCTTTACTCCAGTTCTCAATAAGTTCCTCATCTACATGTGAGACAGCCTCAGCCTGGGCTTTATTGTCCATATCACTATTAGCATTTTGGTCAAAATCATTCAACAAGCCTCTAGAAAATTCCAAACTTTCCCATATCTTCCTATCTTCTCCTGATCCCTCCAAACTGCTCAAGCCTCTTCTCATTACCCAATCCCAAAGTCATTTCCATATTTTCAGGTAAATATATAGCAGTGCCCCAAACTCCCACTACCATTTTTCTGTATTAGTCCATTTTTACACTGCTATAAAGAACTACCTGAGACTGGGTAATTTATAAACAAAAGAGGTTTAGCTGACTCACAGTTTCACATGGCTAGGGAGGCCTCAGGAAACTTAAAATCATGGCAGAAGGGAAAGCAAGGCAAGTCTTACATGGCAGCAGGAGAGAGAGAGAGAAAGGGGAAAGTGGCACGCTTTCAAACCAGCATATCTCATGGGAACTCACTAGCACCAGGACAGCATGAGGAAAATCCACCCTCATGATCCGATCACCTCCCACCAGGTATCTCCTCTGACATGTGGGGATCACAATTCAAGATGAGATTTGGGTGGGAACACAGAGCCAAATCATATCACCCAATGACTTGTTCTCTGGTTCTTCAAGAAAGTAGGACTTTAGGTTTTCCATAAAGAGCTGTAGCCCTATAATACAATGCAGATTGAATTCTGCCAACAAAAGAAAGCTCTTAAAAGGAAAAACTCACCCATGCTCTTTTATTCTTTAAACTGTCAGCTAAGCTTCAATATCTGCTTGCTTTTAGCCCTCTTCAACGCCTTCAGATAGCTTTTTTGCTTATTTATTTGCTTACTGACTGACCGGCTTAATTTTTGTCCAGGTGATATGGTTTGACTCTGTGTCCCCACCCAAATCTCATCTGGAATTGTAGTCCCCACATGTTGAGGTATCGAGGAAAGGACCTGGTGGGAGGAGATTGGATCATGGGGACACTTTACCCCATGCTGTTCCTGTGATAGTGAAGGAGTTCTCATAAGAGCTAATGACTTGAAAAGTTTTTGGGAGTTCCCCCTTTGCTGTCTGTCTCTCTCCTGCTGCCATGTAAGATGTACCTTGCTTCCCCTTTGCCTTCTGCCATAATTATAAGTTTCCTGAGATCTCCTCAGCCATGCAGAACCGTGAGTCAATTAAACCTCTTTTGTTTATAAATTACACAGTCTAGGTAGTGTTTCACACTGCTTTATAGCAGTGTGAAAACAGATTAACAAACCAGGAATTATAGTCACCATCTGTGGGAGGATTGGTCTGATAGGTGTTATCAAGACTTTACTAGAAGTGGAACGTACAATGCTCTAGTTTAGAAGCTATATTTCCTATTCTATTCTTTTATTGGTTATACTAAATATTATACATTTTAATTTTATAGAATCTGACATTAATAAACAAATCAATTTTTCTCTTGAATAGGAAAAAGTTGTTTACTTTAAAATCTCATCGTCCTCAAACCCCACCTTAACCTTGTTAATCAGGACTTTAATTATATTTTATTATTAGTTTGGATTTAATAGGTTTTATTATTTAAGTTAGTGTGTAATTTCATGAACACACATATAATTGCTCTTATAATTAATATTTTTGTTGTATTATTTAACTTGTTTTTGACTAAATAAAGTATTTGATTTTTATTGGGTCATTTATATTTGGTTTTCATATTTAGGCTTTCTTAGTATATTTGGGTAATTTATATTTTTCATAAATTTAAACATTTTTTAAGATTCTGTATTTTCTGAATCATATCCTCAGTGAATAATGATAGAACTGTCTTCTTAATTATTATTACTTTGTTTCTTATTGCCCTTGCTAGAACTTTACAAACAAGCTTAAAAAATAATAAAGCAACATTTCTCAGCTTGTTCCTGACTTTAAAAGAATGGTTCTACTTTTATGCTAGATTGTGCTGCTTTAAAAAGTTATCTTTTATCATAAAAATAATTCTGTTTTTAGTAGTAATATTAACTTTTTTTTTTTTTTTTTTTTTTTTTTGAGACGGAGTCTTGCTCTGTAGCCCGGGCTGGAGTGCAGTGGCCGGATCTCAGCTCACTGCAAGCTCCGCCTCCCGGGTTTAGGCCATTCTCCTGCCTCAGCCTCCGGAGTAGCTGGGACTACAGGCGCCCGCCACCTCGCCCGGCTAGTTTTTTGTATTTTTAGTAGAGACGGGGTTTCACGGTGTTAGCCAGGATGGTCTCGATCTCCTGACCTCGTGATCCGCCCGTCTCGGCCTCCCAAAGTGCTGGGATTACAGGCTTGAGCCACCGCGCCCGGCCTTTAACTTTTAATTGGATTATATAAAGTGTCATTTCTGCCACTAAAATAAATATATTTTCTCTTTTGGCCTACCAATGTATCATATTAAAGCTATCCGATTGTTGATATTGGTGCTGGTGTTTTTTGTTTTTGTTGTTTGCGGTTTTTTTTTTTTTCCCTTAAGCAACAGACTTTTACTTCTCACAGTACTGGAGGTTGACATGGTAAGGTTCTGGTGAGGGCCCTCTTCCTGGCTTGTAGACAGCTACTTTCTAGCTATATCTTTGCATGATGGAGACAGCTTGGTTTTTTATATTCTAGTAAATTGTATTGCTGGGATAAAGCTTACCTGGTTTTCCTGAATTCAATTTTATTTGGATTTTTCCAGATGACTGAATTTAACTGGGATGCATTGCATAATATTTCATGGCATATAACTACTCTTTTCTCATGGAGATTGTATTTTCCTAAAACTTCTAATAACTCATTGGAAAACACAATGGCCCTTGCAAAATTCTCTCACCCAGCTCTTTGCCATTTTCTCAGGTTATTGGTTTATTTAGACTATATTTTTTGTTGAGTATGTTTTGATAATATATTTTTTAAATTAAAAATATTCTTATCTTTGACATTAATATTTGTTTGCCTCAAGGGATGCATCACAGTCTTATAATTTATTTACTCTAATATCTGATGTTATATAACTTATCAATTCTATTTGTCTTTATATTTATGTCGTTCTCTTCCCACCATTTATGATTGCTTTGCTTTTATTTTAATTCATTAGTTTCTACTTTTATAGGTTTCATCCTTTTTTCTTTATGCTTAATTTGTTGTGCTTAATACTAACTTCTTGATATAAATACTTAGGTAATTTTTATTCTTTCTTGTTCAGTAAAACCATACGTTGATGTGACTTTGCCTGATAAGAAAGCTTTACCTACAGATAATAACCTTAGATTAGTAGCATCCTCACTCTCATTATTTTCCAGTTTTTGCTTTCTCTTTCTTCAAAGAGTTCTTTGGAATATTTTAGTGCCAACTTGTTCAAATTCTCATTTATGTGCATTTAGATTATGGGATGATAAAATAATATATTCTATGAGCTTTGGATAAATTATTTCACAAATAGGTTGAACTGAAATGTATCAAACATGCCATAGTTTTTTTGGTACTTTATGTAATCTTAATCTAGTAAAATAATCTTGCTCTCCAAATACAAGCCTCTTGACGTCTCTCCCTATATGCCTTTGCATATGCTGGGTGAATTCCTCCAAGAATGGTAGTCCCTCTTGTTCCCCATTAAAAATCTACCCATCTATTTGGGAAATTTTTAAATGGTATTTCATTCTTGAATTCTTTGCTGGTTACTTCAGTTGAATAAAATCTTCCTAACATCTGAGCAATTTGTTAATTATTTACTCTGATCATGGCACCTACCATGTCTTATTTTATAGTTTTTGACTTGGTTAATTTTAATATTTCTTCAGGGCACAATAAAATATAAAGAGTGGGAGGTGTTACATAATAAACCCTCAGATACTTGTCGGGTCAGATTCAATTGAATTCAGATTCCAAAATAGAAAATCATTGTTCCGAATAGGAATAATTTCCCCACAGTGGACTGCCTGGAATATAGACCCTGGGCTTGTGGATTTAGCAAGTTAAATTGGATTAATACAAAATTGTTCTCCACACAAGTGGAAACTGTTGCTGTTAATAATGAACAGAACTACTGGGTAAAGAGAAATGGATGCCATCTGTTTTAAGTTACCTTCTACCTCCTCCTTTGCCTTTTTCTGGGTCTTGAAAATCCCCATGTATCTCTGCTTTTTCTACAGTAAACCTTCCCTGGAGAGACTCCATTCTGAAGGCAATTTTCCAAGACCATTTGCAGAATTGGCTGGGCCTTCTGCTGAGACATAAAAGGGCATTTATTCTGGGACCTAAAAATGGAGTTGGAGCAGACATTGCTGAACTTGTTTCAGAAATAGGTACTATATGCATCAGTTATATTGCTTCATGTATAAATGTTAAACCTAATATGTTCCACTTAAGGAATATACATTTGCATGTGTGCATGTGTACACTTCGAGTTTAGTGTTGTTTACATAAGTTTCTGGAAATATTTTAACACTTCCACGTACAAGCTAGGGATTTAGTGCTATATTCTCAGTCACATATCTGTAGAAGCAGATATTTGTGTTCTAATGCTATATTGTATGCCAAAATCATAATATCCTGCATTCTAGAAACATGCAACGTAATAGAATTTTGAGCCATATGGTGAAAAATTTTGAAATATTATTCTCTATATGTATATAACAAGTTTAACATCAATGAATTTGATTTTTTGTCAACTTTTGACAATGCCAGGCAATTTTATTTGAGCCCTAGGAGTATAAGGAGGGTTAGTATAGTTTAGAAAGGCTCTTACCTTCCACTCTATCATTTTAAGTCTTGGACTTAGGATGTAGTAGAACTAATCTCATAGGCTGACCATCTTATGTACTGTCCAAATTGGGACAAATTTGAGAGTGAAAAGAGTTGCTATCACCCAAGATCTACAAGTGTAAATCCATCCATTATGGGGAAAGTGGCATATGATCATGCTATATTTTAAGTAATAAAGAAAATACACTTTATTTCTGAACATGTGTAGGTGTTGGCCACATTTCTGGTGCATCCATGGAAGCTTGTATTCTAGGCATGAAATAACAAATATTTGGCATTCATGATAACATTTCCCCTCTCTCACATTCATAGCATATTTAATTAATCAAATCATTATTTCACATTGATCTTTGGTATGGTATCAGATTCCTTCTCAACACAGCTCTTCAGATAGCCAATAACTCTTATCAAGCTTGACTCTTATTAGGTTGGTGCAAAAGTAATTATGGTTTTGCCACTACTTTCAACCACAATTACTTTTGCACCAACCTTTATAAAATTGAACTTATTACTTCTGTGCTCAGATGAATTTGCTATGACATTACATGGCTACTTTTTATTTATTTTTATTTTTGGGGAAAAGTGTAAATGTAGAGATTAACAAAACCTCTTTATTTGCTAGTTAGAGCTTGGTGGTCCAGAGAATGTCTTCTGTGATTCAATAACATCAGCTGTAAGTTATCATTATGGTAACTTACTAGACAACAGCCAAGTAGGTCAATGAGAAGGGCTACAGCAAGCAGCCCAGTAGTTTGGCCTATACTGGACTATGGGTTTGAGAACACCCCTGAGTAGTCCAGAGTGAGTTTAGGAGACTAACAGGTTGGTGCAAAAGTAATTGCGATTTTTGCCATTGAAAGCAATGGCAAAAACCACAATTATTTAATGGCAAAAAACGTGGTTACTTTTGCACCAGCATAATAGAATGGTTCCAATTGCACCTCCTCTCTTCTTTGGTTCCCTTCCATGAGGGCTATACTTAGACAAGGATCAAAAGCAAAACAGTGACCAAATTAAAGTTTATCAAAAGTTTGACAAATACTTGAAAACTTCCCCTCTTAAAATGCAGCTTCTTTGTTTAAAAAATGACAAGTTTTCTTTAGGCCATGTGGCAGAATTAGGGCCTCTTACTTCCCTGTATGAAATCCTAAATGGCAAGCATACATGTCAGTACCAATCCTGCCTAATCATGGGGAAAGCAGAGAGCTGGGCATGCAGGTAGGGCCTATCAGGCCTATTTACTACATAAAAAGACACAAAGATGAAGCTTTCCCTTGCCTTTGGATCTATAAGGCACAGGATAAGCATCTACTGGAAGATGCAGGCCCAAGAATATCCTGGGCTCTGAATACCCAGGTTAAAGGATTTTCTTCTTCTGGAGATAGAGAAGAGTTAACAAAAAATAAGAAAGAGGGACAGAATTAATGTGAGTGTGTCTATTCTCAAGGATAGAGTTGTAATTACAAGAAAAGAGTGTAATTGTCCCTCTTCTCCAAAAAAGACAATGACTTTATTCCAAGCCCTGACAAATGTTGGGGGCATGATTGCTGCTCTATGCTCTGCCTGATCAATCTTGGCTCAGTATCTCATGAGTGTCCACTGGTTGGAGCAGTAATGACTCCAGCTCTAAAAAGTTGGCAGCAGAAGATCCTGGGGAAATTAGGTAGGGCTCACATAAACAAATATTGCAAGTTTATAATTAGATCCACTTGGCCATTATTAATGTGGCATTAAAGCAATCCTGTTTGAATCTCAGTTTCTCTTCTCCATGATAAAGGAGAGTCACATCTTAAGCTTGGCAAAATGCTTCTTTGAAAGGTACTATAGCTCTTTGATAAGCTGTGCTCACCATCATGACTAAGATTAGTGCCATGCTGTGTGTTCCATACTCAATAGGAAGTGTTGAGATACCTCCCAATATATTCATTTATGGCTCCTTATATTGCTCTACTGAGACTTCCCATATTTGGATCAATCTGTTCTCTGCTTCTCTGTCCCTGGACTGTTGAGCCACGATTGCTGAAGAATTGAGTGTAGCCAAAACCAAGAATTTGAGTGTCATTGGGCCATTTAGAGATTCCGCTCCTAGTTATTGTTCAATGTGATTCAATTTCTATTTCTCCCTAGTCAGTTCCCTGTCTCATGCTTCCAGTGATGTTGTTCCTCCCCAAAAACTCATATTTGGAGTCAACTTGTGGTGCCTTCTCTCCTAAGCACTTGCCTTAGCAGCAAGCTTTCCACTAGGGATAGAATGTGGGTTTTGTTTAACTTCTATCTCTTGGAATTAGCTGTGTAAAACAATAAAGTGAGGAAAACCATGTGACCATGTCTGGCCTGGGTGTGGAAGCGCACACTAATTGATTAAAAAGTCTTTGTCAATCCCTGTTTAGAAACAAGCAGTAGTGTCATAAGTGCCAGGGATTTAACATCCTTATCCTGAGACCATCAAATGACTCTATCTCCCTGTCATAGAGAGCTCTGGCATAAACATGTTGGACTGAGACTCCAGGTGTGTTGAAACCTGAACAACAAGGGCAGTCAAGAATTCTGAGCCATTGGTCTACAGGAATTATCCCATCATGAGGAGCTGGCTAGTCCCATACAGACAGATTAGAGACTGAGAACCTGGCTTGTAGAGGTTTCAAAAGCTGGGAAAGACTATGAGTATGAAGACTCTGGTGTACTAAGAATATATTCCAGGAACATCCGGACATCAGAAAAACTCCAGATGCCAGCACTGACATCTAGGTAAGTTTCTTATTCATGAGGAAGTTAGGAGTGTGGGGAGAATCTAAATGTTGGAGAAACTGTCTGGCAAGGTAAAGGCAGAAGAGCTACTGTTCAGAACAGGGTTTCAGACCTACAGAGGAACAGGATAATTTGGTTGGAAAACAAAGTCTCAGACCTGTTCTACAGACTGGCCTAGCATGGTGGATGATAGAGGTACTGAGATTCAGAGTGGCCTTAACAGATTTAAGGAAAATGGTTTTCTGACACTAGTATCCTGTAACACTCAGACTGTATCACCTGGCTTAAGACAAAATCAGGCCAACTCTACAGGTGAAGATATCAGTACATTTGCTTAGAAGAGTAACCCTTGCAATCCAGGTTCTAGAAGATTCCACAAAAATGGCACCTCAACACTTACTCTTAACCTTGAAGATCATATGCAATATCTTGAAGATATACAGCTGTCTCCTTATTCAGTTGGTCATTTTAAACCTTATTAATTTGGCTATGTATTAAAATGGAATATTTGGATAAACTGATGAGATCTCTAGTCTCTGTTTGTTTTTTCCTCCAGAAAAATTAAGAAGTGAGCATTAGGAAAAGTAGAATGGAAGATTTTCCTCTGCACAATTTCCCATTGGCCCCACTGCCTCGCTTACCGTTTCACCTTGTACAGTGGTCATAAAGTCAAACAGTCCCCACGGCACCCTGAAAAAGATCGTTCTTTTCCTATCAAACCTAGATCATATTGACACTCAGATCCTTAGATTCATCCCTGAATTACCATCTTTGAACTGAGGACTTCTTAGACAACCTAGGGGTTTCCTGGGGGTTTTCATCCCTTTTTTAAATATCGATTTTGGAATTTTAAACTAGGTTTGTGTCTCTGATCTTTTATCAGCATCTGTAAAACCCTTTATTTCCCACAAGTTTGACAGAAGCTGACTGTTGGAGATATAAAAGGATCAGGACAGAAGGCCTTAAAACAAGTTAGCCAGAAGTTTATCCCCGGAGAAGTCTGAGGGAGATATCTAAAGTGTTACAATGCATGGGAACCAGATGGAATTTGGCTCACGGTGTCTTATAGAAAGTACAGAAAGAAATAACTTCAGAAAGGGTGTGTAAAAAACTCTTTCCTGATTTCTCCTTTGCCCTCATAGTTGTCACGACTTGATAATATCTGGCTCTCCAGAAGACACGCTGTGAAAAAGAGAGAGTAGGAATATACCCCAGTGGCAGATCTAAGAGGTGTTTACTATGACTTTGAAATATTTTCTTGCACTGATGTCTGAATATGTCAAGTAGACTAAGAATATAATTTATAGTTAAAAGAGTCAAAAAAAGGTACCATTATCCTAACTATTTGAACCACTGTTCACTTCCTGTCTGTTCTACAAAGCAAACTGAATAATATGTTATCAAACTGTGCAAAGGATGAATTCGAGAAGGTTGAAGATGCCTTTGTCATCATTTCTCTCTCTTGCTCTCTATAACGGTCATTGCGGGTGCCTTCCTCATATCTCCTGGGTATTTGCTTTTTCTATCAAAGACTTCTTCCTGAAAACACCTGCAACACTTGCTTTAGAGAGCTTGGGAGTGAGCTTAACCCCCATATAAGACAGGCTGCAAGTGTCAAGGAATCAATTTCCCCTTGTAATGGTCTTCAATAAATGACAGATTGAAGTCGGTAGAAAAATAGCTCAGCTACCTCACCCTTTTGATAACATCTCTGTACTGTAACCATCAACAGATGTCCCCCATGAGGTTGAGCCCTAGTTACTCAACTAGGATAATGAACAGTAATGGACTCCTTTGTGCATCCTGTTCTGTCTTATTTCCTTTCTTTTCTCATTTCCTTGCTGTGCTTTCTGAGATCATCTTCCAAATAAGCTACTCACCTTCACATCCGTCACTCAATATTTATTCTAGGGAACCCACCTTGAGGCTCTGCCTGTCTCAACTTGTTGTGGGCATCAAAGAGCAGTTAGAGGCTATTAATATATTAGAGGTAAAATACCTTCCTGAGATTAAATACTTGAATATGGTAAAGCTTTCCTCAGAAAAGAAATATCATACTATTGTAAGATTATCAGCATATATATTATGTGTGCAAAGAAGGCAATATGCTTATTTATTGGCAATTAAAGGTTCTAGACATTATATTTAGATAGATGTATACAAAAGCACATAATGTATTATTTATTTATGTATAATCATTATTTTTTCTTAATGAATGTGTGTCACTTATTTTAAAAGATGCAATAAAATACAATAATTAAGTCAATGGAAGCCATGGGTTAACAGTTTCAAGGATAGAATCTGAGTCCTACTCAGAACTATATATCATAAAATATTGGCAATTGCAGTAGGTGAGCTGTAAATTTAGTCAGTCCTAAGTTTTCTAGAGAAGAAAACACTAAAGAAAACAAGCTTTCTTAAAAGCCGACGAAATTAGGAACATAGTTGTATATGGTTTTATAATTATATAGTATACATTTATTATTGTGTATTGTTTATAATCATCTCATTTACTTAGATTTCTGGCTCAATTTTTGGTGCCCTTCAAAATATCTCTACTGTTTCATTTTTTACTTCCTTATTTAGGGTCAGTTCCTCCTCTCTTCTCCACTGGGTAAACAAAGATTTCCCCAATTTTAGGGCCTATTTTGTTTGTTTCCATAGTTACTGAGTATGTACACATATATACACTTACCACATGCACACAGATACTCAATGACTTTTGACAATTTTGGGATAAATATCTTGCATGTAGTTTTTCATCTACCACATTCAAAAATAAATATTTTTAAGAGTATAGTTTCTTTAAGTACATTCGAATTATTTTAATAAATGGTTTACTCCTTCCTTTAACAATGCCAGAACTTTGGTTTGAATTGTCATTATTAAGGCAGGTTCTGGGGAGATGTAACAGTCATCAAAGTTAGAAATTTTAGAGTAGGTCTGTTCTAAAAACTGGTAATTGGTATTTTCTAAATTAATAAATTATTCTTAGTTCAAACAACTCTATGCCCAAAGGACAAACCAAATATGAATTTCAATAACTTGTGAATATAAGGATCAGAAATCTTTTGCAATATCTTCTGGGAATAAATACTTTTTGTCAAATTTAATGTGTTATCTCTTGTTAAAATCCAAAGTTTAAGATGTAAGTTCTCAAAACAATCTAGGATATGAGTTTTCAAACTTGCATTGAAAATACAGACAGGTTATCTTATCCCTGGGACAAGATACCTCAGGTATTTTCTATGGACATCTACCTCACACGAGGAAGAGCTTACTAGTCTTCAATGCAGTGTGAATTAAGCTTGAAGAGGTGTATTGAAGTGACATTTTACAACAAGCATGCAAGTCCTCAGTCAGATGTCAATCAAGCACCTCATTTTCAGAACCTATGTTCCTCCATGAGTTCATCAGATCCTTTCCCTCTCCCCTGCACCCAAGGACCACAGCTAGCACTCAGTTTCAAATAGTTAAACAAGTAACATCAAATCTTTCTAGCCAAATCAGCATTGAATTGACAATGTATAAAATCTAATCTTCCCAATCTATGAAGTTTGAGAATCTTGGATTACAATAACTACAGATGTGAAAACTTTTCATTTGTGTACTAATGACATGAGCCTTTAGTAATATTTTTCCACACTTTCTGGCATATTTTCTGCTTATCCTTGTGCTATGGTTTGAGTATTTGTGTCTTCCAAAACTCATACTGAAATTTAATTGCCATTGTAACAGTGTTAAGAGGTGGGACCTTTAAAGGGTGGTCAGGCCACGGGGACTCAACCTTCATAAATGAATTAAGGCTGTTATCAAGGCAGTAGGTTCTTTATAAAAGGATGGGTTTGGTCCCCTTTTCTGTCTCTCTCTAACCCTCTATATACCTTTGCACCACGTGATGCCCCTGCAACGTAATGACACAGCAAAAAGGCCCCTTGCCAAATGTCAGCCCCTCAATATTGGAGTTCTCAGTTTCCAGAACTGTGAGCCAATACATTTCTGTTCACTATAAATTAACCAGTCTCTGGTATTCTATTATAGCAGCATGAAATCCACTAAGACACCTTGGGAATAAATTTCCTGATATAAGATCAAAGCTTGTTTGCAATTTGGAAAAAAAGAAGAAAATAAAAATTCTGGATGCAGAAATAATGCCAACAAATATAGTTAAAATGTGAATAAATGCATATATTTCTTCAAGCTGCCTAAATAAAATGCTAGTTGCAAAACAGTCCCTGGGAAATAATCTTGATTTTTCAGAATAAATGGTGACTCCTGTTGGTAGTGAGTTCCATGAGATGAACTTTAATCTGTCTTTCAAATATGTAATCCTTTGATTGTTCAAGCAGTGTGTTTCTTTGGATAAGGCTGAGGAAGTGGTATGGACTACAGTTTACTTAGCAAATACATTTTTACAAGAGAAATAATTTGGAGAATCCAGTTTCCTAGACTCAACGATGATACAAAATTGTTTACATTAGCTACATCAGAGAATTTCCTCAAACCACCATGTCTTTATGAGAAAAGTTCAACTGAGGGTTTTAGTCACAACTAGAACAAACTCTTTGGGTATGAGTCCAGCTATTTCTAACTGACCTTATTTGAGCCCAGAATATATCATTTTATACGTTTTTCAAAAAGAGTGAATCAGAAAGGAGATAGGACCTATCATTTGGAAGAAATCAAATACTTATCAGATGATTCCTCCAAACAATGGTAGCCCTGCCTTCCTCAGCACTAATCTGATTCTTCAAAAATGTATTAGCTCCATAACACATACCTTCTCTGTGACAGTTAGTTAGGATTTTAGAAATGCCTATTGTCAAGAGAAATTAAGGTTACCTAAGGATACAGCAGTTGATTGGAATGGATATCCAACAGAAAATGACTATTGAGGGAAGAGGACCCTTAATATCACTGGTTTGCTGGTGACTGCAGGAAAACTATCCATGCAGTGACTTATAAGTGGGCCCCACTTGCAAACTGCAGAAGCTACTTCCACACTGGTTAGTGACTCTTCGGTAAAATCTGGACAGTTAGCACCCTAGTGCTGCTGATATTTCAATTAATAAAGTAGTTACAATTGAACTAGTATGGCAAGGAGGTACAAGCCCATTGTATTTTATTTATTCATTTAATATTAAGGGCTCATTTATTAAATTCTAATGGCCAAATGGCAAGGACAGTATGGCCTCACCATTTGGCCCCAAGTTAGCGTATTCTTAATTACCCAAGACTCAGAAGTCTGATGTTCACTCCAGTGGTGAAAATAATGAAAATATGAAAAAGTACTCTTCTTGGAGTGAGCCTCACTACTTGACCACAGCAGCAGGATTCCAAATGCTTACAAGAGCAGCAGCATTCCAAATGCTTGAAGAGCTAATTTAGGTTTGTGAGGTTTCTGGAAGACTTCGTGAGGCATCCACCAAGATGACCTCACCTGTCTACCTGGAATGGAACCTGCGGGGTTCTAATACACTGCTTCTTTATTCTCAGATACAGGGAGAGCCTCAGATTGGCCGGTACTTCATCTCAGGCATGAATAGACAGTACATTTTTATAAAGGGCATGCATACTTTAAAGCAACATGAAAATCTTTTTACCAATGCCTGCACATCCTGTGTATACAACTTGCAATCTCAACCACATTTGAATTCCCCAGAAACCATAAGAGCAATAGTAAATGAAATGTAATAAGTATAAGGAGTCTGTAAGCTATAGCTTAAACAATAAATATCTTTCAATTGCTACAGCCCTGAGTACGCTGTAGAATCCTTTGAGAGCCTTTGACAAAATATCATTGCCCAGGCCCACATCTGACTTATCTTGTATTTTTGCCTTTTGAAATCTGGGCTTGTGTTCAGATAATAGTGATTTAAAAAGCATCCTAAATGATTCCAATGGCAGCAGAGCAAAAAATAAACCCCAACTAAAATCAGACAGACTCATATGTCTATCTAAGCAAAGGGAAAGGTTAAAAGGATCCACAGTTCCTTCTTTAATCACCTCAACATGGCATATTGCATTATTAATTTATAAGATGAACTCTGATTCTACCAAGAAAAGCCAAAATAACAAAATGAAAGATCTGGGGGAAACAATTATGGGAAAATAATGTTATCTGTATAGTGGCCGATATTTGAATTACACCTTTAAACAAATGAGATCATGTCGCAGATTACTAGATGCCAACAATATTCAGAGTATAACCAATCTAAGTACCTAGAAGATTTACCTTTATACCCTTCTCAGAAGCTCAAGAAATATCTATTAAATGAATGACTGCATTTATGAATGAATCAGTGTATGAATGGGTGTAAGAAATTGACAACTATTTATCTATGCCTATGTTGTATGCCCAGTACTATACCAGGGCCTGAGGCAGGGGATTAAATGAAGATAATTCCTGCCATTGGGGAACTCCTAGGCTAAGGGAGCAGACATGAATCAATTGATGAAGAGCTATGAAAGAATTGAAAGGTTAAAACATCATTAACTTTGCAGGGCCTGAAAAACATCATAAATCACAAGAAAAGAAAAGGAAAATTTCATAATAAAGAAAATATTTAGAATTTAGTGAAAGTGAAGTTATTATATATATAATTGTGGGCTACAGCTAAACTAACATTTAATGAGAATTGTAGATCTTTAATGGAATTCTTTTAGAAACAAAAAAATTCAAAATTAATGAGCTAAGCATTCAGTTAAGAAATACTAGGAAAACATTTTAAAAGTAAATAAAAAATAAAGCTGAAGGAGGGAAACAATAGAAAAGCATAAAGAAATTTTTAAAATATACATATGTATTAGACATGGTCAGTGAAACCATAAACAATTTGTAGAAAAAAACTAATACAAATAAACCAAACAGTTCAAGAAAAAAGAAAAAAAATAACAGGAGGAAATCATAAATTAATTATAAAAAGAAATGGAGATGAATAAATAATAATAGGTCAGGAGAGGATTCAGATATCAGAGTAACTTCATGGCAATAAATGAGAAGAGTTAGTCAAAATGGGAAATGTAAAAAAAAAATTTCAAAATTGAATCAAGAAGAAAAAGATCATTATAAAAAGATAAACATTAAATTAATAATAAATATTTTTAAATTTTTATTATAAATTTTTTAAATTTTTATAATGAAAATTTTAAATTTTTTATCATAATTTTTCCATCATTCTCAGCAAACTAACACAAGAACAGAAAATCAAACACTGCATGTTCTCACTCATAAGTGGGAGCTGAACAAAGAGAACACATGGACCCAGGGAGGGGAACATCATACACCAGGGCCTGTCGGGGGGTGGTGGGCTAGGGGAGGGATAGCATTAGGAGAAATACCTGATGTAGATAACGGGTTGATGGGTGCAGCAAACCACCATGGCACGTGTATATCCATGTAATGAACCTGCACGTTCTGCACATGTACCCCAGAACTTAAAGTATAATAAAAAAAATTGTTGGTTTTTGTAATTTTTAAAAATTTTTATAATAAAAATTTGGTTTTTATAATTGAAAAATCAAATTTTTAATATCAAATTTTAATTTTTACAATAAATAATTAATTTTTATTAGAAAATATTAAGATACTAGAGCCAGGACTTTTTTATTTCCTACAAGTGATGAAAAATATAATCCATTCATTTTATAAACTGCTTCAGAAAGTAAAGAAATAGGAGAAGCTTCTCAGCTCTTTGAGAGAATACTAAAATATCATAAGGAAGGGCAGTTCAAGAAGACAAAATTATAGGTCAATCAGAATTATGAACATTCATGGAGAACTCTCAAGATAAATATCAGCAAGTCAAAATTCACATTTTATTTAAAATTTTAAATGTCACTTAAAATTTTTTGCCAAGCAATCAAAGGGGTCACTGCCTGATGCCCATACAAGCCAATGTCATGGCACTGGCTTTTGAGAAAAGAAAAGCTTCTCTGCAAGCTGACTGGCAAGGAGATAGGAGGAAAGGCTCAAATCCATTTCCTTGAGCTGGAGAGCTGGAACAGGTCTTACAGCTATAGAGTAATGAGGTGTGATTTGATTGGATTTTTAAATCAGATGATTCCGCTAGGCATGGATCTCTTGATCTGACAGGATCCTGCTATAAGGTGACACCAAGTCTTGATCTGATTGGATCCTGGATTGTTCCATGTGGTATCCACTTCTTTGTGTGTGTGTGTGTGTGTGTGTGTGTGTGTGTGTGTGTGTGTGTGTTTGACGGAGTTTCGC
Organism: Macaca fascicularis; assembly: GCF_037993035.2. Taxonomy (NCBI): domain Eukaryota; kingdom Metazoa; phylum Chordata; class Mammalia; order Primates; family Cercopithecidae; genus Macaca; species Macaca fascicularis. The sequence goes on along the minus strand of NC_088384.1, from coordinate 96,157,981 downwards.
TCTGTCGCCCAGGCTGGAGTGCAGTGGCGCGATCTCGGCTCACCGCAAGCTCCACCTCCCGGGTTCACGCCATTCTCCTGCCTCAGCCTCCCGAGTAGCTGGGACTACAGGCGCCCGCCACCACGTCCGGCTAATTTTATTTTTTAATTTTTTAATTTTTATTTTTTATTTTTAGTAGAGACGGGGTTTCACCGTGTTGACCAGGATGGTCTCCATCTCCTGACCTCGTGATCCACCCGCCTCGGCCTCCTAAAGTGCTGGGATTACAGGCGTGAGCCACCGCGCCCGCCCGGCATCCACTTCTTAATTGTCCCTGCGTCTTGGTCTGAGCACTTAAGTTCCAACTGTGGTTGCATAGTCGGTTCAACTGGGCATGCTCAAGTTATGTGACTGTCAATGTGCGGGGGTCCAGAGCAACTGGAAAACTCACAACTTTCTTACATAAAAGTTGAACCACATTTGTCCGGTATGATTACAAAACCATAAACCAGTAGAATTTATCTCAAATGTGTATTTCTCAGACATCTTAGATATGTAATGATGGGTCAACATTAGAGAAGACTCCAACTTTTTAGTAGATTAAAAGAGAAATTGTAACTGTGCTTATTTAAATAAATGTGATACATCCAGAGGAAAAGTTAATTTTCATTTACGATTTTTTTGCAGTTTAACAAAATAGAAATAGACACAAACTTTCTTAACCCGATGAAGTATATTAACCTGATAACTTCAGCTGTTAGTGCACTTAATAGTAAAGATGAGCATTTGCATTAAATGCAGAAAAAAGATAAAAGACTATTATCACAGGTTCTACTCATTATAATAATGTTATTCCTAGGAAATGTAATAAGACAAGCAAAAAAAACTCAGAAAGGAATTTTTTTAGAACACTCATTATTTGCAGACATAATTGTCTACATAGAAAACCCAGGAGGTTTCCATTGGCTCTCTGTATGTGTGAGTTCCACATCTGCAGGAAAATATTCTGAAAAAAATAAAAACACAACAATAAAAATACAAATAAGAACAATACAGAATAAGAACTGTTTACATAGCATTTACAGTTTAAGAGGTATATACATCATCTAGAGGTGATTTAAAGTCTATGAGAAGATGTGTGTAGGTTATATGCCAATACTCCACCGTTTTATTTAAGGGACTTGGCACCTGTGGATTTTGTTATCCACTGCGGGTCCTGGAACCAATCCCCCATGGACATGAAGGGACAAGTATATACATTTCTTAAATCTATTAAGACAACTATATACCTTTCTTAAAATTGTTATTCTTAAAACTACTATTGTGATAATCCAGAAAGGTATCTGAATTTAAGATATTATGTATATCTCAAAAATTAAGAGAATTCATACATATTAATATCAACAATAACCAATGAGAAAATGCGTTTTGAAAGTCTCATTCTTAATCACAGTAAATTAATTAAACATGTGGGAAGAAACACATCTTTGAAAATTCTCTTTGTAAGATTGCCATGGAGTGATTTAGAAAAGGAGCTGTAGCCAATACAAACTGTCTCCTAAATTATCAGTGAGTTCAATGCAATGCCAAAAAAGTATAAGTTTCTTTATAAAACTTGATGTGTTAATTCTAAAATGCATGTGGAATAATATTCAAAAAGTCAAGACAATTTCGAATTTTAAAAAATTGTAGAAGAGGATAATTGAGGGAAAACTGACTTGAACAGCTGTCAAGACATTATAAAAGTTTGGTAAATAAAATGATCATATCCAACATTTTATAGAAATAAGATAGCATTATAAAAGTGAGGAAAATTGAAATATTTAGTATATTAGATTGTCTTAATTGTTCTCCATACATATAAAATAACTCCTATAGTCACTCAGAAATACATTATTTCATATTTTCACAATTAAATATTAAATATTAAAAAATTAAACCTATCAGATGGAAAAACTTTTATGATATCAGGATAGGGAAAGAACTCTTAAACACACAAGAGAAAGAATAAGCCTCAAAGGAAAAGACTGAAATACTTGATGACATCAAAATGAAAAATTTTCACACTAAAAACTGAAACCTTAGACAAAGTTTTTAAAAGCCCCGTTTTGTGTGGGAGAAAACATTTGCATAGTACATAAAAGACAAATTATTATCCAGGTTATGCCAAGAACTGTACAAAAAATGGTCAAATTCATAAGAAAATGGAAAGAGATGATTACCCCATGATTCATGGGGGGTGGGCTGTAGAGTGGAGAGCATTGGGGCCAAAATTGTATCCGAAAATGTACAAATTTACTAGAAATGAGCAAAATGAAAATTAGCACAACATTGAGATACATTTTACTGCCATCCAAATGGAAAAAAAAAAATCGGAGAGTGACACATCTAGACTTAGAGCTGAGGAGAGAGACCTCCCAGGCTCTGCTGTGTGAGTTGGTACAATCATTAAAAAAAAAAAAGAAAAATTGGCAGTATATATAAAACTGAAACTAGATATCCTTTAGGGGCCAGGCATGTGGTGGCTCACGCCAGTAATTCCAGCACTTTGGGAGGATGAGGCGGGCGGATCACTTGAGGTCAGGAATTTGAGACCAACCTGGCCAACATGGTGAAACTCTGTCTCTACTAAAAATACAAAACTTAGCCAGGCATGGTGGTGCGTGCCTGTAATCTCAGGTACTCGGCATCCCAGCTACTCAGGAGGCTGAGGCAGGAGAATCGCTTGAACCCAGGAGGTGGAGGTTGTCCTGAGCTGTGATCACACCACCACACTCCAGCCTGGTGACAAGAGTGAAACTCTATCTCAAAATAAAAAATAAAATTAAATAAAAATCCTTTAAAGCCTAGTAGTTTTTTTCTAAGTCTATATTCTGGAAAATTCTAGAACATGTGCACAAGTTGATATGTGCAAAGACTCTAATACAAAAGAATAAAAGTAAAATGCTATAATTTTAGCTTGAGGTGGAAAACAGGAAATGAAAGTGCAGTGTAAGGCAAAAGCACAAAATATTAAATACTGTATCATCTATATTTAAATTTATAGCTACTACATCCCAATGTGAATGGATCTCAGAAATGTGATTTTATAAAATTGAAAATTAATAGCTGATATTACTATAATACATTACCTTTGATGTAAACAGAAACCAAAGAAACACTACATATTATGTATAGTTACATTATGTGAATATATAAAATGGATTAAAAAGATACACCCTAAATTTTTGATAGTGATTACTTGTCAGAATGGAAGAAGGAGAAGAAAATAGAACTGGTGTACGGAGTGTATTTGTGTGTGTGTGTCTGTGTATATGTGTTTGTGTGTGTGTGAGAGAGACTCCTTGTAAAATGAGATAAAAGTGAGAAATACTTATATTTATCACTATACTGTTCACTTTGCTCATAGTTTCCTGTTCCTTTAAAATTTCCCAGAGATTATAATTAAAAATGACATTCCAGTTATATTTCTGTATCTCTAAACATCACTTGGAATGCGCTTTTTAAAGACTGCATAGTATTCTATATTATTGACCGATCATAATGACTTAATGATTCTCCTATTATTATGGCTTTTACATTTATCCTTGTTATAAATAGTGTTGTTAGCGTATTCTTAGATGTGAAAGTTATTTTTATCGACTTGATATTTCTTATGTGGAGAATATCGTGGTTAAGGTTGTTAGTATAGTTTTATTTCCCATCATCTCATGATATTGCTTACACGTTTTGCTTTATATAATTTAATATTACTTCTTTGGCACATACAATTTCGTAACAATTATATCAACACTATGCATTATATTTGTTATTTGTACAAAATAGACAGGATTTTCTTTCTTTAATGCTTTTTATTGCCTTTAATTCAATTGTACTTGATTTAGTACAAATTCCACCTCAAGTTAAATCAAGTACTCATGGCTTTTTATTCTTATATAGAGCTTTGATCTTGAAAGGTATAGATAATTTCTAAACTATGTAAGTTATTTAAACAATACAAGACTGGCTTCCTCATTAATTTACTGGATTGATAAAATTCTGATTTATTATAAACGCTGACAGGAAACAGAAAACAGTCATACTTTGGTTTCTGAAAATAGAATAAAAAAATCCTATTAGAGTATTTCAAAAGAGATATGATGAAAAGAGAAAATTCATTATTTAGGAATAAACAATAACAAAATGTATTACAAGTAAAATTGAAATAGATAATAAGCAATCTAAAATATAGTTTTTCTTACACCAATGGCCAGTGTCATACTTAAGGCTGAATCACTATAGGCTTTTCTATTAAAATAATAAAATGAAAATGACACCAGAAGTCTAAATCTTTTCCAATTGTTAACATTTTTTCTTATATAAAAAGCCTATCCAATTCATTTAAAAATGACTAATAATTATGAATGCATAAAGCAAATACCCTAGATAGCATTATTTTTATTTAATGCTATCTAACTGAAAGACATTTTTTTCAAATGGTCAGCCAAATTACAAATACATATCCAACAAGTTTTAAATATCCCTTTGCAAAGTTATATGTGGCTCACAACTTCAAATGAAATCTCATTGCATTGAATTTTTACATAATTTTGAAAATAATATACTTCATTTAACGTTGGGTCGTCCAGTGAAGAACTGATTAAATCTCTACACATATTTAGGTGGTTCTTCTACATGTATTCATTCCTCACATACTCATTAAGCACCTAATATATGGCAGACCTGGGGAATATAATAATGAATAACTAAACTTGAATGCTCTTCTTTAATCTTGAGCACTTATGCTTACTATTATCTTCAAATGTTTTGTAGTTTATTTGCTCTGAGTGTGTGCATACCTATGTTTTGTCGGCTCCTTGTAGAGGGTTTGTTTCTATCTGGAACTCATTCATTACTGCTTGGATATCAGAAAATCATTGATTTTAATGCAGTCACCAGTGAAATAGTTTTCTAATATTTTAGTTTTAAAACCTCTAAAATTGATTTCCATGGATTTGCCTGATAAAAATTTACTTATTTCTCCAAAGAATTAGAGTCATGGCTTCACTACAAATATTTAGACTTTTATTTGTTTTTCATATTTTATTGCATTGTTTAGAATTTCAAAATTCTGTTGCATAGCAATTTGCTTACTTTAATACCAATGGGTGACAAATTTAAAATTATATGATGAATGTCATTGACTTTCTAATTTGTTTTATCAAGTTTCAAATCTTTACATATTTATATTTTAAGAAATTTATTTTTGCTTTTTATTTTTTCAGAAGTAGGTGCTATATTTTATCAAGTGACTTTTTTTTTTGCCAGACATCAAAGCATCCAAATGATTTCTTAGCTATCATCTCTTAATGCACTGAATAATATTAACCTATTTTCTGGCATGTAACATCCTTGCAATCTTTTATATTATTCTTCGTTTTCATTAGAATCATAAACATATTGAAAATAGAAAACAAGAAACGGCATATCTGCTATGAAACTAGTTGGGAACTACTAAAATTCATAACTTGAATTTAACAAGTATTGACATTTGCGATTTTTCTCTTTATATTTTCAAAATACATTCATTTCAGATGATCAGGATGCAACAATGAACAAAACAAAGCTCCTTCCTTTTTAAAAAATGTAAGTATTTCAGGTGATGATAAACAGAGAGATACCTGGAGGCAGAAAGAGTGCTGGAGCTGGGGAGTGTTATTTCACATGGGCTGATTCAGGAAAGTCCCACTGAGAAATGACAAACGAGCAGAGACCTGACAGAGGAAAGGGAACAAGGCACAGGGGTGTCTTGAAAAAGAGCGTTTCAGACAGAAGGAGCAGCACGTGCAAAGGTCCTGTGGTCTGAGTATCCTTGGAAAGTTCAAAGAGCAGTGATATTTTTCTCCCAGGATTTTCTTATTGTAGTTTTAAAGTTTTGTGCTTTAACATTTGAGTCTTAATGAAATGGAGGCTTATTTTTCTTTGGTGGTATGACATAGGAACATAAAATTACTTCTTAAAGTCACATTTTCTTACTGACTTGTAAAAGTCACTTTTGCCTTATAACCAGGCCCCAGCTAAGTACTTTGATAAAGTTTCTTTGTTTTGTCCATAAAAGTCCATATCATTTTAAGAGTTATTTCTAGGAAATTAATAATAATTTTGTTAATAGTTCAAACATATGGCTTTATTATAGACTATGATTATGTATTAATTAGTTTTTTATTTTGACATAGGAATGCTGTTGACCTTTGACTTTTGATCTTGAGGCTGTAATGGTGCTAAATTCTTTTATGCATTGCAACAGTTTGTAGATTATTTTACATTTTTCTAAGTAAATTATCAAGCCTGTGAAATAATATTATTTTGTTTTCTCTTTTGGAGCCCTAAATTTCACTTGTTTTTTCTTAGCCACTACTGAAAGTTTCTCCAGTATTACAGCAAGTAGTGATGGTGCTGGTTATTTTTCCTTTGACCAAATTTAAGAGGAAGAGTTCTAACATTGAAAAATTAAGTACAATATTCCCTGTGAGGTTCCTCTTTAGCAAGCTATATTGGAGTGTAACTGACATAATATAAAATGCACCCATTTGAAGTATACGGCTCAATGGGTTTTAGCAAATGGATACATCCCAAAAACTACTACCACAATTAAGAGACAGAATGTTTTTAATCAACCCAAAAGTTTTCTTAGCTTTCTGAGATTTTTATAAATCCTAAGTGGGAGTTTAATTTTGCTGTTTGCTTCTTCTGCATTTACTGAAATGATCAAATTTGTGACTTATATTGCTTAAAATTTTAATATCAAACTAATCTTACATTGTTTGGATAATGTCCATTTAGTTATGATATAGTACCTGCTTCATATATTGATAAATTCAAATTGATCATTTTTTAAATAATTTATGCTTATATTTTCATAATTAATATTGACATTTCATTTTCTTATAATAATAAATTAATTCTTGTTTATGGTATTAATGTAATGCTGGCCTCTTAAAATACATTAGGAAGTGTTCCTTCCTTGTTCTGGTGATAAATAACTGCAAAAAAACTTTTTTTCTGAAATTTTATCTATTTTGTCTATAATTTTAACGATATTTTCACAGAATATAGGATTCCTGAGATGGTTTCTTTAAATTGGCATTTTGACTATTTTTTTCCAATATGATTTCACTTCAGCTATTTCCAATGAGAACTAAACCATTGATTGTTTCATTGTTTCTTTCACTGGTTTTCATATTTTTAAATTATGTTTGCTTTTTACCAGTTTGACCATCATGTGTTTAAATGTAGTTTTATTTGCATTTATGTTATTTGAGGGTCATTGAGATTTACGAATCTGTAAGCTTATGGTTTTCACCAAATTTGGGAAATTTTTGGTCACTGTTTACTCAAATATGTATTTTCTTCTTTCTTTTCTCTACATTGTGTTCTCCAACCACATGTGTGTTGGACTCCTTCTCATTTTTCCACAGATCTCTGGAGTCTTATTCATTTTCTTTGGTTTTACACTCTCTGTTCTTCAGTTTGTATGATTTCAATTACTCTAACTCCAATTCTAATTTCAATTACTCTAACAATTCTATCTTCTGTAATTTTCAATCTGTTGTTCAGCAAACCTGGTAAATTTTTTCTTTATGTATGGTGTACAACATGATGTTTTAATATACATATACATAGGTAAATGATTACCACAGTGAAGTAAATTAACCTATCACCTTCCATAGTTATCTTTGTGTGTGTGTGCACGCATATGGTAAGAACACTTAAAATCCACTCTCTTAGCAAACTTTCAGTAAAAAATCCAATATTATTGACTACAGTACATTAGATCTGTAGACTTATTCTTTCTATATTATTTCAAGTTTGTACCCCTTGACTTACTTCTCTCCATTTCTCCCTCTCTTTGCTCTTGGTAATCACTGTTCCACTGCCTGTTTCTATATATTAGACTTGTTTTAGATTCCACATGTAAGTGAGGTAACGTGGTATTTACCTTTCTGTTCTTGGTTTATTTCACTTAGCATAATGTTCTCTAGTTTCATCCATGTTATCATAAAAAGCAATATCTCCTTTCTTAAGGCTGAATAATATGGCATTATATATTAAGTAGTCATTGACAGATGAATAAAGAAATTGTGATATATACACATATGCATTATATATACATTGAGATACATATATATTATGTGTGTATGAATACACACATACACACCCACATATATATCACAATTTATCCATTTATTTGTTGATGGACTCTTAGGTTAATCCCATATCTTGCCTATTGTGAATAATGTTACAATAAATATGGTAACACAGATTTATATATTTCTATGAAGTTCTGATTTCATTTCCTTTGAATATATACCCAGCAGATGGATTGCTGGGTCATGGGGTAGTCCTACTGTTAGTTTTTTGAGGAACTGCTATACTGTTCTCCATAATAGCTTTACCAATTTACATTCCCATATGTAGTATACAAGAGTTCCCTTTTCTCCACACCCTCACCAAAACTTGTTATTTATTGTCTATCCGATAATAGCCATCCTAACATGTCTGAGGTGATGTTCTATTGTGCTTTTGATTTGCATTTCCCTGATGATTACTAGTAATATTGAGCACATTTTCATATACCAGTTGGCCATTTTTATGCCTTCTTTGGAAAGATGTCCATTCATATTCTTTGCCCATTTTTAATCAGGATTTTTTTTTGCTATTAAATTATGTGAGTTTCTTATATATTTTGGATATTAACCCCTTATCAGATATATGGCTTGCAAATATTTTCTTCTAAACAACAGACTGCCTTTTTATTTTAATTGTTTATTTTCCTGTGAAGAAGCACTTTAGTTTGTAGTAGTGATTTATTTTTCATCTATTTTAATTTTTAGTTCAATAAGTTTCATTTTGTTCATTTTTTCTTTTTTTCACCCATGATACTCTCTAACTTTTCAACAATTGAGACATTTTCCTTATTTATTTAAATATAGTTTTTATTAATTATTAAAACATTAATAATAGCTTCTTAAAATTCTTTTTCTACTAAATCTGACATCAGGCACACTCAGTCAAATTCTATTGACTTCCTTTTTTCTGTATATGGTTCATACTCTTCTGGTTTTTTTTGTTTTTTTTTTTTTTGCATGACTACTCATTTTTGGTTGAAAGGTAAATATTGCAGTCTATATATCTTACTGATTTGGATACTCTTATGTTCTTCTGAGGATTAAAAAAAAACCCTCACAGATAGTACTTGGCATGTTCTTGAACTGCAAACTCTGTCCCCTGCAGTGAGCAACAGCTGTTATTTCTGCTCAATTCTTTGTGTTTCCAGCAGTTGTATTTTTAGCTTTGTTTCCTTTGGGTCTCCCCTTTACCTGAGTGGTTTTGCTATCAGTCAGGGATTTGGACAGAGTTTACATATAGATTTTGGGACTCACCCTCTCTGTGATTCCCTGCTTTTAAGGTTTTCAACATAAATTTCCAGTTTGCTCTGCCAGTTCCAAGATCTTTTGCTTTTTTTTTTTTTCAGAATAGTAATATTTTAGCATTCTGCCACTTCAGCATGCACTCAGTCAAAAATGTAACAAATCTCACCCAATGTAGTTCTAGCTTCTAAGAGGAGAAACTTCTTTCGTTTTTGCCTGTGCTTGTGCCTGGCCTCTGGTGTCTCCCATGGGCATGTATAGTTTAATTGTCAGTAAGGTGTTCAGGAAGGGTTTATACTTAGATGTAGGCTCAGCCTTTCTGCAATTCTCCTAATTCCAAGAATTCTCTCCTAAATATTGGATTGCTTTACCTGCTTTGAACTGTATTCTTTGATAACCTCAGACCAGTAAGGTTGTAATCTTTCACTGTTAGAAAACCTTACAAAAGAGTAGCCTTAACATAGGAGTTTATTTATGTCTCACATATAAATATTTAGAAGTAGGCTGCCAAGGCTTATATGCACCTTCTTGGTGTCTTCAGGGACACAGGATACTATCTTTTTGTATTGTTGTCAAATTAAGCTTCTTGTCACCTTGTTGTCCAAGATAGTTACTGCATCTCCAAGTGATCATGTTCGCTAAAGACCAAAAGAAGAGTTAAGTGTAGAAAGGCACAGTGGAGCACTTCCAGCAGTATCCTCTGGCTTTATATAGCTGCTCCCACCAAAAAACAACAAAAAATAAACAAAACAAAACCACTGCTTCTACTCATTATCTCTCATCGGCCAGCAATTAGATATAAAACGGTTATACCTAACCACAATGAAGGAAGGAGAATGTCGTCCTTTTATTCAAGGTGCCTGTCTTTCCAGCTCAAAATCAGTGTTCCGTTTACCAAAAGGCAGTGAGATGTTGAAGTAAGAGACTAAACACCACAAAGCTTGTTTTTAATTGTGATGACAAAAGCCAGATTAGTAGGGTTTGGAAATGGATTAGATGTCAGAGAAAAATGATCATAGATCTATTAGTCAAGAAGTTTGTCTAGAAAGAGTCCACAATAAACCCAGGATACATAAGACATTAACAATTGGTAAAATTGACCTCATAATGTTTGCTAAGTGAATAAATGAGTGTAGGCACTACTTGCATGTCTAAGCTAAAAGATCTTACTGGTAAGCTCTGTAATTAGCATGATAGCCAACATTAGTTTTTTTTCTCTTTCTAACACATTTCAAAGAGTATTATTTTCACCATGGATTCAAAGAGTAGGAGTACAGTAGACTGTGGCCTGGTGCTTTGCCATTGAGATCTCTTGCCAGGGACTTCAATAATAAGCATTTCACTCAGCAAGGTCTCAACAGAAGGCCTTAAGAATTCCTTGCCCTGCTAATGCGTGGCAAGGGCTGCTGTGTGTCAACAGCAGGGAAGACAGAAACTCTGAAAACGTGATTCATCTTTCAGACAAGTTTTGCCACCAGGACACAATTCTAAAGTGTCAGCAACTTTGGAGAGATGGGTCAACAGGGAAGTTTACTAAAATTATCAGAACCAACACTTCAATGCAAAATGTTAATCTTCTACAGCAGAAATGTGCTCCTTATTGATGCATCTTTTACTTCTTTGTCAAAGTAGGTTTCTTACTGAAGCAACATTAGTTGAAAATTTTCTCTTCTTCAGCAAAATGAATAACCTATTCCTCATTTTCTTGTCTTGGAAAGGCCAGTGATATTGAATTCATTACATGTTGCAATCAGAGTTCTGGTTACTGAGACCAATATTCTTGTAAAAGAAGAACCTGCAAGAACCACTTCCTGTCTTTAGAAACAAGGGGATTTTCAGATTCTTTTCCTTTAGGACCACATTCAGAGACAGTGTATCAGAGATTTAGACCACCTCCTAACTGCTCCTTTGTGAAAAATTTTGAATTTAACTACATTTAGTTTGGAAATAAATTCATACATAGTTGGGCTACATTTATGCCCCAGTCCAAGAGAGTGCTTTAAATGTGCTTACTGTCAGTTAATACCATACAGTGAACTCTTCGAGAGTCCAGAATCTGAGCATAAATAGGTCTAGATTTGATTCCAACCCTAACACTTATTATATACTTGATTTTCATCAATCTTCAGTGTCCACATCTGTAAAATGGATGTCATATTATCAGTAAGCCCACAGGGCTGCTATGAGAATATAATTTTCTAGAGAGAGAGACGAAATTAAAACAAAGCTTGCATGAAGTAAATGTCAATAAGTATAAGCAGTAAAATAAGATTACTATAAAAAGGAATAAAAATTTCTGGAAATTAATTATTTTTTAGTTACATCATGCTGTAACAATCAAGATTTCATATTTGTTTCATGTTTCATGATTTCAAACATAATTAAATTATCTCATTTAAGGGCAGAGTGATCATATAACTAGATAAACAATATATGTAAGCATAGACTTTTACATGTATATATGTGTTTTAGATATAAATATAGGTACACTTATTTTTATATAGAGAGATAGATATCTATATATAAAAATAATAACTAGCTGCTTCAAGAATTTTCTTGATTTCCTGGCCAAGAGACCTAAAAGTTTTGTCATTATGACCTAGTCATAAAAAAGTTTGAACAGTACCAAATCAGACAACTGAGAATATAAAATTTACCCAAAACCGTGATGGCTAAGTTTATATCTGTCTAAATTTTCCCCTCACGTTTGATCTGACAAGGCCAGGATTTCCAGGCAGTAGAGTTCTACAGAGCCAAGAATGAGAACAGGGAATCCCTACTTGAGACAATAAGAGATGGGTGGACCAATGATAGGAGACAGTAGATAGAGTGGATTTTGTTCCCTGTCTTCACTTCATTGAGGTTGTGTCTGAATGAGAGGAAACTGTTAAGGAACTCTGGACGCTTGTCTTGAAGCTGCAGGCTGGAGCTGCAGGAGGATTAAGAAGAAGGTGGATTGTATTGCTGTGGCCCAAGGGAGAACAAGATGGTCTGGGGCTCTAATTCAGTTATTTGAAAGTGGAAGTGGTAAGGAATATCAGGACTGAAGGAGGGAAGCAGAAGCTAACAAGCAAAGGCCAGAAGAGGGGTCCAGACCTTGACTTGACTGTTCTTCAGCTCTGATAGCTGCAGCTGTCAGGTTCAACTTCCTGCATCAGTGGCAGACCCACGCCAGTTGATCAGGATTCCTCTGCCAGTATATTCCAAGTATTGAAAATCGCCATTTGTTTCTTGATGCTTAAGAGTAAACATACTAGACCTTCTTAACACATTGTCATCTATCAGTCACACTCCCTTCTAAATGTTCTATCAGGCTGACCCCTCATTTCCTGATCCATTGACTGCCAGGTTGCACCATAGGTCCAAGTTCTCCAGCACAGCATTGAGGATTGGAGACTTTGATACATAAAAGGAAAGTGTTTCCTGCTTCAGCTACCTCACAGGGTCTTTGGTCTTGACAGTTCCATAGCCTGTGAACTGATATCAACCCTTACCCCTTTGATTTTTATTAGAATTCTTAGAATGGCACAGACCTTACCATCACTTTCATCATCTCTGCTCTTTACTTTTGATTCTTGTATTCCATGGCTGATCTCATTTAAGTACTGACTTGCATGCAACCCACCAGCAAATTCTGTTGGCTCAACATTGAAAATACATCCCTAATCCAATCATGTCCCTCCTCTTCATTGCTACCACCTTGGTCCACCATCATGTCTTACCTGGATAGGTGCAGATGTTTTCTAAATGATTTCTCTTTTCAGCTTACTCAAGAGCGCTGAAGTAATCCTGATAAAATGTCAGTCATGTCTTCTTGCTACTCTGCTCAAAACCCATTAATTGTTGTCAAAATAAATGTCATTCAAAATAAGTGAAGCCTTTAATGACCTGAAAGCCTCCACTGTCTGGCCTCTCATCACCATTCTGACTTCATCCTCCACTTCCCTTCCCCATTACTTTCTATGCTGCAGACACACCGGCCGCCTTAGAAATTCTGCAGGCACGCTCCAGGCGTAGGACCTCTCCACTTACTGTAATCCACTATGGATCTCTCTGTTCTATACTGGTGACAAAGTAATACAATTAAGATGGAAACAAAAACCTTTGCTTGTAATTTCTTTCTTTCTAAATGGGCTGCAAAGTTAGAAATTAAAGGATTAAATTAAAACTACTGCCCAAGAAGTTCCTACATTGCTGAAGACCCAGAAAAGGCAGGTGGCCCTCACAATACCAGGTGCTACATTGAAGTCTTTATCTTACCAAGCACTACCTTGCACATGGAGTTCTTTCTGTACTTCATATATTGTCCAGGCATTTTCCATGATTCAGGTCAACAAGCACAATCTCACACGTATTATGGACTAGATACCATGTTAAATGTTAGGGCACATACTCAATTCTGAGAACACCCACAATCTTGGGGGAGAAACTTCATGGAACAAACATGGAAAAATTCAGCTTAACATAAAAAACTATTAATACAAATTAATACAGGAAGTAAAGATCTGTTTTCGTTATATCCTAGCACAGGATACAAAGATGTATTCTTGTTTGAGAAGAGGGCACAGAGAAAGCTTTCTGGAGGAGATGGGATATAAAAGAAGATCTGAATGAAAAGTAACATTAAGTGGGCATAGGAAGAGAGAAAGGACACCTGTGGTATATTGAGTAGCATGATTTTTGCAGGGCTCTTGAGAGAGTGAGGGTTGGCAGTTGCGGGAGACATGAGAGAGAGTTATAGGCCACGTCTTGTTCAAGAATCTGGGACTTACTGGGTGGATGAAGGAGAGCCAGTGAGGACTTCTAAGCAAGCAGTTTGTGCGAATTCACATGGAAAAAGTTGTCTGTGATTATAAGGAAATAAACGTTTAAGAGAGTGACAGAAAGGCCACTTTTGCAACAGTAAAGTATGATGCCAATATAAAAATTTTTGTGCCCTCGTGATTGGAAAAAAAAACATGTTTCTTTTCTCCTTCCTTCCTTCCTTCTTTTCTCCTTTCTTCCTCCCTCTCTCCCTCCTTCCTTCCTTCCTTTTTTCTTCTTCTTAGATATCAATAAATTGTCAGTTATAACTCTATTTCCACCTGTAGGTACTAATTTTTCTTTAGCGCAGGAAAGGACTTTCTTCCTTCTCTCCTCCCTCCCTCCCTCCCTCCCTTCCTTCCTTCCTTCTTTTCTCCTTCCTTCCTTCTTTTCTCCTTCCTTCCTCCCTCCCTCCTTCGTTCCTTCCTTCCTTCTTTTCTCCTTCCTTCCTTCCTTCTTTTCTCCTTCCTTCTTTCCTTCTTTTCTCCTTCCTTCCTTCCTCCCTCCCTCCCTTCCTTCCTTCCTTCCTTCCACCCTTCCTTCCTCCTTCCTTCCTTCCTTCCCTCCCTCCTCTCTTTGTTCCTTCCTTCTTTCCTTCCTTCCCTTTCTTCCTCCCTTTCTCCCTTGTTCCATTTCTTTCTCTCTTCCTCTCCCCTTCCCTCCTCTCCTCCTCTCTTGCTTCTATTCTATCTCCATCCTTTCCTTTCTGTTTACCTTTCTTTCTTCTGATATACTGTAATATTCTTTCTTTATCTCAAACCATATTCCCAAAGGATAAATTGTTCATAGATAAAATTCCTGTATTCTTATTCAATGTCTATCAGTTTATCTTTTATCATTTTTATGTATTGTTTTTCTTCCATAGGTTTGGAGAACATTTCAAGTATGCTCTCCATTTCACTGATTCTATTTCCACAAGGATTCATTAAGATATTTTCTTTCTCTCAATACAGATTTAAAAATCTATGGTAGAGATAAAGTCTAAAGCAGAGTGGAGGTAAAAACCAATCTATGGTACAGAGAAGTAAACTGCTGGGTCTTTTTCATTTGATAAGTTGCTGGGTTTCTGGAGAGTGAACAGAACAGGAACACAGTATCAAGCTGCCTTCTATGTTTCTTTTTCTTCATCTTTGCTTTAACCCAGACTGGTCTACTTTATAAATATTATTCAATCTACCATTTTTCTAACACTATTTTGTCTTTTAAAATTATTTATTTACTACTTTTTAACAGAAAAGGGCTCACTCTGTCACCCAGACCGGAATGCAGGGGTGCAACCATAACTCACTGCAAACTCCAACTCACTCCTGGGCTCAAGAGATCTTCTTGTCTCAGCCTTCTGAGTAGGTAGGACTATAGGTTCAGGCCACTGTACCCAACTAATTTATTTTTATTTTTTTCTCTTTTTTTAGGAGAGGGATTCTCAGGAGATTGCCGCACTGGTTTCAAACTATTTGCTTTAAGTTGTCTTCCTGCCTCAGCCTCCCTAGTCACTGGGATTACAGGTGTGAGCTACCATGCCCCGTCTTTTTTTTTTTTTTTTTTAGATTTTTGTCATTAGGTTTTTTTAGTCTTTGTTGCTGTTCTTTAAAGTCATTTCTTCTTTGTGAATATATTTGTAAGAAGCCAACATGTATTAGAACCTTCCAACTAGATGCCATTTGAATTTAGATATCTAGGCATACGTATTTAAGAGAGAATGAATCCGATGTGGATTTTGATTTGAGAGAATGAGACATAGTTGGAAGTAATTGACTTCAAAGGCTTACATGAAGTTCAGTGAGAAGTTACTTAGAGATCAACAGTGGAATGAGGCATACCTAAGCACTAGAGGACTACCCATGCCCCCTGCCTTTAATACATTCACCTGTGTACTGCTCTGACCACATTTATTTCTTCACAGTAGTTTCTTAAAACCACAGAATCCAGACTATGAGGCTGGTATAGATAAAAGCCACAGGAGGTGAAGGCTTTCAGTGTCTAACAAGGCCAATATGTATCTACCTAAAAGAAAAAAAAAGGTCATTATATGGAAAAGACACAAGCACACATGTTTATAGCTAGTAGCACAACTCACCATTCACAACTGCAAAGATATGGAACCAACTTAAGTGCCCATTCACCAATGAGTGGTAAAGGAAATGTGGTGTATATACAGCATGGAGTATTATTCAGCCACAAAGGGGAACTAAATAATGTCTTTTGCAACAATCTGGATGGAGCTGGAGGCCGTTATTCTAAGAGAAGTAACTCAGAAATGGAAAACCAAACAGAGTATGTTCTCACTTTTAAGTGGAAGCTAAGCTATGAAGACACAAAGACATACAGAGTAATATAATGAATTCTGGGGACTTGGGCAGGGGCCGGGGGTGCAGAGAGGTTGGGAGGAGGTTGAGGGATGAAACACTATAGTGCTCAGGTGACAAGTGCACTAAATCTCAGAATTCACCACTGAAGAACTCATCTATGCAACTGAAAACCACCTGTATCCCCCAAACTGTTGAAATAAAAATAAAAATAATAAAATGGTCATCATAATCCGTCCACCTACACCACTGGGAGTGCCCAGTCTCTCTACACACACACATCCACACACACACATACCACGTGGGGGTCACTAGCCCACCAAGTCTGCTACTAGAGCCGGACAGAATAAAGCGTTAGCCCCTTGGGCCATCAGTTCCCTTAAACCTGATTTGCAGTAGTTGCCAATCTTTCTATTACTGTAATTGCTGGCTGAATAAACTGTAATTGTATTAAGAGGTAACTCTGAAATATGTATGTACTTTCTGCTAATTCTCAGAATATGCAAGGAGAAGGATTGATTCACTGTGCTTGGAAGAACCATTTGGAGATGTTCCCCCTGAGATCTGTCATTTGGAGGCCTCCTTTGCATTTTGGAGAAAGTCAAGGCCAGATGCTTAAGAGTTTGGGAGACAGACATGCAGGAATCTCTACAAATCTCAGGGGCTTCTCACGGTATGGTTGTTTGTAGCAGTGATCTCCCAATGTCAAAGGAGCCAAAATCAAGTCAGACTCCTCTTTAGTCTTGGACACAAGAGAAGAGATTCAGATTAAATTTCGTGTTCTGTTAACCTACTTTGCTAAGACTTGTACAGGAGCTTTTCAAATATTCCTTTCAAATGCCCCTGCAGTGTGACTATCCTTGTTTTAAAAGGGAGGAAACAAAGGATAGGAGATGATAAACAGCTTGTCAGTGCTTGCTTGCTGGTAATAGAAAATGGAGACTCATATCTTGGTCTGCTGAGTTCAAGTCCATAGCTACTAGAGAGATATTTTCACTAACATGAAAGGCATTAAAAATACCTTAAGATACGGCTCCGGCTAGAGAATAGTGGTGTAGGTTTATGTTGAGGTGAGTGTATGCTGAAAAATGAAGAATTCATTATAAGGAATTCTGTGTAGTACATTCGTCTACCATTCTGAATAATTAAATATATCAGATAACCCATAATTTTCATCTCCAGGGCCACCTGCTTCTTTGATAAAGTCTAAAATTGAAGTTTTGGAATTCCTGACTTCTCATTATGGCTGGCTATTGGGCATCCTCAACCTCTCTTCCCTCTAATTGGTGTAATGATACTGATATCCTTACTTAAAAAGCCAAAAGGGATAAAGTGGGCTAGACTGTTCTGGGGGAAAAAAATAAACCTCAATGTATGAGTCACATTGAGTAATAACACAGTAAAGCTAACCCAGTTCCTGTCTTCAAGGAACTAGAAATCTAGTGGGTGGGACACAGAATCAATAAATAAAAAAGAAATTAAAACTCTGACTTAAATATGTTTTTATATGTTATGGTAGACTGCTGACTATCACGCAACTTCTGTGCACTTTTCCTTCCTTAAAAACAAGCACAATTTTATGTGGAACAATACTATGTCCAGCTAAAATATTGCATCTCCCAGCCTCCCTTCCAGCAAGATTGGTCATATGTCTGTTTCCGGTGAATGAATGTTCTGTGATATGAATGAAGTGGACCCTTCTATGAGTGACTTCTGCTGTCCACAAAATAGATGTGATAGCTGGAATGCCAGCAACCATCTTAAACTGTGAGGTGACCTCAAAAATAGAAGCCACTTGCAAACACCTAGAACTTGTAGCTACTTGAAGAAGTTGCTATTTATACCTTTGCTTACCTGCAAGTTTATCTGAGGCTGCAGTGGATCACTCCTTGCATAATTCAATGGCTTGAATGTTTCTGCTTTTCTACTTGAGCAGGGCCACAGGGGCTTGCCCTACTCAGAGCAGAGCAGTCCATAGAAGATGGGATTTGATGCCCCTAGGGGCAACTCCCAACCAATTAGGAACCGAAGTCATGGTATAAATCCCTGGGCTCTACCCCTCCTCCCTCAGTGGAACAATTCTAGACACATTCTATGGATCCCTCTGCAGGATCTCCGTTTGCTCACTGGCTCATTCATGTATCCTCTGTTGGCTCCTGCTATTCCTGCCTCACTGTTCTGAACCCCTTCCTTGTTCTTCCTAGGGCTACCTCTCAAACAAACTACCACTACTCAACCTCTGGTGTTGAGGCTGGCTTTGAGAGGAATCCACAGTATGACAGTATAGATTAAGTACTGGCTTTGGTTGACAAAATGACTTTCTCTTTGCCAGATCCATTTACTTTGCTTTGACCTTCCTTTTCCTCATTCTCTCTATAGTTTGTGCCAGTGTTGATCTTGTCTTCTCTATTAAAATTCTTGTTTCCTTTGACTTCCACTATCACCTGTGTGTTCATGCCTCCTTTACTTATTTTAGAACAGGAGTCCCCATCCCCTGGGCTGTGGACTGGTACTGTTCCACAGTCTGTTAGCAGCCAGGCTGCACAGCAGGAGGTGAGCTGCCAGCGAGCATTACCACCAGAGCTCCTCCTCCTGTCAGATCAGCGGTGGCATTAGATTCTCATAGGAGCACAAGCCCTATTGTAACAGCACACGCAAGGGGTCTAGGTTGAAAATCCTCCAGAAGAGGATAAAAGTGTGAGCCATGAGCAGCCAACACCCCCAGTAGAACAAAGTTAAGGGCACCAGTCTGGTAAAGAGAAACTAGGTGGAGGACCAACATCACCTGTCACATCACCTGAAGTGTAACAGTTTTATCCCAAAACCATCCCCCTGCACTGCTGAAAAATTATCTTCCATGAAACTGGTCCCAGGTTCAAAAAGGTTGGGGACTGTTGTTTTAGATCACTGCCATATCAATCACTCTAACTGATGTTCCACCTTTGAGGTCTCTTCATTCTACTCCAACATGTACACACTCATATGTTTTGACATTCACTGAAACAATAAACACCTTGATTCTCTTTCCATAGCTCCAACCTACCCTTCCAGATTACTTTTCCACATCCCCTGTAGTATCCGAAGTGCCAAATATTTTTTTTGGCATTTCATTGAACAATGCCTACCTTTTCCTTCCAATGAGCCTATAGCCCTTCTATTTCTTGTTGCTAGTCCCTTCCTTTCAACACCAATTTATACCTATCCAAATCCTACCTGCTCTGAATGGTCTGCATCATCTATTTCTTCCCCCAGGATGCTTTCGTATTCTCCATCAAAAAGTGGCATGTGTTCCTTGGCATCATACTGTTCTTTGTACCTTCTTACCATTAAAAAATATATATTCTTTTGATCCTGAGTGAGTCATTGATAAATATTGGTTGAAAAGGATTAGAATCATTTTTAATAAGACTTGCCTCTTATTTTACCAACTTCTAGAGGAGATAGCTTTGCCCACAGAGTTTCTATTATCTAAATTTCAAAATCACATACAGGCAAATCATATTTCATCCTATGAAAAGGTAGTTTGAAATATCAGCATGTTAAATCCCTTTCCTTAAATTTTTTCCGGGTGAAACCTACTTTCATGCAGATGCACATGGAAAATCCTTCCCATGAGCCTCTATTTTTATTTTGTGTTTCCCCTTACGACAAACTAACTACACTAACTACTAATGATCATTCTGTCTCATCCATGAAATAAAATGTAGAGTGAAACTGACAGATGATAGAAAACAAATTTTGTGTCTAATGAGTGGCAAAACATTTGAGTTACCAAAAATTTAGTTAAATGTTCCAAATCTTTAAATATCTGGGATAGTTCAAGGCAGGAAATCTCACTCTCCATTTTGAAATAAGGGTACTAAGGTCACTCCCTTGTGTACCATGCGTTTCTGGGTTCCTTAAGAATTACGATTATTGTGCTCAGGGATATGTGGGAAAAAGAATTATCAATTACAGAAATCAATTTTCTTTCAATCTGACTTTCCTTCTCAAATGTAGCACATAGGTTCCAATTAAAACCTATTTAATTTCCTTGTTCTGGATATGACTCTGTGTGTGAAATATTGTGGACTATTTTCTGATGCATGCTCCTGGTAAAGTTAAATACCATACCCTCTGGTCACTGGTTCTCCAGGGAGTACAGAATAGTCTCCCTTCTGACACTGCCTTCTTCCCCCTTCTCCTGAAGGAGCTGCAGTTATGTTCAGTGAAAGAACCTTCTACTGTTTGAAAGGGATATGAGGGGAAAGTAAAACATGAAGGTAATTCAGCCAGGAGGCAATCAAAGAGTACTGACATTCCAGATGGGCACAAGTCAAGAATGGGGGTGGGGCCCGGCAGTTAAAGACAAGAATCTTATGAACTTGAACTTACTCATCTTGCTTGATAGATCTGGATTCTTGTGTAAGTGACATATTGAGGGGCTGCTTTCAAGAGAAACCTGTAAGGCTACAGGGGAGCAGGATAGAAAAGAAAGAATCCAGAAGGAGGTTCACCTCACTCCAATGCCACAAAGAGAACCAAAGGATGAATTCTACTCAGAGAGCTCCCCCATCACTTTTCTACTCCCAGGGAAAGGGGGTTACACTCTTTTACACCTGCATTGGTTACTGGCAATGGGCCACTTCCAGGAAAAGGAATAAAAATTTCCAGGTATATGCAGAAGGCAGGCCCTATCAGCCATGGAAAATCCTCCAGAAGAGGATAAAAGTGTGAGCCATGAGCAGCCAACACCCCCAGTAGAACAAAGTTAAGGGCACCAGTCTGGTAAAGAGAAACTAGGTGGAGGACCAACATCACCTGTCACAGTCACGTATTGCTGAAATAAACTGGGCTGAGTGAGTTCATGCTGGGATTGCTACCGAAACTCATTAGTAGTTAGAGATACAAATATCTGAGCACATCAGTCATAACTAACAAAATAGCTTGCTCCATAAGAGAGCATCCCACCACTTAGGGAGTTCACGTGGAAGACATCTCTATGCACATTGGGAGGGTTCTAGGAAAGTAAGTTATGTCATTGCTCTGCCAGCAAAGGTTACTTTTCACACACAGGGAAGCTTCTGATCTTCCTCAGGATGTGTGTTTAAACTACCAAAAGTTGAATTCTCAAAACTGATCAATGGCCAGGCTCCAGTTCAGGTTATGGTCAACAAACACTATGTCAGGCCGTCTGACTTCTGTTACTGTGCCTTGTCTCCTATGATTGATTCTGGAGCTTCTTGCCAGCCTATCACAAAGACACCCCAAACTGCATCAGGAGTGGTATTCTCCAGTGTCTGGGAAGTAATCATTTCATCACAGCTCTGTCTTTGGGAAATGATGGTTTAAACTTACCAGCTATGCCCACATGGGTCACAAGCTGAACTTGTCAGAAATACATTGAGGGTATAGATATGTACTCTACATATACATTGATGTTGCCTTTTGTTGAACTGAAAGAAACACCGTGGTCAGAAAAGGCTACAAAAGCCAGTTTTGCTCTGTGGCAGCATATTTCTTATATGCTCAGTCAAAAATCAATTAATCAATCATTAATCAAGCCAGAAATTCAAAATTTACAGTTTATAGAATGCCAGAGGTGATAAGAATTCAGGGGTTACCCACTACAACCTTCTCATTTTGCAGATAAGGGCATTGCCATTACTGGTCATGTGACTAGCTATATGACTGGTATGACTATGTAAGTCTATTATAGCATTTGACTTTTGCCAAGTTGCTTCAACTCTCTATGCCTTGGTTTCCTCTTGTATAAATGGATTACTTAGTTCTTTGAGTTGAAATTTGAATTAAATGTGAAAACTTACTCCTTGGAACAGTGTCTAGCACAAAGGCTGTATGTGTTAATTAAGTATAAATAAATAAATAATTTGCCCAAGGTCATTCAGTTAATTGGCTTATGTTATGAGAGGTTTATTAAGAGTTTTATTGAATTAATATAAAATATGAATAGACATCAATATTTAATAATTATATAATTATATTATATATTGATATATAATTATATTAATTATAAATAATTAATAGAAATGAACTAACATAAAAATATGTCAGGATATTTTTATATTAAGACCCATCAAAGTTAGCCATAGTTAAAAGCCCTGGCTTTAGGTTCACACAGGGGAGAATTTTATTTCTTGTTCGTGCTACTCACTGTGTGATCTTGGGCAAGAGGTTCGATTCTCTAAGATTCAATGTTCTCAAATGCAAAACAGAGATAATAATAACAAAAAAACCCCATAATAATTACCCATGGGATTGCTTAAAGATCAAATGTGAGACTATACTCTTAGCATATAGAGCAAATTCAATCAGTGGCAGCTGTTGTTACTATTCTAATAATTTATAGTATCTTTCGAAGAATTTCTGTTACTCATTTGTGAGCAAGAACTATACATGCTTAGATGTCTGTTGTTTAGGAGAATATATAAGATTAAATTTAGCAAGCTCAGAACCTTTGGCCATGTAAATCACTGCTCACTGGCTTATTTGTTCTGAAAAACTTATTCTAAAGTAAGCAAGGATGGAATCACCAGAGACATCATCCTTAAAGCTCAGAGACAGGCAGTAGCTGCAGCCATAACTTACGACAAACTGCACGGACACCTGTAGTCCTCTTTCCATGCTGGGCTGGCTATGGACTGGCCTGTAAATATTGTGAGTATTCATATTTGAACAAATTTGAATTCATACCATAAGCATTTAAATCTCTTTCAATTAGAGGAAGGATACAGAGGCTGCCCACCCACAATATACATATTTAGATGGGAAAGAGACCACTTTGGGCCTTCTCAAACTTAGCTCTGGCCTGATGTGAGTGAGTAGAAAATAAAAAAATGATCTCTGTCCTCAGGAAGGACAATCTGCACATACCATATTCAATGAGCAGAATGTTGATCCAAATGTGATGCCCATGCTGATGGTGGCACATGAAGTGATTTTAAGTAGGACAGAGATAAATGTCTCAGTGAGAACTTCATTGGCCTCTAGTAACAAAAAACCTGATTTAGAAGTTGCTTAAACAAGTGGAGAGTTCTTTTTTTCTTGCACAATAATCGAAGACCCTATTCTGTCTATATTTCTGTTTGGCCATCTTTTAAAACAATTCTATTGACAAATAAAAAAATTATATATATGTATTGTGTAAAACATGGCCTCTTGAAATATTTTAATACATTTTGGAATGCCCAAATTAAGCAAATAAACATATAAATTACTTCACATACTTACCTTTTTATGTGGTGAGAACACTCAAAATCTACTCTCTTGACAATCATCAAGAATACAGCATATTATTAACCATAGGTGCCATGTTGTACGGTAGATATCTTGAATTTATTCCTCTGACCTGAGTGTGACTTTCAGCCTCATGCTTGTTGCCTCAGTGACCCAAAATTGCCACTTCATCTTTAACACTGTGACCATTTTCAGGGCAGGAAAAAAGAGGACAGGCAAAGGTATACGTCGGTTGACTCACCCTCCTTTTATGGTTTTCCCAGAATCTCTTTTGAGCATCTTCTTTTGATTCTTGTTGCCCAGGACCATATCCACGACCATCCTAACTGCAAAAGAGGTTAGAAAATGTAGTTGATATCTGTTCACATCGCTACTCTGGAAACAAGCAAAGCAAAACGAAACAAAGCAAAACATGGTCAGTTAATATATTAGGTTAGAAAGCATATTGGCTAGGGAAACAGCAATTAATAGTTATGTGTTTATTTAAATATATTTTTAATCTTATCTTTCATTAATGGTAGTAAGATTACATTTCTTTTCTGAAAAATATTTTTAAAAAAATATGAATTGATTTTTAAAAATAATTAATTACTTGAAAGTGCAAGTAATTTGGTAGTAGATGGAAAGTGCAAATTTATGGAGATGGTCCATGAATGATTGGGATTGAGTGAATAAATCCCATCAGAAAACAACAACTATGGTGGGCTTCTAAAGAATGCAAGAACCAAAAAGACTTTCTAATTTGTGCTTTGGTCTTTTTTTCATGCCCAAGACAAGTGGCAGAAAATACATCCATGAAAACAACCACTTTTGCACTAGACTGTGGAGAGCAGCAAAAATGTTTCAGGGCACAGGCTTTGCAAACAACAGGGTAAAACAAAAGCCTCTATAAACTGGATTTCTGAGTCTACAAATCTGTCCCTGAGTGCATTATGCATTATGACTGAAGGCCAGTCTCTGGTAAATGTCAATGCTTGCCCAGTAATTTCCACTTTCATTGGGTAGCTATGGAGGCTGCTAAATCTCGATAAGAGGTAATGGAGAGGTTCTCCTCATTAGCTCGGCCTGGAGAGGCATCATCCAGTCACCTGAAGTGTCAATAAACACTGGCCTTTAATGGTGTTGGCTTACTGATAACGATGCTGCACATTTCTGTTTGTCATTATGAGATTTAACACTGGCGGATTCCCTCTGGGTATGGGCTCATTATCAGGCAGGGGAATAGAGCAATTGGTGTCTCTTAGAATCAATCATTGGCCCCTCTAGTCTATCTCTTCAGTAATGAATTTGTAAAAGCAAGCCAAGGATGTGTTTCTTACATTCACAGAAATAAACTGTAAGGCATTTAAAATGCAGTGGTCTGAATTAAATCTGAGTGGAGGATAAAATTTAAACTAGGCATGAACTACTGAAGGTATGGTCTCGAGGAAACAGCAAGAACCTAATTAAGAGGATACGATGAAGATATTAAGTCAAAAGTGCATCTAGAGTATGCAGAAGGAAAGAAAATAATAAGATGATCACCTCACCACATGCTGACTAGAAATGAAATATGTATTGCCTAATAGGAATGAACAGCATTATTTGAATTGTTTTGGGAAGAAAACAACTCCAATGTTAGCAGTTTTAACAGTCCTGCCTAGAGTTCTAGATCCCATTTAACTTAAAAAAAGAAAAAAAAAAAAAAAAACCTGCTTCATTGAGGTGTAATTTACATACCATAAAAACCACCGATTTTGTGTTCAGTGTTTTTAAATTAATGTATACATTTGTTCAACCATCACCCAATCCAATTTTTAGGACTTTTCTATCATTTAAAACTCTATGTGTGCCTATTTGTCATCAATCCCCATTCTAATCCCAGTCTCCAACAATCGCTAATCTGTTTTTTTCTACATATAGATTTCTCTTTTCTAGAAACTTCTTATAAACGCAACCATACACTATGCAATTTTTATGCCTGGTTTCTTTCACATAGCACAGTGACATAAGGTTCACTCACAATGTGGTATGTATCAATAATCTGTCCTTTTTTATTGCTGAGTAGTATTCCATTGTACGGATCCACTTTATCTGTTGACTGATTGATGGGCATTTGCATTTTTTCTCACATTTTGGCTATTATGAATGATGTTGCTTTGAATGCTTGCTTACAAGTCTATATGTGAACACGTTTTCATATTTCTGGGGTATATACCTAGAAGTGGAATTACTGGTTTGTAAGGCAAGTATAATTTTAACTTCTTAAGCAATTATCAAACTGTTTTCCAAAATGGCTGTATCATATCTTACATGGTGTCCATTGGTTAGGATTTAGAGTTCTCTCTCTTTCCTCCAACATTACTGTATCATTTTGCATTTCCACTAGAAATATATGAGAGTTCTAGTTTCTCTGTGTCGTCGCCAATGTTTGTTATTGTCAGTCTTTTGGATTATAGCTTTTCTAATGGGTATGGAGTGGTATTTTCCTTTCTCCTAATCACTAATAATGTTGTTCAGGTTTTCATGTGGTTATTAACCGGTGTACCTTTGTTTGGCAAAATGTCCATTTAAATGTTTTGGTTATTTTAAATTTGGGTTGATTGTTTTCTTCTTTTCGAATTGTAAGAGTTCCTTATGTGTTCTGTATACAAGACCTTTAACAGATACATGATATACACATAATTTGTCCCAGTCTTTGACTTGCGTTTTCATTTTGATAGTGTCCTTAGAAGAAAAAAGTATTTTCATTTTAATGAAGTCCAGTTTTTTATGTTTTTAATTTTGTTAATCATCCTTTTTGATGTTATATCTAAGAAACTATTGCATAATCCAAATGCACAAAAATATCCTCCTATGTTTCTTTTTAGTTTAGTCACTACTTTTAACAAATAAAACGGCAAAACAACAATTTTTCTGAGATTTGGATCCAATGGAGAAAGTGTAGAGTAATTGACATCTAGTCTTCAGGGGGTCAGAGTGAATTATTTTCTATCTGTAAATCTATGAAAGTTTTTATAAAGTGTTTTATGAGGATGCTCAGAAGCATGTAATCTCAGTGCTTGCAGAAACAGAGACAAGAGGGAAGCCTTTCATGGTTCTTCATGGCACTTTCTTCTCATGGCAATTGCAGAGGAAAAAGAATAAAGAAGATAATGGTCTGACCTAAGTGAAAACCTTTTCCTGACCAAAGGAAATCTTGTGTAATGTGACTTAGAAATGATTAGGATTCCTGTAGATCATCTGCAGGGAAATGGATGGTTGGATGGATGGATGATGATAATGAGACCATAACCAATAACACTCATTTATTATTAAAATCGTATGCTTTAAAATATTCTGTATTAACGAGATAGTTTACTATATGTTTGTCAAACACTGCAAAAGACTTTCAAAACAAAATATCTTATTTAGTCCTACAATATCTCTCTGAAATAGAAGTTTTACTCACTTTACAAAGAAGCTTAAAATCCATGAAATTCAGTAACTAAGTAGATACCTCATATTTAAGACATAAGAGTTGAGATTTGAACCCTGGCTGGTTTCATTTCCGAGCCTGTATAATCAACCACTCTACTACCTCCAGTATAAACCGAGGACCTCTCAGAGCCACCCTCAAGGCTGATGAGTCCAGGAAAAAAGTCAGTCTTTCACACGTTAGTTTACACATGCACAGCCACACCCACACACATATTATGAGAGTAAACAGAGTGGGTTAAGCTCTGTTCTCATAATGAATTAATTGTTAAAGAAACGAGGCTAGCAACACACAGGCATGTGAGAACAACTGAACTTCTGGGTGCTCATCTTGGGTGAGACAATAAACAGGAACCAACCTGACCCTGACTTCAACCCATTTGCTGAATGTGTTATATATTGATCTTGGAGATAAAACTAGACTAATTATATGGGTGGGGTTCCTTTAATAAAATTCAAACACATATGGATTCCATTTTTTAAGAAAAGATGTGGGCAGATAATGACATTATTTAATTTTTCACTTATTCCTATAACCACTCTTTTTTTCTGCATGACTTTGCAGTTCTTTTCACCAAAGTTCCTTAAAGTCAACAGGCCAACTCTATATCTTGCTTTTGGGTTTGCCCATGTAAGTTGCTTTAGCTAAGTGAAGGAAGTAGAAGGAAGGATTTCTACTTCCTCAAGTGGTCTTACGCATGCCTGCTTGCTGTGTTGAGCCTTTGTCATCAGCAAGGATCTGCCTAGACTAGCCTGCTAGTTTCAGGAGAAGGATGAGAGACACAGACCCAAGCCATTCCAGATATCTCAGAGGAGGCTAGTCTAGATATGCAGACAACCAATTCTCAGATGCATAAATCCAAGAACGCCAGATTTATTTAGCTGATTACGTCAGACACACGAACAATAAACACTTATTGTGGTATGCCATTGTGTTTTGTGTTTGTTTCTTACACAGCATCATCATTGCAATAACTTATGCAAGATGAAAGTGAGTGCTGCGGGCCCAAGCCCATTGGAGAAGTTGGACCTTGTACAGTCAATATTTTAAACTTTCCTTCTGCTACATCCTTGCTGATGAATAGGAGCTCCTTTCCTTTATTCTACACTTAATGCTATTGCATATTCTGTACTTCTGAATCTAAGTAAGAAACCTTCCACAATTATCTGATTGTGATGGTGATGCTAATGAAAATAGCTAGAACAACAGCAGCTAAAAGTTACTTCTGAGCAGCTGTTTACATTTAACATCTCATTAAATAATCACATCAACTCTATAAGGTCATTATGATTCAGTAATTTGTAGAATGGATTTGGCATTATATTAGCCAGACTCCTATCTTAACTCTTCAGTTTACCGTTTGTGTAACTTTGGAAGAGTTATTTAGCCATTTAGACACTCAATTTGCTTATCTGTAAAACATAGACACCTAATCTGCCTACCTCACAGGATGATTAGGAGTGAGATACATGCTGATGCAGGTGAGGTTCTAGGCACAGTGTTGGCATGGGACCTCTGTTCCCTACATGATAGCTATTACCATCTTTATTTCACAAGTAAGGAAGCTGAGATGTAGAGGGGGTAAGTAACTTGCCCATGTTCACAGGACATGTAAGAAAGATTTGACCATCCCAACAAGGTACCTCCTACAAATGTGGGTTTCATCACACCCCCTTTCATCTGTTCAGACTGAGATGCCAGTCCTAATCAATCTGGCCTCATATGATTAAAACCATGCCTACACAGCTTCATAAACCTTTCCCTTGCTCATCTAACCCAGTGAGGGCAATTACTAAGTTGAACAAAGTCTTGTTGTGTTTACTACTTTTATATTCCTCTCTAATATTCTCCACTTTCTCAGGGCATCCTACAAAAGGCAGGTTTCCATGGCCTCTGTGTGGTCTCTGAGAGGTCAGCCAGTCATAAGGCGTAGCACTAGAATGAGGTGGTGCCCTACAGCACTTTGCCTCCTGCAATCTCAGTGAACCCAGATGAGCTCCTCCTCTTAAGGAGGGCTCAGGAGCTAATGCTAATGCTAATGCTTGCCAGGTCAAGAAGATGTGACAAAAGGAATAATCTAGAGCCTGCTATGACCTCTATGACCTCTAGAAAGCCAGATAGACTGCATATACAAGGACCCATCACACCCAACTGTGAGCATTTCAGGTAAGAGTAGAAGAAGACTTAAGTAATTTCATGAAGAGGGGCCAAACAATGAATGTTGAAGAATTGAGAAGCCTTCAATTTAACCATTTGGGGCAAACCTGTAGCCCTTATGATTTTATGGAGCAATCAGCTGATTAGGCTCCCTCACATCTGTTATCACTATTCTAGAAGGAAGAAAAGACCTAGATGAGTTTAATTGCTATGTGCTTGAGTTGCACCAGCCCCACGTTGCAGTTCCCAAAGCTGCTCCTCTGCTCAGAAGGAATAAGAAAGAATGGATCCAATATTTACTAAGTAGTTTTCCTGCAACAAATATGAACTCCAGATCACTTCATAGTTTATCTTGACAAGAACACCACTGAGGAAGTTTGTATGACCTTTATTTTATGGATTAATAAGCATAGATACAGAAAACCCACCAGACATAAGTAGCTCCTCCTATATCCCCTATATGTAATCCCATAGTATCCTGTGATTTCTCCCCTTCAAAGCAATGCATTCCGTTATGAATACATTTAATGGCTGTCTCCCCAATTAGTAGGGAGTTCCTTGAGGGCAGGTTTCTGTTGACCATCTCTGCTACTAATTTCCAGAGTCTAGCCTAGGACTTGGCATAAATTAGGAACTCAAGCAATGACTACTGCCTAAATAAATGAATGAATGATAAATAATTCTCTCAAAGTTACATACCTAACAGGGCAAACCTGAAATTTGAATTCTGAAACATCTAACTATAAAATGTAACAGCTTTAGATGAATTATTGAGTCAAGTTCCATGCCCTTTCCACTATCTTTAGATAGATCTGCACCCTGAGCAGAAGCCCTTGTCATGTGGACATTCACAGGACCTCATGTAAGTCACATACTTATTCAAGCATGTATTCATTCATCCATTCCTTTGGTCAACAAATAGAATGCCTAATCAAAAGCATAGATTTAAATCTGGAGATGTAACAGCTAACAAAATATATAAGGCCTCTGAATTCGTGGGTCTTGCATTCTAGTGGAAAGCAACAAAAAACAAAAAGGTAAATTAACAATAAACAAACATCAGACAGGAATAAATGCTATGCAGGGAATTAGCTTCATAGGAAGCTACTTTCTTACCCAGAGAAATTGATAAAAACTTTATCTGTTGACCATCCCCTTTTTCTTTGCATCTTCTTTGGGTTGCCCTTTGAAAACTCATATAAGAAAGCTTATAAAGCACTTATTCCAATGTTTGAGTACTAGACAGGCTTGTCATCTTCATCAGAAGTTGCACCATGCTCCCCTTCATTTAATATGCAGGAAAATTGCAGCAATATATGAGTGGCCTCAATAAGTTTGTTTTTCTAAAGAGTAGAAGATTAGTTGCTTTAACCAGAATCTATTTGATAGATAAGGTATTTGAAATTAAATGTTTTATTTTCTTATGTGTTTAAATGTCTTCTTGTCTAATTTTATAACATTTATGTTTAAGATTGATACAATCAAACACTCCTAGATATAGAAAGTATTTTAGAAGTAATATTTACTTTAATTTTTTCCCGCTGTAGGCATACTTTATAAATCATCCTTGACAAATAGTTGAACAAGACCTACTGAAATTTACGGCCTGGGTGATTTAAGGTTGAAGGTGTCACTAACAGGCAAGAGGACACAGGAAAATGATCAGATTTAGGCCATAGAGGAAACACAGGGAGGGCATGGTGAGATTTGTTTCAGGGAAGAGCTTCTCAGCCTCAGAACTGTTGGCCAGATAATTCTTTGTTGTAAGAGGCTCTTCTGTTCTTTTAGGATGGTTAGCAGCATCCCTGGCCTCTACTCTCTAGATGCCAGGAGCATCTCCGACCCCAGTTGTGATAACCAAAAAATGCCTCCAGATTTGTCAAATGTCCTGGGGAACAAAATCACCCCCAGTTGAAAACCACTGATTTAGGCACTTTGAGATTGAGGAGCAGGAAGAGAATCCAGATGGATATGTCTGGTGAAGAGTTGGCAGTGCTAGAATGGGGCAGTAAAAGAAGTTAAGATGTAAAGATGAGGAGACGGTCACCTGAAAATAATAGTTGAAGTCAGGAAATGATGAGACACTAAGGGAGAACTTGCAAATAGACAAGAGAGTAAGTCCAAGGTCAGTTTGCAGAACATTACTTAGTTTTGGAAGATGAGTAGAAAAAGGAGAGGCAAAGAAGGGAAAGGAAGGAGTGGTGCTGGGCTGAGGAATCAGAAAAGAGGAGAGTTCAAGGTCAGAAAAACCATGAGGGAAGAGAGTTTCAATTATATTATTGTGTATGCTCCAAGCATTTTAGAATATTGGAGCAAACTTTTCCAGATCTGTGATTTTTGTTTTATAATCAGATGGGAAAAAATGTATGGTTAAATATCATTTCAGTAAATGACAGTTGGTATGTAGGTCCTAAAACAAGTAGCACTCCTAGGGTCACAAATATAGAAATCTAGCTCCAAGTTGTTAAATAAAAAAGGGTGGCCAGGCTTGATGGCTCACACCTGTAATCCCAGCACTTTGGGAGGCTGAGGCAGGCGGATCACAAGATCAAGAGATGGAGACCACCCTGGCCAACATGGTGAAACCCAGTCTCTACTAAAAATACAAAAAATTAGCTGGACATGGTGGTGCACACCTGCAGTCCCATCTACTCAGGAGGCTGAAGCAAGGGAATCGCTTGAACCCTGGAGGCAGAGATTGTGGTGAGCCGAGATCATGGCATTGCATTCCAGCCTGACAACAGAGTGAGACTTTGTCTAAAAAAAAAGGGGGGATAACTTATCTTAAACAGACCAATGACAAATAAAAATATTTAGGCCTCAGAGAAAAGCAGCATGGGGAGTCACTCTTCTCTCTCTACTTATCTCTATTCCTCTTGTTTTTACATTGATATCCTTCTGCCTTCACATGCCAGATAGATTTTCTGCATTTTTAAGTTCATAGGGCAGAGAAATGGCTGCCACCCTTGGGACATTGTATTTTCTTCATTCAACAAAGCATTAGGCAGATCTGTACCTTCTTAAATACGATTCCAGATTCTCAGGGTAATATTCTAATTGACTCATCTCTGGTGAGGTGCCCACCCATGAACCAATGAACCATGGCAATGAATTCACAAGCAAATGTTCATGATCATTTTGCCAATGGGAGGTTGATGATGGACACAGAAGGAAAAAGAAATAAGAGGCAATTCCAAAAAGAAGGACTGAATCTATCTTCAGAGTTGTTATGAAGAGCTGGAAAGAAGGAGAAACTCATTGAGAGGTCTGATCTATGGAATAAGAGTGTGATATCCTGAAAGTTGAGTTTAGAGAATATGAGATGAGAAGTTGTCTATGGCATCAATAGAGAAGAAAAAGATTCTGAGGGAAGGATAGACATCCCAGGAGGGGATGATGAGGGCCTCTGTGTGGTGAATGGCAGTAGGAATGGAGAAGAATTGATGCTGACCAGGGACAAGTTCCACAGGACTTGATGATTGACTGTCCGGTGTGAACAGGAGCAAGAATTCAAACAGGCCTTCAAGGCATCTAAACTGAGTGATTTGTAGGAAGATGATTATTTGAACTTAGTAATGAGATAGAAGAACTAGTGGAATGAATCAATTTGGAGAGTAAAGGCATACAGGTGTAAAGGATCCATATTTTTAATAGGTGAAAATTCCAAATAAGAAAAATGATCCCACTTCAAACACAGATAGTAGTTACAATTTCTTCTATTAATTAGAACTTTGCAGTAGCTTGAGAAGGGCTTTGCATATGTCATCTTACTTGATAAAGGTAATGAGGTAAATGAAACTCAGAGAGGTAAAGTTACTTGAAAAAATTTAGAAAGCCAGTAAAGGGTTGATGAAAGAAACAAAGCTGGCGAATCTGACTGTAAGGCGCTACCTCTTTCCTTGAAAACACAACTACCCTCACTGAAAACAAAACTGCAGACTTTCCCGCATGTTAATCCTAAAACTAGGTCCCCTGGGGAGGAAATTTCAGCTGGGTCGGAAGAGATACTCTCTGTTTTAAAGCTACTAAGTTCATAGCAGGAGGGTCAGGCAGCTTGCCACCCTGAGGGCTTCAGGATGGGCAACCACAAGGCCATGATAAATGTGCTTATGTATCTTAATTGCCAATTTACCCAAAGGCAACAGCCATCTAAGGACATGAAGATCTGGCCAAGGATATGGTCACGTGGAAAGGAAGGGGTAGAAAGATGGCCACAGGAATGCTAGCTCTTTTGCCTAAGGCTCATAAATCTGTCTGCATGGTGACTCTGCTGGCCTAGAGATCAGAGGTCTCTGGCCCAGGGCACTGTCTCCAGGTCCTGTCCAGACATCCCTGAGCTCTCTTTAAGGAAAGACTGTAGAAGCTAACCGCCAGGGCTTGGCTTGGCCTCAGGGTATGTCACAAGACCCAAGTGGGGAAGCACTGGAGCAGCCGCACAGTCCTCACCCGGTGAGTGACAAGAGTCTAATAGCAGGTTATGCTTCTTGGGATTTGGCTTGAGTGGATATTCAACCCTGAAAGTCCTCCAGGCCGGGATAAAAAGCAAGCCAGGCAGGCCAAAACTGGGTGGTCAACGTGAGCTAGCCTCTTTGTTAGAAAATAGGAAGCATAGCTTTCAGTTGAAGGATTACGTTACCCTGGGCTGTCCTGGTTCTGTGGAAGAAGCGTTCTGTCCTTTCAGCTGGGTAGAAGAAACAAATAGAAGTGCCTTTAATCTTCTGGTGCTTCAGCAGCTGTGTCTCAGTGGATAACATACACATTTATGCACATCTCCAGCATGCCTAATGGTGGAGTCCTCTCCATATGGAACCTAGAAGACATTACTTTTTATCTATCAATTTATTTTCAATGGCTATATAACACACATACTGTAAAGGGCACAAATCTTAAGTATTGATTGATAACTTTTTTGTGGACATATATCCTAGTAACCACTCAGGTCAAGATATAGAACATTCCACCAATGTACAATGTTTTATCATACACTTTCATAATCAATACCCCCCCATGCAAAGGGAACTGCTATTTTAATTTCTGTCATCATAAATAATGTTTACATATTCTAGAACTTCATATAAGTGAAATAAGACATTTTTTATTTTGGCTTATTTCATGCAGCGTAATGTCTATGTGATTCATGATATTGTGGCATGTATCAGTGGGTTGCTCATTCTTACAGCTATATGGCAATCCATTAGATAAATATATAATGATACATATATCCATTCCCCTTTTTATGGACATTTGGGTCATTTCCAGTTTTAGGGAGTGATGACTATGGCTGCTATGCACATTTTTGTATAGATATTGTGGAAGACATATACTCTTATTTCTCTTAGGTATTTACCTAGGTTTGAAATTTCTGGGGCATAAGACTTAGGAGTAGGTTTAACTTTAATAAATATTTAGACATTACCAAACAGTCCTCCAAACCAGTTAAACCAATGTATACCCCATTAGCAATGGATGAGACTTAGAATTACTTCATCTCCTCACCAATACTTGATCCTAGCTTTTTAAAATTTTAGTCATTTCACAAGACATATTTCAAAGCTAGAAGAGATCTCATGTTATCAGCCTCTTGATTCCTTCTTGACATATCTCTTTAATTTTTCTCTAGTTATTTTTTTCTTCTTTGGTGGCAATTAAATTTTTTAATTCAAATACAATTTATCCATTTTTGTAACCACAGTATAATATGGATAGAAAAGGTGTTACTTTGTTAATGTAATGTTTGACAAATTAAGAAATAAATCACTAATTGAATGGATCCAGACTTAACAGAAAAAAAAAAAACTGCCAATATACTATTGAGTTATACTCAGGGTTCAACAACTGGGACAAATCTTGGTCTTTGTGTCTGACAAATATTCTTTTAGATCAACCTTTGAAGAGTAAGCTCATTTTACAATACATTAGAGACATGGACAAGAGCTAAAGTTTAAATGCTGGCAACTATGGTTAAGACTTTGCACAAATTATCTTATTTAATCCTCTCAATAACACTGTGAATCGGGAATTTTTTCCTCAACTTACACAGGAGGCTTACGGTTTATGTAACCTACAAAGATCCCTCAGGTAGTGTGAAAACAGAGCTGCAACTTTAACTTTTTCTCAGTGTAAATGTAAAATTATTCATCTGAATAAAAGAGAAAGAGAGAGAAAAGAAAAGCTCTTACTATTATCTTGCTCATGGAGATTCAGTCACTATTCATCAACTGTGAACATGTGATTAAGTATGTTGGATAGCTATATATTAAATCAACTTCATGAGGCTTTAGATCATTTCAGGGCAGTTGTAACTATTGCCATTAAATTGATTTGCATTGTAAATGAAGAAGTTATCATTTCAATTTGGTTAAAAAGGCTATAATAATGCTATGGATTGATTTCAGATCATTAAACTGTACATAGTTGTTTCAGTTATTTATTACTGTGTAACCAATCACCCAAAAATTTAGTGGTTTAAAAGAACAACAACCTTATTTGCTCATGATTCTATCATCTGGACAGGGCTCAGCTGGGCGGCTTGTCTCTGCTCCATGTGGTATTAGCTGGATTGACTCATGTGTTTGCAGTCAGTTGGCAGCTCTCCTAGGCCTAAATGATGCAAGATGGCCTCATTCGCAAGTCTGGCACCTCAGTTGGGATGACTGGAACAGCTAGGGTCTGGCTGTTTTTTGCTCCCCTTCAGGGCTTCCATACCCACATGGCCTCTCCTGCTTAAGGAATTTATGTCAGATTTTCTCATGACATGAGGCATCTCACTTCCATTACATTGCCAGTACAATGTATTCAAATTTTCATGAACAGCACACTTAAAATTGTTATGGGACTCTAAATTATTGTTTAGGATGATGATCACATCTTCTGCAACCTAACTGGTAATAGGTCTTCCAGCAAAGAAAGCATCCCATCTTCAGCCGCTGGCCAAGAAAATGGGTGTGTATAGAGCATAATGACTGCATCTCCTCCACCTTTCCTGTAATGATCCCATCTTCATATGCACCATATGCAAGAGAATGATTGCATCTCTTTCTGCAATGTAATTATAACAAGTTTATCAGCAATGCAACAATCCTAATTTCCACCTGAAATGCAGTTGATATCATCATTATGGGCAATATAAGGAGCATATCTCTACCATAAATGTAGATAACACATTGTCTTTTACACACTAGAGATTGCATTTCTTCAGAAAATGCAATAACAGTTCTATCTGTAGTGCAATGATCCCATCTATTTGTGCAAGTTAATTATCACTTTTCCAATTGCCAAGCCATAATGATAGGTATTCCTATAGGCCAATGATTGCATCTCTGCCCTCAGGGTAATGATCACATATGCAATGTGAGATAACAAAATTGTCTTCAGGGCAATGATCAGATTCTTTTGCATAGGGTAATGATAACATATCCACTTTAACCTAAAGATAGTAGGCATGCTGTCAATGCTGTGATGCCAACTTCCCCTGCAGTAACTGTGGGTGACAGACATTAATGCAGCATGTATTCACATCTACCTGGATGTGTAATAGTGAATTTTGTAGGAAATCAAAGTCCTACTTAGAGGTAGCATACTGACAGCAACAAAAGTGCTAAGAACAAATAAATATGAGTTTAAATAGATGCCACCATATAGTCCATATGGCTTGGGGCCTATGGCTTAGCTTCTCTGAACCAGGTTGCAAAACTGAGAATGGTAACAGCTTTTTCTGTAAAAATACTAGCATAAATATTACATTTCTCAACATAGAGCCTAGCCCTTAAGTCAAATTTATTAATTTTCTTCTCCTTCCCATTGATCTCTGGATCATATCCTTGTCCAGATTCCCCCAGGATCTGAATCCATTATCACCTCTCCCCAGTCCAGAATCAACAAAAATTTGCACGTTCTTATTCTTAAGCTCTTTCTCTTATCCTATCTTCCGATATTTTTTTTCCCCATTTCTGCCTGCAAATGTGCTTCTGCCTCTGTATTAGTCCATTCATGCACTACTATACAGAAATACCTGAAACTGGGTAATTTATTCTAAAAAGAGTTTTAATTGGCGCACAGTTCCATGGGCTGTACAGAAAGCATGGCTGGGGAGGCCTCAGGAAACTTTCAATCATGGTGAAAGGGTAAGCAGTCACATATCTTGCATGGTCAGAGCAGGAGGAAAAGAGAAAAGGGGGAGGTGCTACACACTTTTAAACAACCAGATCTCATGAGAACCCACTGTCATGAGAACAGCAAAGGGGAAATCCACCCCCATGATCCAATCATCTCCCACCAGGCCTCTCCTCCAACATTGGAGATATAATTCGACATGAGATTTGGGCAGGGACACAAATCCAAACTGTATCAGCCTCCTATATCTTAGAATGTTATTTACTGACTCTGATTTAATTAGTTCCATTGGAAATACATTTTCTTAGTTTCTAAAATTGTTCTGCCGGTTTTCTTGCTTGCTGACCATCATCTGTCTATGTATTCAAGATAGAAACCTGAACAGCAACTCATTTCTCACTATAATTTACTCTGTATTTCCAATCAGGCACTATGTGCTGTTGATTCAACCCCCTTAATGTTGACTGTTATGCTGACCTTTGGTCTGTCTCCATTGCTACTATCCTAGTCCAGGCCTTCAGCACTGTTCCCACAAGTGGATATTTAAATTGCCTTGAGTTGTGAAAGTATTTTCTAAGGAAAAAGGAAGAGATTTATGGATATTAGTATATTAAAGTTCTGAAATGTCATTAAATCATAAATAACAAGAAACAGTGGAAATTTTTTAAACGGACAAAAAGTCTTTGCTAGGCATTTTCCAGAAAAAGTATTAATATTCTTGGTAAGCAAAGAAGTTTTGCCAATTAACTATAAAATTATGAATGCCTCAAGAGAAAAAAATAGGAAAATACATCAATAGGCAATGTATTAAAGAAGAAATTCCAATAATTAATAAATGTAAAACCATTTTGATGCCTATATTAATTTTTAAAAATTTCATATGTATATAATATCAGTTATCATCACATTTTCAAAGATGAAAATAGACAGTATTTCACAAAAAATCACAACTGTCCAATAACTTCCTTGTAAGTAACTTGTCCAAGTCTTTCTCTCCACAAAGATAGATACACAAATAGACAAGCAGATATAGACATAAACATACACGTAAAGAGAACGTATAAGGCTCGATAGATAGAAAAGGTAAGTTTCAGAAATCTCAAAAAAAAGTAAGCTACTAACAATAATTGTAGTATTGAAAAGAAAGTTTTAAGAAACTATTATACCCAAATATGTAGAAAGATATGACCCTTAAATGTAGGGAAAAGAAATAATTAAGGAGATAGTGTGTGTTCCTTTCTTTTCCCCACATTTCCCTACACTCACCCACACACACATTTTTAGAGATAAACTGAATTAAGGATTAGTGAACATTTTTTAAAATCCCAGCAATATTCACATTGAGCACAGAAAAGAGTATAATTGAGATTGTAGGGATGTTGAATCAGTAGCGTAGAGGATATTTTGAGAAAGCATCTGAGAATAAAAAGTAGGAGAACAATGAGATAAAAATGGCAAGAAAGAAAATTTTAGAATGAACAAAGAATGGAGACCTAAAATAGAAATAATAGGTTCTCCTGAGGAAAGAGTCTTGGAAAGATTAGGAAAATGAAAAGAAAGACAATAACCACATTCGTAATAAAAGACATTTCCATAATATGGGGGAGAAACCGTATTGGTAATTTGCAGAGGTTTACTGAGAAGCACATAAAAGTAATAGAATTAATGGTCTATATTCTTTACCTTTCTTAATGATAAGGATTTTTTTAAATGCTAAAATCATTTTGTTAAAAATAATAAAACTTACAAGAATTTTTAAAATATCTAAATACAAATATGTTGACACCTTGGGAGGAACAAAAATTTATCTAATCTGAGACTTTTAATCTAAAACCTGAAATGCTAGAATAGAAAATAGCCGTGTCGATAAAGTTTTGACAAGAATAAGCTGTGTGCTTTTTTGTTTGCTTTTTAAAAATGTGTTTTATTTATTTTTGCTTTTCCTTTTAATGAATGAATCCAAGTTGCTTTACCCTAACGGAAAAGATAATTCTTTGTAAAATAAAAAAATATAGAAAACTATGCTGTTCATGGTTGCAAGGAGCGAAAGTATGGGAAGAGAAGAAAATAAATTTGAAAAACGTGCTTCCTTTTGGTTGAGACAAGAAACAAAATTCATATCAAATAAAGGTGAAAGGGGGAAAATAACTCTCAATAAAGCAGCAAAAACAGTTTTTAAAAATCCAGTCCTACCTGTTTTCTGCCTGGTTAAAATAAGTGCAAATTTCAGCATTTTGCAAAGATATGTAATGTAAAATTAATGTTATAGTAACACAAATATGTTCCTAAACATTTAATTTTCAAAACTTAGAACTACTACATGCCTTTTCTCAGCAGGACACCAATTGATAGTTTCTCCTAAAATGACAATGGAGGTGAGAGAGGTTAAATCATTATTTTGAAATGGCTAAGATAATGGCCATTATCCTTAGCAAACTAACGCAGGAATAGAAAACCAAATAGTGCATCTTCTTATTTATAAGTGCGAGCTAAATGATGAGAATACATGGACACGTGGAGGGGAACAACACACATCGGGACCTTTCAGCAGGTGGAGGGGGGGAGGAGGGAGAGGATCAGGAAAAAAAAACAACTAATGGATACTAGGGTTAATACCTCGGTGATGAAATAATCTGTACAACAAACCCCCATGACATGTTTACCTAAGTAACAAACCTGCGCTTGTACCCCTGAAATTAAGAGTTGAAAAAGAAATGGCTAAGATACTTTTTAAGTAGTATTAACAGTATGCTGGAGAAGTGTATGGTTTTCAAAGCAAAAGGAAAAACTAGAAAAAAAAGGTAGGAGGGATTATATGTATGAATATGTGTGTGTGTGTGTGTGTGTGTGTGTGTGTGTGTACATTATAACATTTAAAGCATCACACAAGGCAAAAATGCTGCTATCGCCATGATAATTCACCAGAATATTAAAACAACTACAAAAAATCCCAGAAGAGAGAAAAAAGTCATCATCATTGAAGGGCAACAACATCGCCTAAATGGAAGCCCTCACCAAATCATGTGTTTATCAACTGTATGACTTATTTTCTTTTACTCCTTCTGAATAGAAAGTCCATCCTGTCATGGCCTCTTGGTGAACTAACGATTTCTGAAACATGCATCTTGTCTTTATAAGAGGTTTTGTCTCATTACACCTCCCATCTCCCAAGTGTCTACCCTCCTTCCCCGAGTCTTTGCAAGTTTCCGGAAGACCACCGTGTCACTTAGTGGTTTTCAGGCTTACTTCCCTTTGACTGTAAGTCCCTACAAAAAAGAGAATTCCTCTATACATCTTTGCAATTCTGACTCCTATGCAATACCTGGTGCATTTTAAGCCCTTCATAACTTGGGGAAGAATAAATTAGTAATTGAATAAATTCACGAATGACTCCAATGCTTCTGATACCTACTGAACTCTTACTGAGCATGAAAGCCTCACTCAAAAATTTCTTGAGCAGAGACTTCACTCCACATAAGCCCTTGTTCCATACACATATCCTTTTTATGATACAGTTTGGTGTTTCTCCTACCCTTTGAAGTAGCGCTCTCAGAAGTCAGCAAATATCAAATAAATGCTCCTAATTTTTGGAAGGTAATTTGGTGACAAGAGTTGAGGCAGGAGCATAAACAAAGGGTTCTAATGTGTGTGTGTGTCTGTGTGTGTGTGTGTGTGTGCACATGTGTATATGAGCATTTGCATGTGAGTGAAAGTGTATATGTGAGAGTATGCATGTGTGTGCATGTGTGTATGCGTGTGTGTGTGTGTCTGTTCCTTTTTTTTGTCAGTTTTTTTTTTAATTGTTTTTTAGACAGTCTATATAAATCCTTTGGTTCCCTAAAGGACAAAATTCCTTTGATAATTTTATAAATTCTTTTCTAAATAATATCTCTGTATTATAGATAAAAACAATTAATACCTAGGAAAGCTCAGGTCACTTCTTTCAGTCAAGGACCGACTCATTGATGAAGCTGGAAAGAAAACTTTTTTCCACTCACCCCAATATTTGATAACTATCTTAAATTGAAAATGTCTTTAATGGTGTATTTGATTTCATCAGTGTATTTTGACTTATATATATCATACATATTACAGATCTGTGATATATATGTGATATATCATATATATCATATGTATTATGTATCTGTAATAAATCTCTATCTATCACATTTTCTTTTTTTTTCTTTTTTTTATTATACTTTAAGTTCTAGGGTACATGTGCATAACGTGCAGGTTTGTTACATATGTATACTTGTGCCATGTTGGTGTGCTGCACCCATCAACTCGTCAGCACCCATCAACTCGTCATTTACATCAGGTTCCTTTTGAAGGGACAGGACAGAAAAAAGAGGCAGAGATTTAAAGGACATTATAGAAAGAAGGAAGAACATTTACAAATCTGGGGAGACAGAAGCCCATGAATCCAAAATGAAAGACGCAATGCAGAGAAGACTAGCCTACAGCTGGATGCAGACTAGGGTCTTATTGGGAGAAAGAAATACCATATGGGAGAAAGAAAACTGTCCTTCAGCTACCTTCTCTGGGTGGTAAGAATTTAACCAGGCATGGGTATGTAAACAAGTTGTAGAATTCTCAGCCCTAAGTATATATGCAATAACTGAGCAATTTAAAATGTTCACTCTACACCCAGATCTTTGTTTTTAATTACCATTCTCCAGTAAAAGGAACTAGGGCCATTTAGAGAAATGGCTGGGTAAACAGAACTACAATATAGGCCTGGAACATCTCGTAGTGCCAGAACATTTAAAAACTGTTCAAAGAACAAAAGGATAGGATTATGTCAAAGGGTTGCAGGGGCCAACCAGAAAGAGCTCCGAATGGCCAATGCTGGAATAATAGGAGCAACAAAATAAAAAATGCTGGCATTGAATTATAACCCCCAAAATAAAGTAAAATTCAAACATCCATATTGATACAAATAAATAATTGAATAAATAAATGGAAGAGAAGGAACGCTTCTTTCTTATAAATAATTCTATTAATTTTTTTTTTTTTTTTTTTTGAGACACAGTTTCACTCTGTTGTCCAGGCTGGAGTGCAGTGGTACGATCTCTGCTCACCGCAACCTCTGCCTTTTGGGCTCAAGCAATTCTCCTGCCTCAGCCTCCGGGTAGCTGGGATTACAGGCGCCCACCACCACCATACTTGGTGATTTTTGTATTTTTAGTAGAGACAGGGTTTCATCATGTTGGCCAGACTGATCTTGAACTGCCGACCTGAATTGATCCACCTGCCTCTGCTCCCAAAGTGCTGGGATTACAGGCATGAGCCACTGCACCTGGGCTTACAAAATAATTCTAATTAATAAATGCAAAAGTGGGGAAATAAGTAAAAATCACTGTTGGAATGCCACAGAACTAGTTGCTGAAGGGACAATCTATCAACAAATGCTAAAATGCAGCATGTAGAACTCTAAGGAAGAGCAGAATATTTGTATCAGCTCAAATTATCGCCTCCAAAATTTACTAATTACTATGGTGATTTTTAACACGTGATCAAAAATTCTTTAATAACCTTGCTTTCAAGAAGTGGAACTTAATTCTCCTCCCTTTAACTGTAAACTAGACTTAGTAACTTGCTTATAAATATTAATAACAGGGTAGAGAAAGGGGGAAATAATAACTTTACAGCAGGGAAATTTGGAGACACTCATTAACTACATAAACAAGGTTAATTTTACCAGTAATAAGACATTTTAATATCACATGCCACTGATAAGATGTGATGAGATGATGTATTAGGCCGTTCTCACTTTGCTGTAAAGAAATACCTGAGACTGGATAATTTATAAAGAGAAGAGATTTAATTGACTCACAGTTCTACAAGCTATACAGGAAGCATGATTCTGACATCTCCTCAGCTTCTGGGGAGGCCTCAATAAACTTACAATCGTAGTGGAAGGCAAAGGGGGAGCAGGCATATCACATGGCCAGAGCAGGAGCAAAAGACAGAAGGGGAGGTGCTACACATTTT
Source organism: Macaca fascicularis (assembly GCF_037993035.2). Taxonomy (NCBI): domain Eukaryota; kingdom Metazoa; phylum Chordata; class Mammalia; order Primates; family Cercopithecidae; genus Macaca; species Macaca fascicularis. The sequence continues at coordinate 96,114,527 of NC_088384.1, read as the reverse complement.
TTAAATGGCCAGATCTCAGGAGAAGTCACTTATGTCCTCCTAGGACAGTACCAAGGGGGATGGTGCTAAACTATTCATGAGAAATCTACCCCCATGATCCGATCAATTCCCACCAGGCCCCACCTCTAACACCGGGGATTATATTCTAATACGAAATTTGGGCAGGGACTCACATCCAAACTATATCAGAAGGGTACATGACCTCTGTGGTATTCATCCCCCAAATTAATAACCTCAGTCTGTTCATGAGAAAACATCAGATAAACTCAAAATTAGGGACAGTATACAAAATATCAGACTGGTACTCTTCAAAAGCATCAAGGTCATGAAATTCAAGGAAAGACAGAAACTCTTCTAGACTGGAGAAGACTAAGCAACATTACTTAATGCAATATGTCTTGGATTAGATCCAGGTCCAGAAAAAACAAACAGGGGAGATCCAAAGAATGCCTATTAAACTTAGTTAATAGTTATGAATGTTAATGTCTTAGTTTTGATAAATTTACCGTGGTTATGGAAGATGTTAATATTAGAAGCTAGGTGAAGGTTATATGAGAACACTGTACTTTCTTTGCAACTCTTCTGTAAACCAAAAATAATGGCAAAAAACTTTTTTTTTACAGTCTCATATAAGGCAACCTATTATTATTATTATTATTATTAATTCCAGGATACAAGTGCAGAACTTGTAGGTTTGTTATGTAGGCATAGGTGAGCCATGGTGGTTTGCTGCACTTAACAACCCATCATCTAGGTTTTAAGCCTCGCATGCATTAGCTAATTGCCCTAATGCTCTTCCTCCCATCCGCCCCCGTGCCCCTACTGGCTTCGGTATGTGTTGTTCCCCTCCCTGTGTCCATGTGTTCTTATTGTTCAACTCCCGCTTATGAGTGAGAACATGTGGTGTTTTGTTTTCTGTTCCTGTGTTAGTTTGCTGAGGATGATGGCTTCCAGATTCATCCGTGTTGTTTAAAAATATGCATGTGTGTACATGCTTGAGCCTCCCAGACCTCCCATGGACCTGTACAATGCTAGAGACAAGGCAACTCTTGGTTAAATATACAGACTTTTTAGTAATCAACACACCATTCCTAAAAAATCAAGCAGCACCAGGAAAAGGGTAAGTTTTGAAATTGGCCTCTTCATAACTTTTCTCATTGCACTCTTTATTATATTTATGTATATGTATATATTTTCCTTGTCTTTTATTTTATTTAGGCACTTTCTAGAGTTCAACTGTCGCTCAGGGCATCAAACTAATTTTCTCCTCAGCAATGATTGCAGAGCTGCATGCATAATGAACCCCGTTATTGCTGTTGTTATTAAGTAGGCTGTTTGGGGACTTGGATGGGAGGCAGGCCACAATCTAAAAGGCAATGGCTCTTCCTAGCACTGCCTGCCCCCACTCATAGACTGAGACCACTGCACAAAGAAAAAAATAACACATAGAAAGAGGCAAATGATCCTGCTCCTTGATGTGAGGAAATGTCAAAGGTTTGCATTGGCTTTGAGGCACTGACTTTTGTTATTTATTTAATGAAAAATAGAATCATTCTTTATTGACCACTTGAAAAGACTGCATATATTGAAAACCAACACCATGTCAGCATTTGCCTTCGGTGTTTTATGAATGTTATCTCATTTAATCCTCACAGCAAGTCTATGAAGACAACGTAGTCATCCTGTTTATAGTTAGGAAGTTGAGGCTGAGAGATGCTAAACGACCTGTCTAAAGTTTTCTACATGGTCCACAAGTGGTAAAGTCGAGTAGAGGGGTAGACTATAGTCTAGACATCCCAAGGATGTGCTTTCATACCTTTGTAGTTACAGGAGCAGGAAGCTGTCCTGTTTCCTGTTTTTCTGTGTGGTCATAAACAGCAGGGTTCCCAAATTTTAATGTGTATTTGAATTAGCTGAGACCTAATTAAACTGAAGATTCTGATGAAGTAGGTATAGGGTGGGTCCTGACTTTCCCATTTCTAATAAGTTCCCAGGTGATGCCAATGCTATTGGGCCATGGTTCACACTTCCAGTAGCAAGAATGAAGGACAAAACCGAAATCTGTTGTTATGGAGTCACACCTTAGACTTAAAAGGAAAAAGTGGAAATTAATGGTAAAATTCAAATATAGTGGTTAAACATTATCTAGCATTAAATTATTGGCTGTATAGCCTGGCCAACATGGCTAAACCCTGTCTCTACTAAAAATACAAAAGTTAGTCGGGAGTGGTGCCAGGCGCCTGTAATCCCAGCTATTTGGGAGGCTGAGGCAGGAGAATCATTTGAACCCCAGAGGCAGAGGTTGTGGTGAACTGAGATCACGTCACTGCACTCCAGCCTGGGTGACAGAGTGAGACTTGGTCCCCTGTCCTCCCCAAAAAATTACCAACTCTAGTTAGATTTTGTAGATTGAATAGACTTATCCTACGGCTTATAGCTTAGGGTAGACCTCAAAATAGGAAGAATAAAAACCACTATAAATGCACACAGTTTCAGGGACAGAATAAGAAGGAAAAGGATTTCTATAAGTGTCTTCAAGATCTCACATGTAGCCATGCCCAGCTTCCCATCCTCCAGTCTTCCTTAAAAAAACACTAAAGGACCAACGTGGTCCCTTATTAGTAATTTCTGAGTGAGACCAAGGGAGACTCATCTGTTAAAGACTGGCAGGAAAGACTGAATACCTTAGTTGTTATACTTTGGGAAAGCTTCTCTAAGCTCCAATAGCTTATCTTTAAAAACAAAGTTAAGCACAGTATCAGATACATAAAAAGTGTTCAGCAAATTCTTGTTCTCTAGCATGTCTCTCCTCCCCAATTAATCTTTCGTACTCCTCACTCTGTCTTTCTCAGATATATACATCACAGACATTTTCTTCCAGTCTGTGCCTTTGCCATTTCATTATCTTTTAATGGCACTTTCTGAAAAGAAGTCTAATTTTTAGGAGGTCCAGTTTATCATTTTATTTTCTTTTAGAGTTAGTGTAAACCTTTTTCTATCAAAGAAATTTTTGCCAAATTCAAGTACTTAAAGATTTTATCTTATATTTTCTTCAAAACTTTTGAGTTTTAGGTTTTATATAGGTATATGATCCATTTTGAGCGATTTTACATAGAGGATGAAGTAAAATTTGAGATTTTTTTCATGTGGATACTATTTCAGCACCATTTCTTGAAAAACTATCATTTCCCCCATTAAATCACCTTGGTATCATTGTAGAAAATCAGTTTAGTTCATATGTGTTAATATATTTCTGGGCTCACTATTCTATTGATTTATGTATCTATGCTTACATCAATATCATGCCATCTTGATAACTATTTTTATAGTAAATCTAGAAATCAAATAAGGTATTAAGGAGCTCCCCAACTTTGTTATTCTTTTACAACATTACTTTGGCTATTCTTCGACTTTCCATATAAATTAAAAAATAAAATTTTAAATATCTGTAAAATAGGCATGTGGAGATTTTGAATGGGATTGTGTTTGAATCTCTAGATCAGCTCTAGATCAACTTGAGTAAAACGGACATCTTAAAAATTTCAGCCTTAAATCCACCAAGATTTATTTAGTGTTTTTCAGTATATAGGGCTTGCACATATTTTGTCAATTTTCTTCTCAATATTACATTCTTCTTGAAGCTACTGTGCTACTGTGACTGGCGTGGTCTTAAATTTTGTTTCCATGTGTCCTCAGCTATTATATAAAATACAATTGATTTGTGTGTATTGACTTTGTATCCTATGACATCACTAAATTCACTTGTAGGTTTTAGTATTTAAAATTTTCTTTTAGAGTTTTCTATATGGAGTCTCATGGCTAGGCTCTCCAGGATTATGTTGAATATACGTGGTTACATTTCACCATCAAGAGTGATGTAACCTCCAGATGTTTCTTAACACCTGACCAGATCACTGAAATGAAAATCCTTTTTTTCTTTGCCAATATAAGAAGTTGAATCCTCCAGATGTTTCTTAACACCTGACCAGATCACTGAAATGAAAATCCTTTTTTTCTTTGCCAATATAAGAAGTTGAATCCATGAATTTCCCTCTAGTACAGATTTAGTTAGATCCCACAAATATTGTCATGCTGTGTTTTCAATATCATTTAATTCTAAATATATGTTATGTTTTATGCTGCTTTTTACTTGAATCATGTATTTAGAAGTATAATATTTACATTTCAAATATTTAGTGTTTTTTTCAGAAATCTCTGTGCTATTAATTTTTTAATATTGTTGTGTTACAGAACATGCTATGTAAAATTTCTAATATTTTAAACTTACTGAGAATTGTTATGAACTCATCATATATAATATATAATCTATATTGGTGGATATTCTGTGAGCATTTGAAATGATGTGTCTTTGTTATTATTCAGTTTAAAATATATTTTAATCTTCCTTGTTTTATCCTATGTGTTCTCACTGTTCAACTCCCACTTATGAGTGAGAACATGTAGTGTTTGGTTTTCTGTTTCTGTGTTAGTTTGCTGAAGATGATGGCTTCCAGCTTCATCCATGTTCCTGCAAAGGACATGATCTCATTCTTTTTTATGGCTGTATAGCATTCCATGGTGTATACGTACCACATTATCTTTATCCAGTCTATTACTGATGGGCATTTGGGTCTTTGCTATTGTAAATAGTGCTGCAATAAACATATTTGTACATGTGTCTTTATAGTAGAATAATTTATATTCCAAATAGTCATAGTATATCAATATATATATATACCACATTATCTTTATCCAGACTATCACTGATTAGCATTTGATGTCTTTGCTATTGTAAATAGTGCTGCAATAAACATACATGTACATGTGTCTTTATAGTAGAATAATTTATATTCCTTTGGATATACACCCATTAATGGAATTGCTGGGTCAAATAGTATTTCTGGTTCTTGATCCTTGAGGACTTGCCACACTGTCTTCCACAATGATTGGACTAATTTCTATTCCCACCAAAAGTGTAAAGGTGTTTTCCTATTTCTCCACAGCCTCATCAGCATCTATTGTTTCTTGACTTTTTAATAATTACCATTCTGATTTGCTTGAGATTGTATCTCACTGTGGTTTTGATTTGCATTTCTCTAATGATCAGTTATGTTGAGCTTTTCTTCATGTTCGTTGATTGCATAAATGTCTTCTTTTGAGAAGTGTCCGTCCATATCTTTTGCCCACTTTTTAATGGGATTGTTTGGTTTTTTTTCTTACAAATTTGTTTAAGTTTCTTGTAGATTCTGAATATTAGACCTTTGTTAGATGGGTAGATTGCAAACATTTTCTCCCATTCTATAGGCTTCCTGTTCACTCTGATGCTAGCTTATTTTGCTGTGCAGAAGCTCTTTAGTTTAATTAGATCCCATTTGTCAATTTTGGCTTTTGTTGCAATTGCTTTTGGTGTCTTTGTCATGAAGTCTTTGCCCATGCCTATGTTCTGAATGGTATTGCCTAGTTTTTCTTCTAGGATTTGTATGGTTTTGGGTTTTATATTTAAGTCTTTAATCCATCTTGGGTTAATTTTTGTAAAAGGTGTAAGGAAGCCCTCCAGTTTCAGTTTTCTGCATATGACTAGCCAGTTTTCCCAGTACTGTTTATTAAATAGGGAATTCTTTCCCCATTCCTTGTTTTTATCAGGTTTGTCAAAGATCAGATGGTTGTAGATGTGTGGTGTTATTTTTGAGGTCTCTGTTCCGTTTCATTGGTCTATATATCTGTTTTGGTACCAATATCATGCTGTTTTGGCTACTGTAGTCTTGCAGAATAATTTGAAGTCAGGTAGCGTGATGCCTCCAACTTTGTTCTTTTTGCTTAGGATTGTCTTGGCTATCTGGGCTCTTTTTTTCATTCCATATGAAATTTAAAGTAGCTTTTTCTAATTCTGTGAAGAATGTCAGTGGTAGTTTGATGGTAATAGCGTTGAATCTATAAATTACTTTAGGCAGTATGGCCATTTTCACCATATTGATTCTTCCTATCCATGAGGATGTAATGTTTTAGCCAATATCATATTGAATAGGCAAAAGCTGGAAGCACTCCCTTTGAAAACTGGCATAAGACAGGATGCCCTCTCTCATTACTCCTATTCAACATAGTATTGGAAGTTCTGAGCAGGACAGTCAGACAAGAGAAAGAAATGCAGACTATTCAAATAGGAAGTCAAATTTTCTGTTTGCAGATGACATGTTTTGTATTTAGAAAACCCCATCATCTCAACCAAAAATCTCCGTAAGCTGATAAGAAACTTCAGCAACGTCTCAGGATACAGAATCAATGTGCAAAAATCACAAGCATTCCTATACACCAATAATAGACAAGCAGAGAACCAAATCATGAATAAACTCCCATTCACAATTGCTACAAAGAGAATAAAATACCTAGGAATACAGCTTACAAGGGATGTGAAGGACCTGTTTAAGGAGGACTGCACACCACTGCTCAAGGAAATAAGGAGGACACAAACAAATGGAAAAACATAGTTGAGTATTTTCTGGAAAGATTTCTGTTATTTATTTTTAGTTTAATTTTGTTGTGGCTAAAGAACATACTCTAAGATCTCAATTTTTAAAAAAATTGAGAAAGATTTTATAATCTATTTTGGTAAGTATTCAATGTACACTTTAAAATGTGTTTGTGTTTGCGTGTTTGTTGAGAGTGTTTTGGTGTATTTCTTTTTTTTTTTTTTTTTTGCCTTACTGCTTTGTCACGTGTTGCATCTCCTCCTTTTCTGGAACTCCAACTGGACTCAAGAGTGTTTGACATTTTCACCATGCTCCATGTGTATTTTGTGCATCGATCTTACCAATTAATTTCCTGTACATATTAATCACAATCATTTTTAAATTTGTTATCTATTAATTCCAATATTTGTCTCTTCTATGGGTCTGCTTCTAGTCTCTTGCTTTCTCTCTCTCTGTATTGATCATTAGTTATTTGTCCTTCTATCCCTATATGCCCAGTAATTATATTTTATTAAATAATGGATATTGAGTTTGAAAAAATATAATAATTAAGGCCCTGCATGGCTTTATACTCTTCTAGAGAAGATCTAACTGTGTACCTGGTAGGCATTTAGCTTAGGGAAAAATCACCTTAATCCAAGCAGAGAGCAAACAGTCCATTCACGAAGATCAGTCTTTGTAAGAGCTGATTCATCTCAAACCCTAATTCTTGAGTAGTCATCCCTGTGGGGTACCAACTGAATGCCCAGGGCATTCTTCTCTTTACTAGGCCATGTAGAGAAAAATTATGAAACATTATAAAATATTTTTAAATCCAGGTGCCCAGCCTCAGCAATATCAACCCCCAGCATTCTGATTCTGGTAACTTTAGATTCTTCATTTCAAAGCTATTCTAGGACAAACTCATATTTGTTGTTGATTCCTTTATTTCTTGTTTGTTTGCTCTGTGTGTGTGTGTGTGTGTGTGTGTGTGTGTGTGTGTGTAGGGGAGGGAACCTGGGGTTGCCTCTGACATCTTTCCTAATAATTGTGGAATCCACATTTTCTCTAAAATGTTTACCTTCATAGACTGTTCATTGTACAGCAGGAGGGTCTCTCAGAACTTCTTGACATCTATACTTCTAAAAATAGAAATCTCTCCAAATACCAGAATTTGTCAATTTCATGTATATCTAGTTGTTTTTCTTATGTTTTGTTTATGTCTGCTTCTGTAATGTAAGCTCCCTGAGGTCATAAAGTTTGTTGATATTGTTTTATTTTTTCTCCACAGTCTAGCATAAACACTTAGCACATGATCACCATTCATTAAATGTCTGAATTGGATGAATGGATGAAAGGATAGATGTGCAGATGAATGGACAGAAACTAACAGCACTCTTTATTCCCACTGCCTAGCAATGTACCTAATATCTTATAGGCAGTTAAATGTATGTGCTTGACAACTCAATTGTACACAGATGAAGGAAAAATTGATGGCGCATGCAAAGAGGACTGCAGAATCTTTTCCCTCTAGGCTGATCCAATTTAGAATGGGGCCCTATGAATGAATCTCAGCACTTTTGTGGCTCACCAAAGACTAAGCATAGGTAGTTATTCAGTAAGTGTTTGTGATAATGGCAATCAGTTGAGTTCAGTCAAACTTCTCATAGAGATGCCTTCAGTTAGAAGCTGTTTTCTTAGCATTATGCTTTAGACACAATCTATTGCTTCTAGTTTTCCCATGTGTGCATAAACACAAAAGTACATTGAAAGTCACCACTTGTTGAGTACCAACCTGCAAGCAGAGACTAATTCTCTTACTTATCACTATATACCAAGGACCAGGACAATAAATAGTTTTCAATGAAAGTAGTAAGTGTATGACTGGTAATGAATAAATGAAGATTCCCTGTTTAGTAATAGCATATGAAAAAGTTATCTGAACAATAAACAAGGCTCTTTACCCAAAAGCATGTAAAAAATTCCAGAAATGAAATAGTAAGTAAGCTTGCAAAAAAAAAAAAAAAAAAAAAAAAAAAGTGTGGCTATGGCTCAAGTCCCAAGGGAGCCTTGGCTATTCAGCCTTTAAGATTCTGTTTACTTTTGGAATATCACCTATATAGAATACAAGGGTTTCATTTATTTCTAGTAATCTATAGTAATCTATTTATGTCAATCACTGCTGATGTTGGCAAGAGTCTGCTATTATAAACACCTTACATCTAATATTATAAATACCCAAAGCAGGTGACCATATGTGTATGTTTCTTTCTTCCAAAATTGAATTTATTGCTCATAAAACTTACATATCCATTTTTTCTATCATTGACATGAACATGGTAGTCTACATTGAATGTATGTTTAAAATATTCCCGAAATTCTTACTTTTACCGAAACACTGCATATGACTTTCATTTTCTAAGTTTGTACCCCATTTCTCCTACTCTTTGTTTTACACTCCTAGATGAAAGTGACCCTCATTGCCCAGGCTTTCTCCTCTTTCATCAACTATGATTATCTTAATTTTCAAATCATATGATGGGATAAACAACGTCTGGTAGTTACTTAAATGATCTGGAAATTATGCATCCCACCCACTACCACTTTTGTCATCTCTACAAATGAAAGAATCAAAAAAACTTCCCTCTTTGGGTTCTGACCTTGGAAACACATCCACAGCTTTTATCATCTCCCACAGCCTTTCCTGCTGGGAACAGCCCAGCAGAGTCCCCCAGACAGCTGTTAGAGCTCAGAATCAATTTACTTTGGGGTGAGGACTTGAGGGACACAGATGGGTGAATTACAGGTGTTCAGCTTAGTGGCAGGCCCTGCTTGGCACAGTCTAATATGAGCTCCCACTTGTTTCAGCTGCAGGGCAGCAAAGCTGTCACTCTTTGCCCTGGAGAGGGCTGGCGGGTTTTGGCTGGGTGCCATATGCAATCCTAGTTACAAGGTCAACTGCATATTTTTGGTTTTTGGAAGCTGTTACAAGTTGAGCTTGTATATAGTTACTGACTATACCTTTAACTTGGATCAGATTTCTCTCTTTAGATTTTTACTGAGACTCCAGAGTGACTATTTGTCCCATTCAGAGGCACTATCCAAGAACCTATTGTAGTTTCTACTCCATGTTTATGTCAACCACGCATGTTTGCTTCATTGCTTTTTCTGTTTCTAGTCTTTTATTCTAGTCTTTTATTTTCCATTTCTAGTCTTTTATTCCATAACATACTTCACTTCTTCCCTGCAATCAGTCCTGATCCTTTCAGGCATTCGCTTTATGTATAATTGATGTAAGAACTCTGAAAATAAGGGGAACTCAGTTCTATGAAAACTTAAGTTAATTTAGGGAGAGGGAGAATGGTTTAGGTTCCAATGGGTTGAGTACTTTTCCAAATCAAAATCTACAAAGAATTGGACAGTGGAAATAATAAAATAAAATGCCCCAGTGTCTTAGCCATTCTAGACCTCAGTTGATCTCATCAGCATGTAGGGATTGAGTTCCAGGCAAATTATTCTGAAAACCAGAATTGCTTTGGAAATACAGAAACCATTTCTAAGGCAATGAAGATATAGGCCCTGGAATAGGATTCATTTCCCTACATCCACATGCATTTATGGTTTGAAATCAGGCCAGGCATGCCCTATCCAGGCCATAGCATGACCTCTGCAAAATCATATCTATCATTGAAAAGGCCCTGCTTTCCGTAACTCCTTCTGATACACTGCCAAAAATTCAAACAGCTATTCCGATTACACTTTAATTGGTACTTTATATTCAACACATAAGAAAACTCACCATAAACAAAAGCTGTTCTTTCCTGAATTCTGTGAAGTTAAAGTATCTGGATCGTGTGTTAACTATATAATATTTATGGAGTTCAGCTTGTGGGTGAAGTCAGCCAAAGCCCATTTCTCCTCCTTAAGGCCTAATATACTAAAGAATGCTTTATATACGATGATCTTGAAATAGCTTTGAAATTCCCACCCCTCAGAAATTCTTACAATTTTAAAGAACAGAAGAAATAATAAATAGCCGATTGAGCTGACCATTTTTTTGGATTTTCTTTTTATTCTTTGAGAAATCAATACTAATATAGTTGGCATTTATGTAATCAACCTTCTTCCAAGAATCTCAAAACACATATAAACTCTGCTGGTTGGTTACTTAAAAGTAATCACTTGCCCTGAAACCATAAACCAGGTCACATATGGAACTGGTTGTAAGAGTCAAATACTAAGCCCTAACATTTCTACCAGTGGTTTATGCCAATCTGTTACACTGTCTCATTCACCTAAATCCATGCAAGTAGGCAAGGACCATTAGGGAGTTTGAGATGAAGAGAGCAATTTAAGATGTGTGGACACATTCAACCAAATTACTGAGCATCTCCTCTGTGCTAGATCCTGTGTATGCATAAGGGACAGTGATAAATAATAGGTGGGCTTTGCTGTCTAGAAATTCACATCTCTAATGAGTAACAATTATGAAAATCAGCACGTAATGAGTGCCTACTCTGTCCTTTAAGCCCTTTATATGCATTAATTCACTTAGTCCTCACAGTTACTTTATAAAGTAAGGTCTAATATTACACCTAATAAACACTGTCTACCTAAATATTAAAATGCTTATATTGAGCTTTGGTTGCTTCAAATTATTTTTAAATATTTCTTTTCAGACAAACTTCAGGCCCCTGTTGTATCCCTTCTTGATCTCCTTTCCTAGTCTCCTTCCCAGAAGACAATTGCCCTTCTACAGTTGATGTATAAATATTCTCTGTATATCTACACACACACACACACACGCACACAGAGCATATTGTATTGTCTTGTATGTTTTTTACATTTGTGCAAATAGTATAATTCTTTAATGTTCTTCGACACCTTGGTTTATTTACTTGATTTTGCATTTTTGAAATGTGTGTATGTTGAGTCAGAAAGAAATTGTGCATAAAGTGTAACAGTTATATATTATGCCATTATATTAATACACGCAAGTTATCAATCCATTCCACTATTACTGGGCATTACTCTAGTGGATATTTCCAAATCCCTCCCAAAAATGGTTGTACTATTTATACTACTACTGACAATAGATGAATGTTCCAGGTACCCTATAACTTCAGTGGCACTGGAAGTTGCTAGAAATTTAGTTTATGTGAGTTTGATGGATATGAGAAGTATTTTGTTAATAACTGATATTTTCATCCATGTTACCTAATATTGACTAATATATACTTTCTCATGCTATTTTTTTCTGGTTTTTGATACAAAGGCTACATTATTTTCAGGAAATTTGTTAAAGAACATTTCTTTATATTACATACAATGGTTTTAGAAAATAAGAATTTTTGTCTTTTGAAAGTGTAGTTAGCCCTTTATAAAACTATTTTATAGGGTGGAAAGGCATAGATTAATTAATTATTGGCATTTTGTAGTTTCTATTGTTTCATAATTCAACGTTATTTTTATTATAAAATTTTAATATTATCAATTTATTGTGTTTCTTGATTATGTCAAGATTTCAAATCAATTTCTAGTATTTCTTATTTGTGCAAGTTTCTTACATTTCAACTTGTGCCTTCTCTTTCTTTGGCCAGTCTCTCAAGGGACAGTTTTATTAATAATTCTCAAGAATGAGCTTTTGTTTTTGATACTTTTCTCCATTGTTTGATGTTTCCTATCTCTTTATTTCTTCTCTTCTGTTATTAGCAACTTCTGTACATTTGCGGGTAGGATCTGGAGAGGACACTAGCACTTTGGACTGAAACTTTAAGGGTTGAAGTCTGGTAGTTAAGATGACAGTTTTACATCATTTTACTCTTCAGAAAACCTAAAGCATGAGCCTGTATTTAATAGCCAAAAATAGTGTGCCCAGGATTCTGGCAAAAGCAATGAATATATTTGTTGGAGGAAGACAACTTTAATCGAGTCTTGAATTTATTACTAAAAGTTAGTTTTTAAAAACAATGCCCAGCACATAATCAGAAATAACTGGATACACAAAGAGTTGAAATACCATAAGAAAAAATCCCAGCAAAAATAATATGGTATAGGAACAAACATAATAAAGTTCAAAAAATAGAATTACCAAGCAGACTATGTAACAACTGTGCTCACTATATACAATGAGATGAAAGTCAAGCTTTAAAATGTTGGCAGGGAACCAGCAACCATAAAATGTGACATCATAGATTAAAAAATTAACAAAATGTACATTCTAGAATTAAAGTGAAATAACTAAAAAGATCAAATTAACAGCAAATTAGGAAGAGTTGATAGAGAACTATTGAACAAAAAGATTGGTCAAAAATCTGTGAAAAATCAAGAATGAAGAATAAATGAAAGATTGAAAATATACCAGAACACCTAACAGATAGAGATCAGTATAATGGAAATTTCTGCAATAATAAAAACATTCTGTATCTGTGCGGTCCAATACAGTAGCCACTATACACATGTAGCTGTTGGGTACTTGACATGTGGCTATTGAGACTGAAAAACTGACGGTTTAAGTTTATTTAATTTTACTTAGTTAAGTTTAACTTTATATACCCCCATGTGACTAGAGACTAATATATTGAACGGTGCAAATATAGAGGAGATATATAGAGATTCCAACATATAAGAAATAGAAATACCAGAAGCAAAAGAAGAGAGAAAGTGAAGCAGACACAATGTTTGAAGAGATAAGGGTGTAAAAGATTTCATAACTGATGAAAGACACTAATTTATACATTCAGAAAACTCAAAAATATCAAATGATAATAAAAAATCTTTCAGGCATATCATAGGGATTCTAAAGAAAACTGAGTACAAAGAGAAGAATTTTAAGAGGAGGCAGAGAAAAGAAGAGAGATTACTTTCAAACAAATAGCATTTACTGACAGTTGACTTCTCAATTACAATGGAAACAAAAAATAGATACATTTAATGTGCTTAAAAAAAAAAAAAAAAGGAAAACAACAACAAAAAACTCCCATCCTGTAGTTTAATGCCCAGAGAAATAACTTTCAAGAATAAAAGTAAAATAAAGTCATTTTATGATCAAAATCAAGAAAGGCAGTTTAACACAAGAAGATGCTACCAATGGGAATTATAAAATATTTCCGCATGAAAGGTAAGAAGCAAAAAGAACTATGAAAATGATAAATATGTGGGTAAACTATAAGGGAAAAATACTATAAAACACAAATGATAAATTCTTGCTGACTCTCATTTTTTTCTCTGGCTCTCCCTCTGTACTCCACATGTTATATTGAAGTTGTTTACCTACACTACTGAAATTTGTGCTTTTTTTGGTCAGGGATCTATTTTAAAGTGTCCAATAAAGCAGCACAACATTAATGCTGCTTGTAAAGAGAAATGGATGAATGAAATAAGGCAAAGGAAGTTATTTAGTTGTTCCATGGCAATGGGGCAAGAACATTAAAGCAGAATGAGCTTCAGAGAGAGGTGACAACTTTGAGGAGTTCAGTCTCAAAATGGTCACTTGTGGCACTTCAGCATTTTCAAATAATATTACAGACTTGATATTTCTGATTTATTATTCTTATAATAAAAGTCCTGAGATTCCATTCTAGATCTGGGCTTTGGTCAAGCTACCAAAACTTTCCAATCCTCATTTTCTTAACCTTTGAACTCATTTTGCGTGGCTGCTGTGCGGGGAACCACACTTGGCTCCTCTTCACTAACTTCCCCGAAATGCTATTGACTCCTTGGCAATGTGCTCTCAGACCTTTTCTCTGACTTTATTTATTTATTTATTTTTGTTGTTTCCTTTCTAACTGTTTGGGTACTTCCTGAGGAATACATTCAAGTCTATGGTTTGTATCCTGTTTCTCTCTCTCCCTTTGTCTTTTTCATCAATGCTTTTTGAGAACTTTTCAAATTGCTCTTTGTGTTCACATCTTAAGTTCAAGTAGTGTTTCTTTACTACCTCAAATGCAGACTTTGTTTTTGTATGATTTGAAGTTTTGTCTGATCCTTTTTCTTATGTCATTTTTAAGACTCGTCTTTGAAGATTACTTTGTAGGTATATTTTATATCCAATTAAATATATTTTAAAATATTTTTCAGTTTACTCATCCATGAATGCATGGACATTTATCAAGAGCTGGTGTTTGTCAATAAGGGTACATGGTCTTCAATCGTTAAAAGAAACTCATTTAGATATTAAGGTCGATTAGCTTATTGTTCAGTTCCTTACTCTCTTCCATGGGAGGAGTATATTTCTTTTCCCCAGAAGACAGGTTAATTGTATAATAACTAGAACAATTTCCAGTATCATATTGGAAAATAATCAACTTTCTTATTATTGAGTGCTGCTGCAGAGGTGGCTTTTTCAACTCCAACTGACATTCTGAAGCACAACAAACTACTACCTCTGCAATGTACTATTATGAGTTTTCCTGTCCACATTCTTGCCAAAGCAGTGTAATTTTATAGTGTACCATGGCAATACATGCTAAAAGCTCTTCTTTTCTAATTATCTGGTTGCTTTCTGGAAGTTGAAGTCTCCAAAAGTTGTAATAAGAAAATAAAAATACTTTGCCTCATCGGCCAGGTGCCATGGCTCACACTTGTAATCCCAGCACTTTGGGAGGCCGAGGCGGGCAGATCACAAGGTCCGGAGTTCAAGACCAGGTTGGCCAATATGGTGAAACCCTGTCTCTACTAAAAATACAAAAATTAGCCGGGCATGGTGGCGGATGCCTGTAGTCCCAGCTACTTGGGAGGCTGAGGCAGGAGAATCACTTGAACCCAGGAGGCGGAGGTTGTAGTGAGGCAAGATCGGGCCACTGCATTCCAGCCTGGGAGACAGAGCGAGACTCCATCTCAAAAAAAAGAAAAGAAAAATACTTTGCCTCAAAAAGGTAGCATTCATAGAAGAATTCTCCAGTTTTTTCCTTGTTTCAGACTTTTCCGTGTATTTTTGTTTGTTTGTTTGTTTCAACAGTAACTATGGGTTCACTAAGACTGGACGTTCTCACCGCAAGCCCATCTGAATTCATCCTATATGGGTTTTGGTCATGGTATACCCTTTACTGTTCTTCTTTTGTGTTTTACATATTGGATTGGAGAGCTGCATTAAGAACTTCTAGTTACATGCCATTTAAATTGAAGAAGGTTCTTATGTGTCTAACTAATAACATTTCCCTGTCTCTTAAAATATTCTGTATTTTGTACTTTTTACTGGGTCAAGGATACTGTTTTCCTTGTGGTCATAAATTACTGAAATTTAACTCTATACAAATATAGATTTTTAAAAATAAAACTTGGGTGAAATATAGGATTTTAGAAGCTGTGGCTCTCTGATGTTTCCAAGGATTCAGCGTGGGTCGCCAAGACAGCATTTATTCTAATATTTTATTGTAAAAAAAATTCAAACATGCAGCAAAGTTGAAGTAATTTTGCAGGGAACAGACTGTACCTACCATCTATATTTTACCTTTAACATTTTTTTCTACTTGCTTTATCACATGTCTGTCCATCTATCCATCAATTAATTTATCACAGTTTTGGACGCATTTCAAAGTAAATTGAGAAACTAGTATACTTCTTAAATAGTTCTGTATAAATATTACTAGAGTTCATTATTTGTTTACTTTTTTCTTTATTATGTGAAAATTTATATGTGAGGTAAATGTACATTTATTAGAGTTTTGCAAACACATACACGTGTGCAACACAGACCCCTGTCAAGTTACAGAATATTGCCATCACCCTCTTACTCTTTCAAAAATTACAATTTGAGGATATTATAATCCGAGAAAGTTGGAAAGGAGGCAATTTCCTCCAGCAATACCCCCAAGGCTAACTCAGTTTCCCCACTACATTTATGTGCTGGTAGAAAAGGAACTCTTTCTTCCCTGTAGTTTCTTAGATTTTGTACTTTTGGCACAGAAGTTAGTGCTTGGGAGTGTGGAGAGTAAAGAGCCAAATGGAAACAGAAAAAGCCATGTCATCATTAAAAATAAACAGAGACACAAATATGTCAGAGGGCAGAGGCAGGCACTTCATTGTGCAAGTGATTTATGAGGAAGCTAATTTTAAACAAGCTTGGGCTGCGTGGTGCCTTGCAGCCAAACAAATAGGCAAAGCGCCCTTTCAACAGCAGCCGAGAGCTGCTGATCTCCTCAAGGAGTAATCTCATTTTCTTGGTGGTGTAAAAGGCACTAAGTGGCTGTTTTCTGTCTAAGGAAACCGTGGCTGAGTCATTGAAGGCAGGCCCTGTTAAATGCCAGAGAGTAACAAGACAAAGGCCTGCCCTCTACAAGTTAAACCCACAAAACAAAACACTGACACATTAACAACAAATAAAGCAGGAAGTTTCCCTCTGTTTATTCCATGTCCTGCCTTTTTTTTCCTCTTAAAATGGCACTAGGATATGAGAGAGAGGGATTGGCCACCCAGGAAATTAGTACATGGCTCTCTGGCCTGGCTATTCATGTCTGTTTTGTAACACAGATCAGGCAGGCGCTGAGAGTTATTCCTGGGGGAGCCAGCCAAGGAACTGAGAATGTGGAGACAGGAGAGGCAAGCGGGCCAGGCTCATATGTGGAGGAGACATTGCAAAGCTGTACAAGGCGGCCAGCCTAGGATTAGTAGAATCTATCTTTAGATTGGAGGCCTTAGGCTATTAGTTTTTTCTGCCTTCAGGTTTGAGGCTTTTCCAAATGCCAGTGCTGAAAAATCTGTAGTTCAATAGTCCGTTGCATGGGAAATTCTTGCAGCCAAGCAGAGGTAGGTGTGTGTGTGTGCACGTGTGCGTGTGTGTGTGTGGTGTGTAGGGATTGATTGTCAGCAGTAATTTCAGTGAATGAACATTTAATACGGACCCTCAATATACAAGGTTCAAAAGCCACATGAAAGGTATAAAAAGATTGAGGTGCTAGATTAAAGAGAGAATTTCTTTGGGAAAATGTGTTGGAGTATTTTTCCCACTGCCATTCCAAGAAGGAGGGGTAGGAGATGTGGTCCCCTTCCCTCAAGTCTAGTGAGAGAGGCTGGAAAAACCCAATTAGGGAGTTAGATTGCTTCCTTTGGATGTAGTGAATAGTGTGGATGTTTCACGGGGTTCCAACAACTAGTAAGGCCTGAGCACTGACAAGTGAAAACCGAAATCATTTGTGCATTTGGAGTCAGCTCTTGCAGGGTCTGGCTTTGCTAAGTATTTTCTCTTAGGTTCCTGAAGAGTGGGAGGTCTGGAAGTCCTGGGAAGAGGCTGAGGAGACAAGGGTATTGGCAGAAGGCTTGAGGGGAGCTCAGAGCAGAAGTTATTTACCAGTTGTTACAAGGGGACTTCAAGACATGCAAAGCCGGTTTGCCCTACTAGTGTATATCAGTTAACTAGCAGACCTGAACAGCAGATGGAGTAGGGGCTGCTGGGGTTACAGAGTACCTGCACTTCTGCCAATCACTGGTAAAGGTGCACATATCCCATGGAGATGTCAGCCATGTGAGCAGGAGGAAGAGAACTGACCCTTATCACCTTAAAGGGACTTTACCCAAGAAGGTTGCCTGGAAGGGAGATAGGACAACAGCTGAGACATTATATGGTGGAGAAGAAAACCAAGGTGCTTTTATGCTATAAACTATCTCAGCAGTCTTTGACAATAGATGACGCCTTCTTAGGTTACTGTTTTTAAGTACATAAATTAAATCCATAGAATTGCCAGAGGAATCCTCTTTAAGTAGAGTTATCAAAATATTTCAAAATTTTTATAATATTAAACAACCAGATTTAGCATCAGTCCTAATAACTATCATTATTTTCATAATTTTAAAACATTGATAAGTGTAAATAACATTTTGAAATACTTTCACAATTGCAATGTAATATTAAACTATCTGTATATGGGTGCTCGTCAATTAAGGTATTTTTAAGCCTCCACCTCTTTTCTCTCCTGGCTTCAACCAGGAGGTTCAAAGTCAACACCAGGATGTGGTAGGGGATGGAAGGAGACAACAGAGTGGTAAAGACAAAGTCCCTCTTTCCCCATCAGTGGATTTCCAACCTATTGCAGTTCAAGTTAAGGGACAGTCTTTAACTTTGAGTGAAGTTCAGAATTTCAAATATTATACTGGACTCGGGATATTCATCAGTGAACAGACACTATTTTAGGCAACTAAAGCGCCTGGAGTTTCTTTGCTTATTTCAGAGGGAATCAGGAAGCTGTGTGGTCTTTTCTGCCCAGAAATTCATCCAGGGTTAGGGAAGGGTCTGATCCATGGCACAGGTTTGAGTGAGCAATTACGGGGGAAATGAAGTTGCTTTGGGATTGTATCCTGTGAGTCCTGCTGGTCCAATATACTAATCCCATGAAGACATAAGGGGTGTGTGTGTGTGTGTGTGTGTGTGTGTGTGTGTGTGTGTGTGTGCAATTAAAAAAATAAATACTTCTCTGCCTGAAAAATAGTACATTATGGTGGGTAGGAGCATGGTCAATGAAACAAAACTGCCTGTGAAAAAATTCTAGTAGGACCACTTACTGCAAAACCTTGAATAAGTTCCTTAACCCCTCTTTGTCTTAGTTTAGTCATCTGTAAAATGAGGCTATTGATAATGTTATATGTAGCTCATAAGGATAAAAACATGGTTAAATGTGGTAATTTACACAAAATTCTCAGAACACTGCCTGGTAATATTCAATTATAAGCTACGTTGTTATTGTTGTTGTTGTTAATTGAATTACTTCCCCCCCTGACATTTGCAATGGCCTCTCAGGAACCTCTGTTGAACCCTAGAGATCTGAAAAATAAGAGTTGGATACAACAATTTTAGAACATCTGTATTTCCCTCCTAGAGGTTGGGTATTTTGGCTAATTCTATACTCCATGCTCTAGTGAAAGAAATGTCTCAACCATATGGAACCTCTGCATCCCCAGCACTTCCCAAGAGACTACACCTGACCAGCCCCCTCCCAGGCAGGCTCTAGGTCATAGTCCAGGCATTTTTGTTGTTTCATCATCTCAGATAAAAGCTGTCATGAACCCACTATGCTGTAAGATAAAACCTTCAGAAGCTGGTTATGTAAAAAGTAGCTGTTACATATTGCAGGTAGCTAAGGGCCTTTTCGGTTGCTAAGGGAGGTGTTATACTTAAATTTCAGCAACAACAAACCAAACAGCTGTGGATACACCTGACGTGTGGATAGATGTTTCTGGCAGTTGTGGTGGAATCGAAAGATTATTGGGCCAGGGTCAAGCAATCTTGGATTTAAAATACCGTTTATCACTCACCAACTGAGTGAAATTTAGTACACTCCTTGATGTCTCCGAAACTTAGTTTCCTTTTAAGCATAACCCGGATAACCAATAATTTCTTTGTGCAATTGTGAGAATTACATGAGATAAGGCTTAGGTGTTCAGTTGGTGTTGACACTTTCTCTCCACCCTTTACATGAAAGGAATGCTATTCAGATGTCAGCTGCAGATCTCTGTTCCACTGGAGAGGAAGCTAAACATGACTCAACCTCCCTTCTTCCCACCTAATGGATTCAATGGTCTGTGGAAGTCTTAACACTCTTCAGTATTCCCTGTGAATTCCATGTGAGGGGGTGGAAATGGAGAGTCATATTCCTCCAGGTGGCTGAGCATTGCAGGCTCTTATGTCCAAGCATGCTATCTTTGTATCACATCACTTTACCCAGTAGAAATGCTCAGCCCTCTCTTTAGTTTTCACAAAGAAGAACAGGACCTCTATCTATTCTCGTGCTGCATTTATCAGTTGCATAGATTGTGTTCAAAATGTAGAAGGCAAAGTGGAGTGGATGCTCACTTTCTGGCAACACTCATCATTCTTACATACTTTTTGGCCATCCTGTCACTATTAACAGTCCCTGGACCCCACACATATAATCACATATACTCCCCATTTTGTTAGATCTTCCCCCCTTCTCATCCTCATCTCTTTTCTTTATATCACTTCAAGCAACTATCAGCAACAGCCAACAAGATTCCCCTCTTGCTACTGTAGAGTAGCTTCCCACAGTCTTTGATATCCTGATACTTACTGCTATTCCTGCTTGTGAATGTATCGGTTAGTTAATGCTGAGTAATAAACCGTGCCAAATTTCAGGGACTTTAAAATAAACACTTATCGTTGGTCACTAATCTATTTGTGAGTTGCATGTCTTTAGGGTGGGTTCAGCTGATCCCAGCTGGCTTTGCTCACTTTTGTAGTCAGGTAGGAGTTGGCTAATGTAGAGTGGCCTCAATGGAATTGTTGGCTGAATATTGGCTATGGAAATGCACATGCTTGGGTCATGGGTTGCACCTCATCCAGCATAGTAGCCTGGATTGATCCACATAGCAGAGCAGGGTTTCAAGAGAGCCAGCACAACGCGCGAAGAAGCCTTCGAGACCTAGCCTCAGAGTGGTAGATTGTCACTCTCACCACATTCTACTGCCAAAGCAAGTCACAAACCCAGTTTAGATTTAATGGTGGACAAAGAGACTTTTCTCTTGAGGGGAGGAGCTGCAAAGTCATATTGCAAGGGGAATGAGTACAGGGAAGGGGAATGTTTGTGCTATTTTTGCAATCAATCTACCACACTCTGGCTCATCCACGCCAAAATGCCTCTTGAAGGTATTTTCACAAGAAAAACTTCCTCCATGGGAGAAGTTATGGTGCTAACTCTCGATATAATAAAAACATCTTTTTTTTTATTTTTTAAACCACATTAGAGAAAAATGACTCAGCTTCCTTTGAGAAAGACAATTGCAAAGGTCATTTTGCTTGTTATCTTGTGTCCTGTTTCTGCAGAAGTGATAGCTGAGACCTAAGACCTACTTGTTCCCAAAGCTAGAGAAGTTTACCTTCCCTTGAGGGAAGGATAGACTGAGAAAAGTATATGAAGACTTTAAAGATAAGTGATTCTGTGGGATCTGGAGCACTACTGTATTGCTCCACAAGGTGCAGAATAATGGCTTATGGATTTGAAAGGTGACATAATAGCACTTTGTCTAGTTGTAAAGAATCTCTGAAATACTGTGTCTTCTCCCTCCTCTTCTCTGCCTTATTTCTTGAAGCTTAACACAAAGATAGATACTAAAGATTCATAGTTGTTAGGGTGCTAGTCGGGACGTCAGTGTCTATTGTTTTAAAATTTTGCTGCTAATATCACATATTTTCTATATGATAATTGAACCCAATTATCTTATCCAAGAAATTTATTTGAAGTGTAGTTAAAAATTAGTAAAGCCTGTTTCATTAGCCATGATATATAGTTTTAGTGAATTTGATGGAAACTATTAAAACATTTTTTTGTTAAGTAAAAGATAACCCTTTGGCCTAAGAAATAATTTAAAGAGGATGCAGGCAAATTGACCCTCTCATAGATAAAAACTAGAAAACTTACTGGGAAACAATTTAGCTATAAACTATTTAGGTAAAAACTGGCCCAGTAATTCAAATTCTGATTATAAATAAGAAATATATCTAAATATGTAAATAAGCAATATGCACCCAGCATACCCTGAAAAATAAATTCATTACTATGAAAAAGTATAGCTTGACACACAACTTAAATTATATTTTGTGACGATTTTAATGTATAATTTTCGTTAGAATAAATTAACCAGAATTAAGAATATACCATGAATTTTAAGACATCTATTCATCCTGCCTATAATGTAACTAACATTTTTCTGCGGTGAGAAATGGTTTCCAAAAATAAATGAATAAATAAATCTAGAAGCAAATTATTCCTCTGTCTTGTTTTATTTCTATTCTTTATCTATTTGTTTATTTCCTCATTCATTAAATTCTCATTGAGGCCCTACTATGTGTCAAACACTGTGTTCTATATTTTAAGGAGGAACTTTATTTAGTCATTCTAATAACTGAAGGTTAAGTATTGTTCCTCCATTTTAGAGATAAAACAATAGAAGCTCAGAAAATATAAATAACTTTCTTAAGCAAGTAACTAAGCTCGGCAGAATGCTAGTTTAGATCTTGCTGACTTCAAAACCTGAGGTTTAATGATAAATATATGGAAAATGAACTCAACTTCACACTGTGTACATGTGTGCTCTGACACACTAAACATATTACATGCAAAATTGAGAGACTGCCAAGCTCCCTATATAACAATGTGATCTTTCCAGTACTCAGATGCTATAATAAAAAATAAGACATAATTTATTAATGAGCAATAACAAGAACTTACTGAAAATGCAAATGTGGTGCCTAACTCAAGTAGATAGCAAAGGTTCTTTTTTTCTTTTTCTTTTCTCTTTTCTTTCTTTTTTGTTATTTATTTATTTATTTATTTATTTGAGACAGAGTCTCCCTTTGTCACCCAGGCTGGAGTGCAGTGTCAGGATCACAGCTTACTGTAGCCTCTCAACCTCCTGCAGGCTCAAGAGATCCTCATGCCTTAGCCCTCCAAGTAGCTGGGACCACGAGCATGTGCCCTCATGCCTAGCTAATTTTTGTATTTTTTGTAGAGACAGGGTCTCACTATGTTGTCCAGTCTAGTCTTGAACTCCTGAGCTCAAGTGATCCCCCCGATTTGGCCTCACAAAGTGCTGTGATTACAGGAATAAGCCACTGTGCCCCATCAGCAAAGGTTCTTTGTTAATGTATAGTGTGTAATTATCTTGATCTGATACTTTGGTTTTTCTATTTAACAAAAAATAACTTTCAGTGGTCTCCTTTCCAGCTCAGTTTATGATTTCCAGTTCAAGGAATCAGTTACCAGTTCATGACAGTTAGACATTCAATAAATGTTTGTTGAATACCACAAAATCAAGAAAAAAATTGGTTAACTTATGTTTTCTTAGGTTCCAAAATCTACCTTTTTTTTGTGGTTCAGATTCTGATATCTACCCATTCATTACCATTAATATTATCACTTCTGATTTTATTGTCTACCCATCCAAACCCATTAATATTAATCAGAAATGGAGATCTCTCAAGGACAGACACAAACTATCTGACAAATCAGACGATCCAGGAAGAAAGTGTCTGAAGCCAATGGGAAGCCAGAAAACCCTGAGCCTCACACCATATCTTTCTGGAAATTTCTGCTGGTGTCTCTACATACTGAAGTGATTTCCTATCTATCTTTTCTTCAAACATGAGCACTAAGGATAATTCCCCACTTTTTACTTTTATTGCAATCCATCAATACCCCAGATACAGCACTAGTTATTCAAATTATTTACTCATAGTTCTGTGTCCTCCATTGAGAGTACCTTGAGGGTAGAGAGTGTAATTTCTTTCCATCAATATCTCTTAATCCTAGCCATGACTGGGCACCCAGTTTGTTCAGAAAATGTTTGTTGGAAGGGTGAATGAAATGTCCTTTCCTAACAGAAGTCACATGAAATATCTCCTTAGAACTTCATTGGCAGTGATTTTGTTATATCCCCGAGTCTGAGCCAATCACAGTGATTAAAAAGAAAATCTGGGCCAGGTGTGGCAGCTCACACCTGTAATGCCAGAACTTTGGGAGGCTGAGCTCAGGATTTTGAGATCAGTTTGGGCTACAAGGTGAAACCCCGCCTCTACAAAAAATACAAAAATTAGCTGGTAGTGGTGGCACAAACCTGTGTTCCCAGCTACTTGGGAGACTGAGGTTGGGGGATGGCTTGAGCCTGGGAGGGGGAGATTGCAGTGAGCCGAGATCATGCCACTCCACTCCAGTCTGGGCGACAGAGCAAGACCATGTCTCAAAAAATTTAAAAGCAAACAAAACAATAAAAAATTAATCTGATTGACTTAAGCCAGTCTAAGCCTACATCTACAGTTGAGGCTGGCGTCCCTCACTATCTAATTACAAAAGCAGGAATGGAAAAGAGGTTAATCCCCCAAATAAAATCAGTACACTATGATTAATTGAAGAGAACTAAATGTGGGGGCAGCAAATAGCAGACATCTAACACAGTAGGTTACGAGGTAAGTATGATGTTAATTGACCTACCCAAATATGCATACATCTAAGAGCTTCTAATTTTGTTAATAATTGGAATCAGTATGCCAATAAATGTTATAATCTGACCTCCATATTCCATGATTTGTAAAAATTAGTTTTATGTTGGTATTTCCCATAAATTGCAGCTCCTAAACAAGTTTTATATCAGTTATTATACTTTGCAGGAAGGCTCATTAGTTACTGTGTCTTTGGTCTGTGTTTAGCCTGCTACTCCAAGATCTGGCCAAAGCGCTTTGCTGATGAGTGCAGGTCCATATTCTACATGATATCTCCCCATCATCCTGTTTGTTGCTCTTCCCCATGGCAGCTGTCCTGGCCCTTTCCCCCTTGGCTGCCAATCTTCCAGCCACCAATAAGCCACTCTTAGTGACTCACATTAAGACTCTGGAATGTGTTCCTATATCAATCTCGATCTGTGAATCAGTTACCATATTTATAATAAAATAAAACACTTTCTCTACCAACCTTAAGATGCCATAGAATACAGAAAAAAAAAATTAAGTTTTTTCAGATTCATCAATAGTATCAAGTTAAATTCATCCATGTAAAAATTTTTTAAATATTAAGGGATTTTTAAATACATATACTGATAAGAATAGAAGTGTTAATATTAGCAATAGAACACTGTCAAAGTGGAATAAGAAGTGGAGAATCAGACAATGTTATGGAAAATGTCCTTGGAGTAGAAAAAAAGGGATATTTAAAACTGCAATGCACAGAGTTGGGACCAAGATGGACGACTAGAAGCAGTGTGATCAGAGGCTCCCATTGAAAAGAACCATAATGGTCTGCAAATCCTGCACCAGCAACCGAGGTATCCAGGTTCTCTCATCAGAACTGCCTAAGCAGCTGGCATTATCCACGGAGAGGAAAGAAGACCAATGTGGTGTGGTGGCCCACCTGACAGCCACATGGGGGAGGGGAGTGTTCACCCCCCCAGCCGAGAAAGGCAGTGAGTGAGAGTGCTACGTAGCATGGGAAAATGGGCTTTTCCACAGAGCTGTGCTACCCATGGATTGGAAGATCACGTTCGTGAGCTCATGCCACCAGGGCCTAGGGTCCCAACCATGGAGCCATGCAGATTCTCAACAGTCACTCAGCTAGAATCTGCTTAAGCTTGCCAAGGTCCCAGTGGGGAGGGGTGACCAGTACTACAGCTGTGGCTGCTTGCTGTGTAAGTCATTTGAGCTCCTTCAGGGAGGGGCGACAGCCAACACTGAGACTGATAGATGCCTAACACACTAAGCACCCAGGGCAGGGGAAGGGCGGCAGCCATTTCTATAACTCCAGGCCATGCTTTTCCCCTGTTGGAGCCAGGGAGGCTGGACCACTTGGTACCAAGAGGTATCCCCCAAAGCCCAACACGCCAGCTGTGGCAAACTGCAGACAGAATGCTTCTTCAGGCCCTACCCTGACCCATCCCTCCTCACTGGGCAGGGCCTCCCTGCAGGAACTTTAACAACTCCAGCCAGGACCTCAGGACAGAACTCTGATCTCCCTGGGCCTGAGGCCCTAGGGGAAGGGGTGGCCGCAGTCTCCACAGACCAGCGGACTTAGTCTTTCCTTCTGCTAGTTCTGAGGAATCCAGGGAGCCCAGACAAGTAGATTTCCCCTCAGTGAAGCACAACCCGTCTATGGAGGACAAAGTGCTACATTAAGCAAGTCTTGCTCCCCGTGCCACCCAACTGGATGAGACCCTCCAAGAGGGGTTGTCAGACACCCTATACAGGAGCGTTCCTACTAGCATCAGGTAAGTGTCCCTTGAGGTCAGAGATCCTGGAGGAAGGAGCAGGCAATCATCTTTGCTATTCTCCAACCTCCTCCAGTGACATCTCCCAGTGCAGGAGCAGGCCAGATGAATAGGGCCTGAAGTGAGCCCCCACCGAACCACAGCAGCCCTACAGAAGAGGGACCTGAACATTGCAAGGAAAACAAACAGAAAGCAACAACAACAGCATCAACAAAAAAAAGTCCCCACAAAAACCTCATCCAAGAGTCAGCAGCCACAAAAATTGATACTAGACAAACTCATAAAGCTGACAAAGAATCGACAAAAAAAACCCACTGAAAACCCAAAAGGCCAGAGTGCCTCTTTTCCTTCAAATGATTGCAATGCCTCTACAGCAAGGATGTAAAACTGGATGGAAGATGAGATAGATGAACTGACAGAAGTAGGCTTCAGAAGGTGGGTAATAACAAACTCCACTGAGCTGAAATAGCATTCTCTAACCCAATGCAAAGAAGCTAAAAACCATGATAAAAGGATACACGAGCTGATAACTAGAATAACCAGGTTAGAAAGGAACATAAATGAATGGATGGAGCTGAAATACACAGCCCAAGAACTTTGTGAAGCATAGCTGAATCGACTAAGCGTAAGAAAGAGTATCAGAGTTTGAAAACCATCTGGCTGAAATAAGGCATGCAGACAAGATTAGAGAAAAAAAATGAAAAGGATCTAACTAAACCTCCAAGAAGTATGGGACTATGTAAAAAGACTGAACCTATGATTGATTGGAGTACCTGAAAGAGATGGGGAGAATGAAACCAAGTTGGAAAACACACTTCAGGATATTTTCCAGAAGAACTTCCCCAATCTAGCAAGATAGGCCAACACTCAACCTCAGGAAATACAGAGAACACCACTAAGATACTGCACAAGAAGATCAATCCCAAGACACATAATCATCAGATTCTCCAAGGTTGAAATGAAGGAAAAAATGTTAAGGGCAGCCAGAGAGAAAGGCCAGGTAACCTACAAAGGGAAGCCCATCAGACTAACAGCAGACCTCTCAGCAGACACTCTAAGTCAGAAGAGAGTGGTGGCCAATATTCAAAATTCTTAAAGAAAAGAATTTTCAACTCAGAATTTCATATTCAACCAAACTAAGCTTCATAAGCAAAGGAAAGATAAAATCTTCTGACAAACAAATGCTGAGGGATTTTGTCACCACTAGGCCTGCCTTGCAAGAGCTCCTGAAGGACACACTAAATATGGAAAGGAAAAGCTGGTACCAGCCACTGAAAAAGCACACCAAAACATAAAGACCAACAACAGCATGAAGAAAATGCATCAACTAGTGTGCAAAATAACCAGATAGCATCATGACGACAGGATCAAGTTCACACATAACAATATTAACCTTAAATGTAAATGGGCTAAATGCCCCCAATTAAAAGACACAGACTGGAAAATTGGATAATGAGTCAAGACCCATCAGTGTGTTGTATTCAGGAGACCCATCTCACATGCAAAGACACACATAGGCTCAAAATAAAGAGATGGAAGAAAAGTTACCAAGCAAATGGAAAGCAAAAGAAAAGCAGGGGTTGCAATCCTAGTCTCTGACAAAATAGACTTTAAACCAACAAAGATCAAAAAAGACAAAGAAGAGTATTACATAATGGTAAAGGGATCAATTCAACAAAAATAGCTAACTATCCTAAATATATATATATATATATATATATATATATATATATATATATACACACACATACACACACACTCAATGCAGGAGAACCCAGATTCATAAAGCAAATTCTTAGAGACCTACAAAGAGACTTAGATTCTCACACAATAATAGTGGGAGACTTTTATATACTCCACTGTCAATATTAGACAGATCAACAAGACAGAAAATTAACAAAGATATTCAGGACTTGAACTCAGCTCTGGATCAAGTGAACCTAGTAGATGTCTACAGATCTCTACACCCAAAATCAACAGAATACACTTTCTTCTCAGTGCCACATGGCACTTATTCTAAAATTGACCACATAACTGGAAGTAAAACACTCCTCAGCAAATGCAAAATAACTGAAATCATAACAAACAATCTCTCAGACCACAGTGCGATAAAATTAGAACTTGGGATTAAGAAACTCACTCAAAACCACACAACTATGTGGAAATTGAACAACCTGCTCCTGAATGACTCCTGGATACATAATGAAATTAAGGCAGAAATCAAGAAGTTCTTTGAAATCAATGAGAACAAAGAATACCAGAATCCCTAGGACACAGCTAAAGCAGTGTTGAGAGGGAAATTTGTACCATTAAATGCTCACATAAGAAAGCTAGAAAGATCGCTAATCAATTCTCTAACATTACAATTAAAAGAGCCAGAGAAGCAAAAGCAAACAAATCCAAAACCTAGCAGAAGACAAGAAATAACTAAGATTACAACAGAACTGGAAGAGATAGAGACACAAAAATCCTTCAAAAGATCAATGAATCCTGGAGCTGGTTTTTTGAAAAAATTAACAAAATAGATTGCTAGCTAGACTAATAAAGAAGAGAGAAGAATGAAATAGACACAATAAACAATGATAAAGGGGATATCATCACTGACACCACAGAAATACAAACTACCATCAGAGAATACTATAAACACCTCTATGCAAATCAACTAGAAAATCTAGAAGAAATAGATAAATTCATGGACACATATACCCTCCCTGACTAAACCAGGAAGAAGTCAAATACCTGAATAGACCAATAACAAGTTCTGAAATTAAGGCAGTAATTAATATCCTACAAAAAAAAAAAAAAAAAAAAAAGCCCAGGACCAGGGAGATTCACAGTTGAATTCTGCCAGAGGTACAAAGAGAAACTGGTACCATTACTTCTGAAACTATTCCAATCAATAGAAAAAGAGGGAATCCTCCTTAACTCATCTTACAAGGCCAGCCTCATCCGATACCAAATTCTGACAGAGACACAACAACAAAAAAGAAAACTTCAGGCCAATATCCCTGATGAACATCATTGCAAAAATCCTCAGTAAAATACTGGCAAACTGAATTTAGCAGCTTATCAAAAAGCTTATTCACCATGATCAAGTTGGCTTCATCCCTGGGATGCAAGGCTGGTTCAATATATGCAAATCAATAAATGTAATCCATCACATAAACAGAACCAATGAAAAAAACCCCATGATCACCTCAATAGATGCAGAAAAGACCTTCAATAAAATTCAACATCCCTTCATGTTACAAGCTCTCAATAAACTAAGTATTGATGGAATATATCTCAAAATAATAAGAGCTATTTATGATAACCCACAGCCAATATCATACTGAATGAGCAAGAACTGGAAGCATTCCCTTTAAAAACTGGCACAAGACAAGGATACCCTCTCTCACCACTCCTATTCAAAATCGTATTGGAAGTTCTGGCCAGGTCAATCACGCAAAAGAAAAAAAAAGTGTTTAAATAGGAAGAGAGGGAGTCAAATTGTCTCTATTTGCATATGACATGTTTCTATATTTAGCAAACCCCATCGTCTCAGCCAAAAAACTCCTTAAGCTGATAAGCAACTTCAGCATAGTAGGACACAAAAGCAATGTGCAAAAATCACAAGGATGCCTATTCACCAACAATAGACAAGCAGAGAGCCAAATCATGAGTGAACTCCCATTCACAATTGCCACAAAGAGAATAAAATACCTAGGAATAGAGCTAACAAGGGATGTGAAGGACCTCTTCAAGGAGAACTACAAACCACTGCTCAAGGAAATAAGAGAGGACACAAACAAATGGAAAAACATTCCATCCTCATAACGAGGAAGATGCAATATCATGAAAATGGCCATACTGGCCAAAGTAATTTATAGATTCAATGCTATTCCCATCAAACTACCATTAACATTCTTCACAGAATTATAAAAAACTACTTTAAATTTCACATGGGACCAAAAAAGAGCCTGTATAGCCAGGACAATTCTAAGCAGAAAGAACAAAGCTGGAGGCATCAAGCTACCTGACTTCAAACTATGCCGCAAGACTACAGTAACAAAAACAGCATGGTACTGATACCAAAACAGGCATATTGACCAATGGAACAGAACAGAGATTTCAGAAATAACACCACACATCTGATCTTTGATAAACAAGCAATGGGGAAAGAATTCCCTATTTAATAAATGGTGCTGGGAAAACTGGCTGGCCATATTCAGAAAATTGAAACTGGACCCGTTCCTTACACCTTATACAAAAATTAACTCAAAATAGATTAGAGATGTAAATGTAAAAACCAAAGCCATAAAAACCCTAGAAGAAAACCTAGGCAATACCATTCAGGACATAGGCATGGGCAAAGATTTCATGATGAAGATGCCAAAAGCAATTGCAACAAAAGCCAAAATTGACAAATGGGATCTAATCGAACTAAAGAGCTTCTGCACAGCAAAAGAAACTAGCATCAGAGTGAACAGACAACTTACAGAATGGGAGAAAATTTTTGCAATCTACCCCTTTGATTTGTTTCTGTAAATCAAACAAATTTACAAGAAAAAAACAGCCCCATCAATGAGCAAAGGATATGAACAGACATTTCTCAAAAGAAGACATTTATGCAGACAACAAACATATGAAGAAAAGCTCAACATAACTGATCATTAGAGAAATGCAAATCAAAACCATGATGAGATACCATCTCATGCCAGTCAGAATGGTGGTTATTAAAAAGTCAAGAAACAATAGCTGCTGGTGAGGCTGTCAAGAAATAGGAACGCTTTTACACTTTTGGTGGGAATGTAAATTAGTTCAACCATTGTGGAAGACAGTGTGGCAATTCATCAAGGATCTAGAATCAGAAATACCATTTGACCCAGCAATCCCTTTACTGAGTATTTACCCAAAGGAATATAAATCGTTCTACTATAATGACACTTGCATATGTATGTTTACTGCAGCACTATTTACAATAGCAAAGACATGGAACCAACCCAAATGCCCACCAATGACAGACTGGATAAAGAAAATGTGGTACATATACACCATGAAATACTATGCAACCATAAAAAAGAATGAGATCATGTCTTTTGCAGGGACATGGATGAAGCTGAATGCCATCATCTTCAACAAACTAATATAGAAACAGAAAACCAAACACTGCATGTTCTCACTCATAAGTGAGAGTTGAATAATAACACATGACATAGGGAGGGGAACAACACACACTGGGGCCAGTTAGGAGGTGGGGGGCGAGGGGAAGGAGAGCATTAGGACAAACAGCTAATGCATGTGAGGCTTAAAACCTAGATGATGGGTTGATAGGCATGCAAACCACCATGGCACACGTATATCTATGTAACAAACATACATGTTTTACACTTGTATCCCGGAACTTAAAGAAAAAAAAAATACAATATTTCAGCTCCAAACGAGAGATCAATCTTTTGAAACCGTGTTATAAACACAAGGTGGGAATGGCATGGAGTGAGAATAGAGATTTTGTTGGTGAGGGTTCCTAACATACTTTGAAAAAGGATGTATGGAGGTCATACTTTCAGTTATTGGATTTGATTCTTTGGGCATGAAGCCTCAGTAAACATACCCTTCATGGGAACCAAGGAGGATGGCTTGCCCTTTTGAATGAGGCTTCTATGGACAAAACCCTGTTTCTCAGAGTAAGACGTGGTTTTGAACATCCTGGAAAAATACACCTACACCTGATTCATTGGAGCAGCTCTGGCCAGGATAGGGTTTCAGCCTTGCTTGAACTGGCAGCCCAGATGTTCCCCCAGAATCCAGCATAATCCCATGGTGCTAAGGAGTCACTCACCATGCCCCACAATCCAAACAAAACCTTCTTTGTGAAATGGGAAGGGAGCGTCAGATTGCGCTCCCAGCCAGCTGCCAATCCCTCTCAGCTTGGGACCCTTTTCTCCTCTCCCCAGGGCTCCATCAAAACTTTTAGCAGAAATATTTGCCTCTAGGCATCTACTGTGTCAGAAGCCTGACAGCTTATTTTTATATATATTTTGTTACACTCAAGCATGGGTACTGTTTTAGGAGAGAAATAAAGAAATAAGATGAAAAGTCTATTAGTTAAGCTTTGGTTAACTTTCTGTGTTATTGTTATTTTGTTTTTCTTTTTGTCCTAGCCAATGCACAGCTCTCAAATGAGCTTATTATATTCTTTAAAGAGTGGTTTATCCAAGTTAGTGCGTTATTCACAAGAAGACTAAGAATGCAAGTATGGTGGTGAATGACTTACGTACACAGAAGAAAGAAGTTCTTCCTCCAGCTAAGACTTTGCTTCAGACCCTGGCTCAAGAAGTGTCAGAGGAAATATGTGACCTCTCTCCCTCTCTGAGCTCTTCTCTTCTTTTTCATGGTTGATTAAACTAGAGAGAACCTTTTTGGGAACTTGGCCATAGTAATATAAGCCACAAAATTACAGCCATAAAATAGCAGTACCAGTTCTTCTTTGTCTTGTCCCTGTGTTTCTTGAATCTCTTAGGTCTCACGAAATATATCATCTAGATATTGCTGTGTAACAAACCACATCAAAACTCAGTGGCTTAAAACAATAGCATTTATCATTCACAAGATATATGGGTCAAGTAGATGGATCTTCTGATTTCATCTCTGCTCACGGATACAATGGTTGCCAATTGTGGTAAACACCTCTTCTCATCTTGGCTGGACGGTTTCACATGCTTGGGATGACCTTGGATGGGACAACTTGGCTCTTTTCCTCTTGGTTGCTTATCCTCCAGCAATGTAGCCCAGGCTTCTTCACAAAGTATCTGAGGTTTCGAAGGAGTGTGAAAAAAGAGCACAAGGCTTCCTGAGGCTGCAGGCAGATTCAGCAGTGTCATTTCCTGCACATCCTGTTGGTCAATGCAGAATGTAAGGCCAGGCCCAGAGTCTTCTATGAGGACACAACCAAGGTGCATGAACACAGGGGGCATGGAAAATGGTGGCCATAATACGGGGTTGGATGTGACTCCTCTTTAGAAGACTCCTTCTTTATTTGACTGCCTGCCCTAGAGCTGAGTGGATAAATTCAAATTGGAGTGAAAGAGAGGAAGCCCAGCATTACTAGTGATGATGTATTTTGGTTCACATCTGGCCTATGTACACTGATTAATTGGTTAGAAGCCATTAACAGAGGTGAATGATTAGGCTCTGCCTAACCTCCAATATTTAGAAAGAAAAATGAGCAAAAATCCATCAAAAGAAATCAATGGTTCTTCATGCTCACTGGTGCCACTCTCACCTGGATGGTTGCCAAAGACCCCAACAAGTCTCCTGTCTCTAGTTCTTGCTTTCTTTGTTCTCATAGTTGACTCCCTTTCATTGAGACTTAATCCTTTCATAGCATTCATTCCATATTAAATTTGCCTATTTACTTATATACTCCCTCATCAGACCATAAGCTCCATGTAGGCAGGGACTGCACCTGTTGGTTACATTTTTTTCCCAACAATGAGGAGAATTTTTGTGATCCATATAGGAGGTAATCAATAACAATTTGGCAAATGAGTGAATTCAAGGATAAATGAGTGACTAATCACAGGTGCTGTTGATTTTGATTATTTCACATCCTTACAATGGGATTGGAAACTAGATGCATACAAGAAAGGCAGGATTTCTCACTTAAGGAATTACAATAATGTTCCTGCCTCACATGCCTCTAAAACAAAGCCCAAACAAATCAAAGAGCTCAGCGCTCTCTTGAAATTACTGTGGTGATATTTTCTAAATACACAATTGTTACCCGTAACCCAATAGACCTTAGTACAGTAACGGGGTCCTAGTATAGAATATTTGAGATCAAGAATGTCTCATAAAATTTTCATTTAAAATCCAACTCTACTTCCCTATGAGGCAGCATAACTCCAGGGATTAGAAGTGACTTGCTGCTCCTTCCACAGAATCAGTCAGGTGTTTTCAAAATTTTGTCTAACCTCTCTTCCACCCTGTGTCTCTCTCTCTCAGCAGTGGTTCTCTAGGACTACTGGTTAAATCCTTATCATCCCTTCATTTTCATTCCTAGAGAAGATCAGCAGGGGTGTTTGAGATCATTCATAAAATGTTTCATAAAATCATTTATTCTGTGGTAGGTTCAGCCACCTAGAAGTCTTTTGTGTCGTAGTTAATCTACTCGGAAATTCTCCTGACTTACATGAATTTTACCGAAAGTGTCAGGAAGACAGAAAGGCCTAGAGTGGGGCAGAAATCTGCCCAGATTTTAGGAGAAGCATTGATGACAGGTCAGCTTCCATTGTTTCTGGCACTTGAGTTTTGTATGCAGTTCCTCTGAGCCTGCAACGTGAGGGGAGATGCTAGAGCAGTGAATAAGAGTCAATAAGATTAACTAAGGGAAATATAAAATCTGAGGTTCCTAAGCCTCCATTCCAGAAATTCTGCTTTGATATGCCTGGAATAAGATCAGGAATTGGCATTTAGCCAGATACCCAAAGAATTTTGCTGCACTGACCCCAT
This sequence comes from Macaca fascicularis, assembly GCF_037993035.2. Classification (NCBI taxonomy): domain Eukaryota; kingdom Metazoa; phylum Chordata; class Mammalia; order Primates; family Cercopithecidae; genus Macaca; species Macaca fascicularis. The sequence goes on along the minus strand of NC_088384.1, from coordinate 96,079,893 downwards.
ATTGAAAAATACTGATACAAAGACGTTAAGTTATTTTTTGGTCTTATAAAGTACATTTGATTGAAATAAGCAATTGGTGGGAAAAGTTAGTATCTTCCACAGGCCCTTGAATTATAGCTCTGATGTCATGAATTTCTAAATTTTCATTTATCTGGAAAATGAATGAAATAAAACAAAACTAAAAGTGTATTGAACTTGACATATTTGACCATGTTCTCTTAAATTTTTATCCAACATAAGTTGTGATGGCTTTATTCAACACCTTCCTTAGTCTAGTAAATGTGTTTGTAACATTTCCCAAAAATATAGCATGACTTCTCATACTCTTATGACCAGGGAATAGAAAGAGAGATAAATGGTTAGATAAATGATTGTTCTAAGGTCAGTGCTGTACCAGGAACATATGCTCATGTTGGCCAGTTGGTGGAAGGGTAGAGTTTGAATTGGACCCTAGTCCTTGGCTACTATTTGATGATAATATTTATCATGAAGCTGTCAGGAAGGCAGTCTCATAAACACGCTATTGGGAAGAAACCAAGTATGCTCAGTTGAGCCACTAGAAGTTTTTCCTTTTGCAAAAGGATCTGGTGGCTTTTCTGAAAAAGTCAATGAAGAGAAAGCTCCCTTAAACTTAAAATTGAATCCCAAGTCAAATAATTTCAAACAGAGAAAGGAGTCAAAGCCTACCCAGAAAATGAAGGAATGCCCAGGTGAATGAAGTCTTCCTTTGACAGAGGACACACCTGAGATGTCCAGGGCCGGTGCCAATTTCATGGTTGGCTAATAAAGATGGAGGATGTGTATAAGGCACCATGGCACTCCACCTTATCCCCAACATGTAGATTTGTTACAAGTTTCTGGGAAGTAAAAATGGAGCTGTTAACTGAAAGTTTCCCAAAAGCGATAAACTGTAGTGTGGCTGCAGAAATCAAAGCTATTTTCAGATATCCTAGGTTTGTGTCCATGAATGAGCTGTGTGGCCTGAGCAAGTTTCTAAGCCTATATGCTTTTGTTTCATCACTCTCCAAGTGAACATAATAGGATTATGAGGACTAAGTGAGATCATTTATACTAGAGTGCTTAGCACACTCCTTAGCATATAGTGAGCACTCAATAAATATTAGCTATGATATTGTAATATAATAAGAAATAGATTATTTGTTCTCTGACTGCAGTCCCTGACATACTGCTCCTAAAACTCTTATAATTTCCTGAGCAATAGTAGTGCTAGGACAATCTTTTGTTCTAATATTTTGTCTTTGATCCCAGTTCCTGACACAGAGTTCTTAAATCCCTTGGTGTTTTCTGGGTATTAAGAATATTTACTTTCTAATGAGGCTACTATTCCTGGGCTCCTGGATGGGGGCTGTTCAACAGAAAGCCCAAGCCAGGATGAGAAGCTTGGGGTTTACAGCCTCTATTCCCATTCTCCAGAGGGAGGCGAGGGGCTAGAAATGGACTTAATAGTTGATCATGTGAAGCCTCCGTAAAAATCCCTGAACTATGGTGTAGCTTCCCAGATACGTGGACGCTTGGAGGTGCTTAGAGGGTGCCACCCAGAGAGGGTATGCGGGAGCCATGTTCCTTCTCCTAGACCTCTCACCATACATCCCTTCCGTTTGGTTGCTCACCTGTATCCTTTCTGATAGCTTTTATAACAAGTGTGTAAACATAAGTCAAATGTCTCCCTGAGTTCTGTGAGTTGCTCTAGCAAATTAACCAAGCCTGAGAAGGGGGTCATGGGAACAAACCCCCAACTTATAGCTGATGGGTCAGAAATACAGGTGAAAACCTACCATGTGTGACTGGCATCTGAAGTGGGGATCAATCTTGTGGGACTGACTGAGCCCTCACTTGTGGGATTTGATGTATCTCTGGGTATATAGTGTCAGAATTGAATTGAATTAGAAGACACCCACTTGGGGAGTCTATGCAGGTTTGCTTGGTTGATGTGTTTTTTCCCCTGAAAAAAACTCCACACATCTGATATCAGAAGTGTTGTATTGAGTGGTGAGTGTGCATAGGGAAAAAACACTTTGGGTTTTTCTTATCTCTTTAGATTAACTCTTGTTATTATTAATATTTTTAGCAGAAGCAGCAGTAGCTTTGATGGTGGTATGTATGTAGCGCATCCGGGGTCCTGAAACTCTAAGTCTCACTATCTTGCCATAATCATAGTCTGCCTTTGAGAAAGGACCCCAAGCAGTCAGAGAGATGTTCTTTTGTTGATTTTTTTGAAAATGTTTCCACATTTAGAGAACCACGCCTGGCCTCTTCAGATTAGGGGGTCTGTTCTTCAGAAGTGCCTAGCTGACGTTTTATAACACAGCGATTATCTTTTAACAAGCAGCATTACACCCCACCCTACCAGAAAATATAGCCTTTAATTTCAAGCACCCTCTTCCAGCTTGGCATGAATTACATCGTGTCTGGATGGAATTCTTTGGAATTTGTAAAGTGGATTTGTTTTCCTAGAGTAAAATGAAATGAAAGGTGTTTTTTAAAAAAAATTATTTTAATGAGTATCATATTGGATATCATAAAGAGTAAGAAGTGGAGAAGATTTTAAATGTGCCTAAAATTGAAACAAATTAAAAAGAAAAAAACAGGGATGTCCAACACTGACAAAATTTTTGTAAGGTTTCTCTATTCATTCTTACGGTGACATTGCTTTACAAACCCGTGCAAGCTTTTGTGGAAAGCAACATGACAATATGTAACAAAAGTCATAGAATTAGTTTTATTTTATTCAGTCATTTTTCTCAGTGGAATTTGTCCCAAGAAAATAATTCACCAGAACCAAAACTTGAATTCATATGAGCATACGGTTCACGGACAGAACCTAAAAATTTGATTACAAGAGAATGGCTGGAATGGTGGAATTTTCACTAACTGGAAAAATATGTGTCAATTAAACACTGGTCACTCTGAAGACTCCAAATATATGAAAAATATTTAAACTCTAAAGTAAAATGAATGAAAAAGGCAAAGAAATATAGAATACAAATTGTGTTTATAATTATTTAAAATATATGTTCACATACATACAAACTCAATGGAAAACACAAATATTAAATCATCATTGTGCAGAAAAATATAATCATACATTTTTCTCTTTTATAAACTTCCTTTTTTCTGCTGGGTATGGTGGCTCATGCCTGTAATCCCAGCACTTTTGGAGGCCAAGATGGGTGGATCACGAGGTCAGGAGTTCAAGACCTGCCTGGTCAACATGGTGAAACCCCGTCTCTACTGAAAATACAAAAAGTAGCTGGATGTGGTGGCGTGCATCTGTAATCCCAGCTACTCAAGAGGCTGAGGCAGGAGAATCGCTTGAACTTGGGAGGTGGAGGTTGCAGTGAGCTGAGATTATGCCACTGCACTCCAGCCTGGGCGACAGAGCGAGATTCCATCTAAAAAAAACAACAAAAAACAAAAAACTTCCTATTTTCCTACCAAAATAAACTTTATTTTTTTGCCATCAAAAATTGCAATTAATTTTAGAAAACTAACAGCTGAGAATTATTTGAATGATCAGTGCTGCTTATATTTATAAATGTATATTCTCCAAGATCGTGTGAACAAGGCTTTCATAAAGGCCGAGACACAGGTTTGTGAAGACATATTGTCAATTCCTGATTAATTATCTGTCTCTGTCTTTCTTTCCCCACTTCCCCCAAACCCACTAGGTAATTTAATCTTATGTCACTTCTCTTTATGGCCTGGGACCAGGCCAGCCTGGTTACACCTCCACTGAGGCTGTGCAAATTCTCAACTCAGCCAACAGCTGGAATTATTATTAAAAAGCCCCACTGGGGCAAATCTCAGTGTAATGATGGTGAAATCACGGCCATGTTGGTATTTAGGGGGGAAGTCTTTTGTTTTTCACGTGAAAGATGTTTCTCCTCCTCCACTCCAATTTTCTGAGAGTAACAGTGGGCACTGGGTATGAACAATTTGGAACATGTAAGTAGATTCTGCTCTGACATCTGTAAGGCCTCAGGGAGCCTGCCTCCTGGGAACAGGATGGGGAGCCTTCCCATGTGTAGATTTGTCTGCTTTATTTATTCATGTCTGCATCTGTGTCTGTGTTGTTGTGTTTTGTTTTGTTTGTTTTTTGCTTGGCTTAAAAGCTTCTTGTCCTTAGGGATCCAGGCCCCGCCCCAAATGACTTACGTTGTACTGGATCTTGGAGGTAGGAATCCAGAAATCTCCATTCCATCCTTTGGTATAGTATGAATATCTGGGATGAAGCATTCCTCTCTCTGTCAAGCAGCAGGAGTCTCACTGTGTTTCTGCTCATGCTTTGTGGTGGCCAAGAATGCTAATGACTCCATTCGAAGATAGAAAAGTGACATAATAAGGGGTTTTCTAATCATTATAGATTCCTCTAAATGTTAGAATCCACTTAACTTGCTATTATGTGTGTGTTTTTTTCTTTTTTTTATAACTTACTGGTTAGACTGCAATGCAAATGACTATGGTTTGCAGGCTGCTGGCTGAAAGAAAAGGAAGAATAGTATAGAAACAACATGAGAAAACAATGCTCAGCAGAGTGGCTTCATGACCTGCGAAGACAGAACAAAAGTTAAACATTCTAGGAGTGAAAAGGGTGTGGAAGAGTCTGAGTTCCTAGCTGTGTGAGTACAAGCAATTTAACCTCCAGAAACTCCGCTCCTTTTCCAAGTCTTTGCCCACTAGTGCTGATAGGGTTAATGCTTTCCTGCTCCAATGGAAGTGGGAGAGAGGCAGCTGGTGGGTGCTGGGCTTGGCACAGGGCATCGGGCCTCACCGTACCCCTCCTCCTCTGGGGCTGCTGGATCATCGCATTGCTGAGCAGCTGTTGTGCTCTGGTTGCCAGAACAACTTTTGGAAACCTAGTACCAGACGTAGCGGGGTGCTGCTCTGGCCTATGAAAGGTGAGCTCAGGAAGACTTGGGAATTGCACCTTCTATGGGTAATGCAAAAGCAATATTTATCAAAGAGCCTCAGTTCCAGGCACCCCAGGCTCTCTTGTCACAGTGCAGCACTTGGCTGCTGGCTCCCCGCAGTGTCTTCACTCCTGTACTCAAAGTAGAGGACTGATACAGTGATCAGACAAGTTCCCCAAATGGAGAAGAGAATGAGGCACTTTCTAGGCTCCTGCTAATGCTGACTGGCATACAACCAACTCAGAATAGAATAGGTTTACAGAAGTAGGAAACATGCGTCAAAAAAACCTGCTAGGCTGGTCCTAGCCCAGCAGAGGATTTGAGAGTGACCAGTAGGATTCTCTAGCTTTTCTTTCTGGGGAATGACCTGGCTCAGACCCACCACAGTTCTGTGTCTGGCCAGCAGAGTGGATATGAGAATGAGCTCAGAGCCAAGCCACTTAATTTGAATTTTGGCTCTGCCATTTACTAGCTGTGTGACCCTAGGCAAGTTACTTAACCTCTTTGGCTTTCAGTTTCTTCCTCCATTGAGTAGGAGTAATAATCTCATAATCTCAAAGGATGAGAAAATGAGTTAATATGTGTGAAGTGCCTAGACTGGAGCAGTTTATAAATACTTTTAAAAATTACGTAAGAATCACCTCATTTATTCAGGCAGTAAAGATAAGTCCCTGTATGGAGCAAAGAGGAGGTTAAGCCTGTACCTGTTGGGCTGATGGCACATTCTGAGCTGGAAAAAGGAGGCCAGCATGGAGGGAAAATAGCTTCAGTGGTGAATGGAGTAGCTGGAACAGAGTTGGTGAGAGTCAATTGTGCACACATCTTCCCAACTCCACATTCAGTGACATCACCTTGGTAACTTGAAATTGAACATGGTGGAAGTATTTACACTACAGAAACTGGCAAGTGGCAGACACTACACCGTCATACCAGCACCTTTATAGCACATATTTCTGAAGGCCTAGAAGAGAGTGGATTTTCTGTCTCCCAGCAAAGTTCACCTCTGTCTGGCTCAAATCTACTTCAGCATCTCTGGGCTAAGAAAAGAAATTCTAAACTTATCCTGTAATACAAGGTAACATTTCTTGAGCACCTACAAGAGACCAGGCATTGTGTGATTTTTTTTTTTTAAGACAGAGTCTTACTCTGTTGCACCCAGGCTGGAATGTTGTGCTACGATCTCGGCTCACTGCAGCTTCTGCCTCCCAGGTTCAAGCAATGCTTGTGCCTCAGCCTTTCGAGTAGCTGAGATTACAGGCAGGTGCCACCACACCCAGTTAATTTTGTATTTTTATCAGAAACAGGGTTTTGCCATGTTGGTCAGCCTGGTCTCAAACTCCTGGCCTTAAGTGATCCACCCATCTCAATCTCCCAAAGTTCTGGGATTACAGACATGAGCCACTGTGTCCAGCCCATTGTGTAAATAATTTGCATGCATCAGATCATTTAATAATAACAGCAACCTTAGTAGTATTTCTATATACAGGTGAAGACAATGAGGCCCAGATTGGGTGAATAACTTAGGGAAGGGAGTGGCTGAGTTATGATTTGAATCCACCTAGTGTGCATCAGCAGGTTGGCAAAAGTAAATTCATTACCCACTTGAAATTTCATTATATCATGGCATCCAGGAATTCCATATTGAACACACTGCTCTGTGGATTGTAATGGAATTAAAATGACCTTCTAAGGAAATATGTGGTGCTTCTAAGGTCTGTTTTAGCAGGGCTAGAAGTTGTTCTTAACATAAATCAATCATTCAACATAAATATGTTGGATATTTTCTACGTGCAGGATGCTGTCCCAGGAAGAGGTTACTAAAGCGAAGTGTGTGACTTGGTTCCCTGTCTTAAGGAACCTGCAGACTTTTCAGTGAGGAGTGGCTTGAAGGGTCGTTCCTATCCCAACACAGGTCTTCTGGGCAATTTTTAAGTGGTTGAGTTCCCTGGGAATCACAGTAAGGAAACTTGCCAAGTCTCAGATCCTTGTCAGGATCACAGTTGTACAATTGCCTCAGAGCTTCATTGTGGGGAGGTACAATGAGAAAGTACATTTATAACCTTAGTTCAGTGCAAGGCAAAGAGCAAAACCTTATACCTCATCATTATTAACTGATATTCATTATTATTTTTTGAATTGTGAAAACAATTCAATACTATAAAATGTCTATTGAGACTTCTCATATCAGAGCAAAGACAGAAAGTACGAGACCATACTGAAAGGAAAAAGACTTGAAATAGCCTTTCATTGTTCCAGAACATTTAGAACCAGAGGGGACATAGCATAAAGCTTAGGAAGAAAATCAGCTTGAATTCTGGCTCTTCCACTTGTATGGCCTTACAGATTAAGGTTTTGACTCTTCTCAGAGTAGTCCTTCTAAGAGGTTAAGTCAGATGAAGTTATGCATGTGATATAAACTCTCTGATAGGTCTCAATTTCATTCAACTAAAATGTCCTGGCCAGGAGCAATGGCCAGGCTCATGCCTGTAATCCCTGCACTTTGGGAGGCTAAGGTGGGCAGATCATGAGGTCAAGAGATCGAGACCATGCTGGCCAACATGGTGAAACCTTGTCTCTACTAAAAATACAAAAATTAGCTAGATGTGGTGGCACATGCCTGTAGTCCCAGCTACTCAGGAAGCTGAGGCAGGAGAATTGCTTGAATCCAGGAGGCGGAGGTTGCAATAAGCCAAGATTGCACCACTGCACTCCAGCCTGGCAACAGAGCGAGACTCCGTCCCAAAAACAAACAAACAAAAAGAGTTCTGGCCAGACACAGTGGCTCACACCTGTAATCCTAGCACTTTGGTAGGCTGAGGCTGGCAGATCACCTGAGGTCAGGAGTTTGAGACCAGCCTGGCCAACATGGTAAAATCCTGTCTCTACTAAAAATACAAAAATTAGCCAGGAGTGGTGGCATGTGCCTGTAATCCTAGCTACTTAGGAGGCTGAGGCACAAGAATCGCTTGAACCCGGGAGGTGAAGGTTGCAGTGTGCTGAGATCGTGCCACTGTACTCCAGCCTGGGCAACAGAGTGAGACTCTGTAATAAATAAATAATAAATAAATAAATAAAAGTAAAAGTCCTTAAGATGGCCTTCAAGGTCCTGTGACCTGGTCCTTTTACTTCTCTGACCTCTTTGACTCTCTTTCCATCAGCCTTTCTGCTCCACCTACACTGGCCTCTGTGCTGTTGATACTGTCTTGGGGCCTTTGCCTTAGTGCTATTTTCCCCGCCTGGAATCTTCTTCTCCCAGATACCCCCATGGTTTTTTCCTACATCTCCTTGAAGCCTCTGCTGAAATACAACTATCTCAATGAAGCACACCCTGATATCTCTATTTAAAATCACAATCCATCACTCCTGTCCACCCTGTGTCTACAGGTAGCCTCCACCCAGATCTCTTGTTTCACTCCCGTGGCACTGTTTGCTATCTAATACCCTATGTAACTTACTAATTTGCCATGGTTATTATTTGTTTCCTGTTTTCCCCACTGGAACATACTCTCCATGAAGGCAAAGTGATCTTTGTCTATTTTGTTTGCTGATGTATTCAAACTCCTAGAAAAGTGACTGAAATATAGCAGACACTCAGTAAATTCTTGCGGAATGAACAGATGAATTACTTAACCTCTGTAAACCCCAATTTCCTCTTCTTTAAAACAGGAATAATAATCATACTTACTTTATAGGCTTATCATGAGAATTAACTTAGATAATATTAATACATATAAAGTATAAGCACAGTGCTTGTTACCTGGTAAACATTCAAGTAATTATCATTATCATCATTATTATTTCCTAACAGTTTTAATCTCAGACAGATATGTTAACTCAGGTGTAATCTCCATTTATAAAGAGGCTCATCTGTTAGGGAAGGATTGTTTTAATTAAACCAAAAAGGAAACTAGTCAATATTGATTTTTGACATGATCGATTACATGACCCTCAAAGACAGGAAGCATACATTTAGCCAGGACACAGAGCTACCTGATTGAGAATCAGAGTGAGAAGCTACCACTTCCACCTGCTGAATGCCACAAGATGTCTTTGGCCTCTCTTGTACCCTGGGAAAATGCTCATCCTTTCTCTCTTCTGAGCAGGCTCATAGCTTCTTCTTCCCCAGGAATTTTGAGTATACACAGCTGTGTCTGACCTGGTTGTTAACTCTTAGCACTCTTTACCAAACTGTACATTATATTCCATCAGTATTTGCTCATTTCATGGGTCCATTCTGAATTTCCAGGAGACAGCACGTGGTTGACCTCAGTAAGCCAGTTGCTCATCACTGTCCCATGTGGGCAGGACTGCTTGCATATAGGTTGCCCCTTCCATTGGACTCTTGGGGCTCAGCAATAGGATATGGGACACCTGGAAGGCGGGAGGTCAGTCACTGTCACAGCCACCAAGACGGCAGTGTGGATAGTACTCTAGCCCAGAGCAGCGGTGTGACCTCAGGCAGTTCACTTAACTATCTGTGCTTCAATATCTTCATTTTAAAAATGAGATAATGAAAATAATAATGATTATAACCTCACACAATTGTTGCTTTAATTAAGCAAGCTGATTTTTAATGTGATCTAGACTATAGATCAATGTGTAATATGTATGTGATTTCTTAAAACCCCATCTAGGAAGCTAATGAATACATCGAAAACCAGGCAGTCAGCATACATCGGTGTATGTAAGGTGCATAGCTCCTAATTCTCTGTGCTCTCTTTATTTCATTTCTGATGAGTTTGCACCTGAGTATGTTCCTGGATAATCCAGGAAGCAAGGCACCTGTTTTCTGCTATTCTGAGAGATTACTGTATCTCCCAGTACTCTCCATTCTTACGAGAAAGATCAGGTCTTAGAGTTGAACTGTGTGCATTTATTGGGAACTGCACAGTGGAATCCTCCACCATCAATATCCCTCACAGATTGTATAGTTCTTTTCCTTCTCCTCAGTCAGCTCATATCCATTATCTTTGAATCACTGCCCTGTATCCCGGACCTGTACCTTTTTTCCTGGCCTAAAGTTAATCTCTGCCCTTGAAGGCCATCAATTGCTCCACAGTGCCAGTTCGACCAGCTGTTCCTGGAATGATGGTTTCCCCAGGCTCCTGAACATCACACTCCAAAAATCTAACCCTGGAAGGAATCAGAGGTCAGACACCATCCATCTATCTATCCATCCATCCCTGCTTGCGTTTCAGCAGATGGTAGTCAGCCCCTGAGGGTCTTCCTGTTGGCAGAGTTGCCTCTGTGACATATGCACCAGCTCATGTAGTATGTTTCACAGCAGCCTTCATATTCAACAAGTAGGTGTGGCATCCTCCATTGCTCCGCTAACAGAGGTCAAGTCTGGCTACTCCAGACTGGGAAGGGATTTAGACCCCTGCTGCTGAGCCCCAGGCTGCAATTAATCAGAGCCAGTGGCCGATTCAGGGTCTGACCATTCAACTAGACAGTTAAGCAAAGGGAGCAATTAGGAGCCAGGATCCGGGTACTTGGCTGGGTCTGGAGGTGTGAAGGTCAGGGCCTGGGGGACACTCACGCTAGAAATGGAATTCAAGGTCAGGAGTGTAAGAGAGTAAAGTTTGCATGTCAATCAAAGTGAAGAGCATGGGGAGAGCAGAGTGAACAAGGGCAATGGTGACAGGTGTTTGGTTCATGAACTGAGTAAATGCAGAACAAGAAAGGCAGAGCCACAACTGAAAAGAGGGACTGGTGCCCCATTGCCTATTGGTACTCCACCTTTCCTAGGAGCTCTCATCTTAGTTTTTGTGCCTCCTGATCTTCAACTCTTGGGCAGCCCCAGGCCTCTGGTTTTCCCCTAGCCCTTCCGCCATGGAGGTACATGGCAGAAGTATGAGCTGATAATGATGAGCACAAACCTAGAGTTCAGACACCCTGAGTGCAAATCCTGCCTCTGCCCTGTACTACCTGATTAACTTTGGAGAAGTTGCTGAATCTATTTTGCCTCAGTTTCCTCATCTGTTCAATGGGGATGACCATAGTGTTAAATTGTATGGTTGTTGAAGGAGATTGAATTTTAGTCAATGTATTGCAAAGCACTTAGAACAGAGCCTGGCACATAGAATGCATCATCTATGTGTTCGCTTATTATTATTATAGAATAAGTGGCTTGGACCTCAGAGAAAAGGGTCAGGCATAGGCCATCAGAGCTTGGATGTTTTCCAAATGTTTTAGAAGCCAAATTGTGCCAAGATTTTTTTAAAAAGGTTTGAATTTGGGATATTATTATTGTACATAAAGAAGGGGAAAAAAGTTCATCTTTCCAAGATTTTGCCTGATTGCCCCAGAAAGAAAACATTTTCATTGTGTGGTCATGATTGGGAACACATGTGGACCACACCCCACTTAGCTCAGCCCCTTCCCGTCCTTAGTCTCTCTCTCTCTCTCCCTCTCTCTGTTCCTAATTAGTAAGAAACCAAGTAGAATTTGGTGTTTCTTTCCCAGTCATGGTAGGGGAGCCTGTGGTGGATTAATTACCTCAAGTAGTCCTGGCTTCCCTAAGGAACAATCAGTGATGGGGCTTCGGGTCCAGTGGCTTAGGGAGGCATGACAAATTTAAATCTCCACCCGAAGGGAACAGAAATTAATTTTAATAAGAGGCAGTGTGGTCTGAAGTTTAGTGGAGGAGGATAAGTAATCAAAAGTTACGTTTTCTGTCTTAGCTGAACCACTAATGTTTTGTGAGATTTGGCTCTGTTGTAGAATTTAGCTTGTGGGGGAAATAAATCTACCTTTCAGCTAAGGAGTGCTGAGCTGATGGTAAGCAATGGCAACAGATAATGTTTATTGAGTTTGTATGTTATACCAGGCATGGTACTTACTGTTTAATAAGTAATTTAAATATATTTAAATTAAATATACTTATTTAACATGTTTCACATACATATTGAATAAATTCAACATATATAAAATTCTCATATATAAATTCAACATATATAAAGTTCTCACTGGCAGGGCTGTGATGAGCCCCATCTTATAGATGAGAAAACAGGATCAGAAAAACTGTATGTGATTTGCCCAAGGATCTATATTTGGAAAGTGACAGCAAACATATCCTATTCAATTCTGACTTACCTTGAGTCCAAGATCTTAAGGGCTCCATTATATTGCATATTAATGGAGGAAGGTGTTTACATTTTATAAGTATTTAAGAAAATAAAATCAAGGATCACATTTGAAGGGTTAACGAAATTGTTCAGTTGGCTGAACAATTCCTTCCTCAAATACCCCAATTGCTCTGTGTTACTCTAGTAATTTACTTTGGATGCAATTGTATGTTTGGCTTTTAGCTTTTAAGAAGTGAAACTAATCTTTAGAAAGTTTCCAGAAATCCACTAGCTGCTCCCATCCATATGGACGTAATATTTCTCCTGGAGGAGGGCTAGGGGGCCTGTACCTAGAGCAGATTCTAAGCAAGAGGCTGTCTGAATCAGGCATACAGTTTTATGGAGGACAGTAGTGGGCAGTTCCATGGGAATGTATCAATACCCTATTTAGAATTGAGGAAGAGCCTAAGGCTCCCTGGCAAAGCAGAGTCGGAGAGAGGAGTCAGGCTGGCCTTCAAGAGAACAGAATCGGATATGGGTGGGTTTGGGCGTTCTCTACAAATGAATGATTCCCTTTGGTCCGAGTGGTTTTTGATGGTTTGGCCTCACATGCAAGTTCATTGCATGGCCCTGCCGTGGGCTTCACTCAATACAGGATTAGGGAGTGCATTTCTGTGGTGTTACCTCTGGCCTTAGATCTGCAGAAAATGGCCAGTGGCCAGATTCACAGTCTCTCTGACCCCCTTCTTTAAGGATGGCTCCCAGTCTCCCCTTCCTCTAAACCCTTGCAATAGGAATATTATATATAGGGTCTCCATTTTCCTCAACCTGCCCACTCATGCACTCAGGAGAACTCAGACAGAACTTTATTAAGTGATAAGGAATTCCCTGGGGACACTGAGAGAAACGAGGTAATTTCTTTACTGGTAGATATTGTATGCCCCCATTAAACAGCAGCAAGAACCCTGGAGAAGAAAGTCAACTTAACAGTCTAAAACACAGCTCCAAATGAAGGAGAAGGCAGGCTTGTTTCAATCATCTGCCCCTTGTTCTGTAATAAAAATGTATTTTTTTTTCCTGAGAACAATTTAGTGTGGCCAATAAAAGCCCAGCTAATTTCTAAATCAGCATGGAGCCAAGTCAGCCACCCAGGAGCTCTCTCCTAGGGCAATATTTCTGAGGCGCACACAATCTATACTAAAGCGATCAACTTCCCTTCGTCCTGTCAAGGGGATGCGTTAGTGAAGCCCAAAATATGACAAGAGGAAATTTATGTGCAACTTTTACACATAATATCTCATTATGACTCTTCCCAATCTTTCAATTTTAAAAATAAACGGCCTTTGTAATGATTTTACCAGGAGAACATCTAAAGTCAGATTAAAAAGGAAAGAGCAAAGTGGTTCAGCTGCCGTCATTTCTTCCTTGTCTCTGGGTCTTACTTGATGGAAATTCACCTTTCTTTCTTCCTTTCTTTTCTCACTCATTTCTTTTCATCTTTCTCCCTTTTCTTCTCTCTCTCTTTCTCCTTCCTTCCTTCCTTTCTTCCTTCCTTCCTTCCTTTCTTCCTTCCTTCCTTTTTTCCTTCCACCCTCCCTTCTTCCCTCCCTCCCTCCCTCTCTTCCTCACTCCCTTCTTCCCTCCCTCCCTCCTTCCTTTTCTTGTGTGTCCACTCATTTAAGAATAACTAGAAATTTTAGTGTCTGGCATTTCACTTAAGAGAACGAGATCTCTCATAGAAGCAAATATGTCTCTGACTACTTGGTACATGATCAAACTTCTCTCTTAGAATTCAATGTCCTTTGCCCAAGATTCTGGTGTCAGTTTCTACTAGAATTCCAAACGCTCCTGTCACAGTTTTCTCCTGTTGCTTCTCCCGTCCTCATCTCTTACAACACAGTCACAGACAGAGATACAGGAGGAGACTCCCTGCATCTCCTAGGGTCACACACTCCGTGTTTGGTGCTCTGCTTATGCGAGGCTCAGAACTCCTCACTGGACGCCCCTTGCTTTGTAGGGGAGCCAGCAGGGCAGGAGGAAATAATTGCTAGTCACTAGGGGGTGAGAGGACAGTTCTATGTAAAGACCCAGCATTTCTTCCTTTGGTATTGGCCTGAAACTTCATGACTTGTCCAGTTTTTATTTCCTGGAAATATCTGGCTCACGGGCTGTCATCTGCTTGTACATTTGTATCTCTCCCTTCCGCCTGGGAACCCACCTCCTGGAACTATATCCTGGGACAAAGCTGCCCCAGGAGAGTCCAACCTCTCCCAATAGCAAGGTTCTGGGGCTGATGGTTTATATTTCTTAATTTTTTGTTCAGGCATTATCTACACAAAGTTGACTCCACAGGATTAAAATTCACAGGTGAATTAAATAGAGGCACTGCCCTTGAAGAACTCACAGTCTGTTTGGGGAGATACATCCATAAGCAATTAACAACATTACACCATGAAAAGTGTCAGGATGGAAGGTGGAGTGTGGAGGCAAGTGCAACTGGCTGCGCTTGAAAGTGTCAGGCCAGCCTTGATTCAGAAATGATTTGCCTGGAAGTCAAACTCTAGGTATAAGACTTTCGAAAGGACGTCTGTGGAAGAAGTACTAATGGACTTTTCTAAAGTACTAATGGACCATTCTAAAGTACTAATGGACTTTTCTGAGCATTGTACCTCCTTAGCATTTATGGCTCTAAATTCTCAATCTGAGCTGGACTTTTGTGAGATGGAATCCTCTTTCAACCTGGCAAAGCATGGTTTTCTGTGTGTATGAGAAAAAGCATTATTTTAAGGGCAGCCCTGGCATTAGAGCCTGTCAAATCGGAGACACACATGGAGGCGGAGACGCTGGTGTTTTGACCCTTGACTTAGAGTCAAAAATACTTAGTTGAAGCCGGGAGAAAATCAGGATTATCAATGGACTGGACAATAAATGTTGTCTGGCCCCTGATGGCGACCCTAAAGCCCTACAAAGCATGGCCTGTCCATCCCTCCACCACCCTGCAACATTCATCATCCTCCTTGCTGTCATAAACATGTGAGCCACAATTATTTATTGAGTATATATCAATCACTACGCAGCATCAACAACATGGCACTTGCATGAGTGACCTCGTGTAACCTCCACGCCTCGTGGGAGGGGGACATCCTCACCTCTCTGATGTAGATGTGGAAATTGAGGCTCGCAGTTCAGGAACTTGGCCAAGACCCCATTTTCAAACGTGTTAGGGTCAGGATTCAGCTGTGGGGCTCCGAAAGGCCAGACAGTGCTTCTCAGGCCTGTTTGTCCCTGGCTCCTGCATCCAAGATGGTCATTTCTGGCCCCATTATTTGTTACCCATGTCCTCTCCTTGCTTCTATTCTCCACCTGAGCTGTGTCCCCACAGATCCTTTAAAAACATCCCCGTACAGTGTTCTTCCTTTTTTCATGAAATCTCTTAAAGAACATTTCTCAGGTAACTACCACACTGTAGGCTTTGGGTTAGGTGTTTTCCCTTTGCTTCAGTCCTCAAACGAATCCACCCTATACAAAAACAGTAGAGACTGCAATTCACTGAGTTCAACTAACATGCAGAACATCACACATGTAAACGTTGAATCCGAGACTTGAGACCACTTGTGCCTTTCTCCCTCAGACAAGATTCACTGCCTTCCTGTCTGGGATTCCCTAGCAGCTTTGCTCAGATTCGACATTCACCAGTGATTGGCATTCACAGACTCTCCAAATTTTATTTTATTTATTTATTTTTTTCTGGAGTCTTGCTCTGTCACCCAGGCTGGAGTGCAATGGTGCAATCTCAGCTCACTGCAAGCTCCACCTTCTGGGTTCACACCATTCTCCTGCCTCAGTCTCCTGAGTAACTGGGACTACAGGTGCCCACCACCAAGCCCGGCTAGTTTTTGTATTTTTAGTAGAGATGGGATTTCACCGTGTGTTAGCCAGGATGGTCTCGATCTCCTGACCTTGTGATCTGCCCCCCCTTGGCCTCCCAAAGTGCCGGGATTACAGGTGTGAGCCACCGCGCCCAGCCAATATTTTTGGACAATGAGTGGATAAATGAATGAATGAATGAGTTTATATTAGGAAGGAATTATAGCTTAGTAGAAAAGCATATGGATTCTGAAACTGGACTTTTGGGGTTCAAATCCATGCTCTACCACTTACTAGTCAGGGGAGCGTAGAAAGATGGGCCCTCCCTATCTGTCTAGCTCTGGCTGGGGCAGAGCTACATGTCTATCCACAACTAAGCACTGGCAAAGGCATAATACTGGCCAAAGCTGCCTCTCTCTTTTGAGTATCTTCCATATTTTCTGTCACAGAGATTAATAGGATGGCTTTTTCTCTTTTCATTCAAAGGGAATATGCTAGCCTGCATTTTTTTTCCCCCTAGAATAGGAAAATGAGAATAACGTGGAAAGAGATGGAAAGAAAGAAATCAGATAGGATAAAATTAACATTTGCTAAGCCCTCACTAAGTTTTGGCCCTCAGGTTTGCACATTGATGCCCATTCTTTAATTTAAACCTCCCAGCCACCCTTCAAATAGAGAAGTAATATGGATGCAGAAACAGAATCAGAGAGAATGAATTTAATCTGTCCAAGATCACACAGCTAGTGAGTCTCTGGCCAAGACGAATGTGCTTCCAATTGCAAGTCTAGTGCTTTCCTCATAACAGAATTAGAAATGTGTGTTCTCTTTATGAAATTCATCATGAGGGCTTGGGGTCAGAATTGGAAGTCTGGATGAGACTTGGGAGACAATAAACTTTGACTGCAGGGTAGGTCCTCTGTGACAAAAGGCAGACAGATTTCAGGACACATCATCTGGAAGTGATCTGGCAAACTTTTTTTTCCCCATATCTCTATCCCACCAAACTGAAAGGTAAAGTCAAGAGTCTTGATCCTTAAAAAACCCCTTAATGTGAAAAACCCCAGAAAGAAGGAGTTAACCGTTGCTTTTCATTTTTTCCCCCAAAATATAAACAGTTAGGGTGTTTTTTTTTCTTTTCTTTTTAAGTGATAAATTTGAGTCTAAAACACAAAGTGGAGAACATTATGTAGAAAGTGCTTATTTTCTTGTGATGTTTGATAGGAATTAGGATTGGCAAAACCCAAACTCCGTTCCCCCTTTCATGCAGCCTGTCATTTTTGTCAAACAAGAAGCTGATTAAGTTTCAATCAAAAGAACAAAAGACTCCAAAAAGATTCTTCTTGGAAAAGCAGTGGCTTTAGCAATTACCCCATGGAAAATACACTTACTGTTGAGCCTGTGACTTAACTCGAATGGCACTGTGCCCTTTCTGTTTAAACAATGAGTGTTAGGAACATGCTAACCATCCTAATTTAATCCAACCCTTGACAAAAAAGAGAACCTTGTTAACTATTGACACCAAAACTGAGTATTCACTATCTATGTTGAGGAGATTCCCTTTCCGTAAATGTATTTCAGGCCAGTCATTGTGAGTGGTCAGAGGAGGAGAGTCTATCAGGAGCAAACAGTGTAGGTGGAAGGGAGGAAACTTGTGGCTTATTGTAAAAGTGGCCATGTATTATTTTCTTCTCTCTATCCATGACCTTTGGTAGTGCCATCCCACACTGTCTCTGGACTGCCTGTGTGACTTGCTTTGGTCAATGAGACTGACGCTGATGCTCAGAAAATGAATGCACATTAAGCTGCTCCTCTCTGGCCACTCTTGAGAACTTTGTGACCCGAACTGTGTAAATGAGGTCAAGCCAGCCTATTGGGTGATGAAAGGTACATAGTTAAATCATTCCAGTAGCCACGGCTGACTTTGTGCCAATCATTAGATGTGTGAGTAAAGCCACGCTAGACCACCCAGTCTCAGCCAAGCCATGCCCAATCAGAACCTTCCAGTCAAGGAATCATGATTCTCAGAAAAATCATGAGAAGTATATAAACGTTTATAGTTACAGAGGTTTGGGGGTGGTCTCTTACCCAGCAAAAGCTAACCTATCCACTAATCTTTTCTTTGTTCTCTACATTCTAGCTTCAGTCTGTGGACTAGGACAGGGAGAGGTTTTAACCAGAATTCAGAATGCCCTCTTTTTGAGATCTACCATCAGAGGCTTTCAGGCAGAGAACCTGTATTTAGCAATTTTCAAAAAGTGGACCCTCTTGTTTACATGGCTTGTCTTCCTGCAGCCCACATGCGGCTTTGACCCAAGATTAAATTCTCTGTCACTAGCTATTGAGGTCTTCTCCTTTCAGAACTGGGGTATTTTGCTTCCATCTTACCATTTGAGTATAACCCAGCCAGTTTTCAGTTTATAAAGCTCAGTCCCGGTGCTACCAGGTATGAGGGATTCTGTCAAGAAGAGTGGACAGGTGAGACATCAGGGTACACAAGACTCTTCTGTTTTGAATTTTTGCATAATTATTGCCGTCATCACCCTTGCTGCCCAATCTCTCTCTTTTTTCTCACCCCTGGAATTCTCCTATATTATAGTAAACTGTGTAGAAGGGCTGAAGATTCACGTATTGAAACTTCTTTTCTGTCAGCACCTTAGGCACGCTTCCTGGGTACAACAGTCTACTGTCTGCACTTCCCCATCCCCAGGAAATCTGAGTTCTGGTTTGCTTTGAGGAGATAGCTTTTACTGGTACAAACTGGCATGAACAACCAGTCAAAACTGGGAGATCTCATTCTGCCTTCGTTTCATGAGGCCTAGATATCATCAAAATTAAATGTGTTCTCCTGAAATTAAACCAGATTTTATTCCAAACTCATACCCTGGCCTTTGAAAGTCCCCCAAAACTGTGCACTCAAACAGGTTAGGAAAAGGTATCAAACCCACACAGTTCTGAAAGTTCTCTGAGTGTCAGAAAACTCCTGAATTTTCTGTGAAATGAGGGAGACAGGCTGTGAATCCCAGACCGGATCAGCCGATTTTCATATGGTTACTGCGAGAAGCCGTCACTTACGTTGTCCTGCTAGTGCCAGTCCTGTTCATCTCTGGCCTCATCGCAGACTGCCTTCTTGAACTCAGTCAGGAAAGCATGTCAGCTCTCATCTCCCCTTCATTCCTGGCTTTACTCCTTTTTTTTATTAAAGGAAAGTCAAATAAATGCAACCCGAGGTTTCTCAGGGGACGTTTCATTTCTTGTTGTTGTAAAGCACAGAATGTGCCAGTAACAATGTGGGAAGAACACCATTATAATAAATGAATGATGCCTGCTTATTAGTCTAATGGAGAAGAAAAATAATGGTGTTCTGGAGGCATCTAAGACCCCTAGCCTTCATTTCTAGGGCAGAAGGAGAAAACTCCAGCTATGTATCCAAAGAATTCCAGTTTTGTTTTGGGTATGACATCATGTTGCTGGTTGTCCATACCATGGCTATTTTTGAGATGCCTGGAGAAAGAGGGCATCCGGTGTCTGGCCCCAGACAACATCTAACACAGAAGCTTCTATAGGACCAATTTTGGAGGGCTCACTTCTGCTACAGTTCTATTAATTCTTTTATTAGATCATTTCTCAAAAGCATTGTAGCTTGAGTCTTGAAACTAGAATGGTTTTTGGTGACAAAACCACCAAGGTCAAGGCTGTGAGTGAAAACTGCTCTGTATCTTAGGGAGGAAGTTCTTTTAGCATCCACTTCTCTTTAGTTTTTGCTTTAGGTGAGCCTGTCCTCAATTTAGTGTACAGAACTTGAATAATTCCTCCTGAAACCCAGCAGGAAATATTCTCAAGAGTAGAATATGCTGGAACTCCTTCAGACCAACTGGTGCTCCTCCTCACCCAACTGCATGTGTGCATGCATACACACATGGACATACACATATGTACACACATGCACATGCACATAGGTTCATCACACATGTACATACACATGTGCATGCATACACACAAGTCCATACACACGTACACAGATGTGCATGCACACATGTCCATACTTACAGGCACACACACAAGTGCATGCATGCAGGTTCATGCACACATGTGCATACACATGTACATGCACACACATGTCCATACACACATGAACACACACGTGCATGCACACAGGTTCATACACACATGTGCATACACACATGAATGCATGCACACAGCTACATACACACATGTACGTCCATGTGCATGCACATGGACCTAAAACTGATATTAGTTTATTCAGCAGACATTTATACCATTTCCCGAGTGCCAGTCACTCCTTTAAGTTCTTCTATTGACTCATCTAGTAATTACAATAACCCTATGGGGTAGGTACTCTTGTTAGGCCATTTCACAGATGAGAAAACTGAGGCCCAATAAGTTTAAGTAATTTGCCCACTGTTATACACATAGCAAAGTGGAGAGCCAAAGTTTGAGTCCAGGTAGTCTGGCTGCAGAATTCGTTCTTTTCCGTTTTTTTTCTTTTTATTGGGGCAGGATCTTCTTTTCTCACCTGGGCTGGCGTGCAGTGGTGCATTCACAGCTCACTGTAACGTCAAATTCTTGGGCTTAAGTGACCCTTCCACCTCAGCTTCTCAAGTAGTTAGGACTACAGACACTCACCACCACACCTGTCTAATTTTTTATTATTTTTTTTGTAGAAACTGAATTTCACGAAGCTGTCTGGGCTGGTCTCAAAGTCCTGGCCTCAAGCGATCCTCCCATTGTGGCCTCCCAAGTAGCTAGGACTACAGGCATGGGCCACTGCTCCTGGCCCAGAATGTATTCTTTTAAATACTACATGTTACTGCCATCTTTGGGTTAGAATGGCCAATTCTGCTCTTCCATTTTATTCTCTCCATTCTTTCTTACAACGAAGACCTCACCCTAACATGTGTGCAGGAGACAGTGGCTGCACTGCACTGTCCAATTTAAGTGCTCAGATGCTGTAAGTCTATACTGTCTTCCTTGGGGTCTTTGTAAATGTTGGTTTCACATAAAACTGTGCCTCCTCACAGAAGGGAATGTAGGGGATGACACATCATGCCCTTTTTTATTTTCTACACCTTATGATTGGTTATAGCTTAAGATTCATTGGGATACACTTCACCAGTGGGAAGAATCCCTGTGGAAAGGTCCATGCCAGGCTCAACACTGCCTTTCTCCATCCTTCCACCTTTCTTTGCCTCACTGCCTCACAGACTGTTACTGGATGACTGATTATCTCACCCTCACCCCCAGCTAGCACACAGGAGGCTCACCTCTCTTCATCACCTGGAGTTTTCACTTCTCATTTAGGTCAAATTACCTATTACCAAGTGATAGACTTTCACAATTGAAATGTTATGTTGCCTGACATTGACTAAAATCTCTCTGTGAAGACAAAGATCATTGTCATTTGGTTTTTGTGTGTATGTCTAAGTGTATTTTCTTTCTTTCAGCATTGTGTCCCCAGCACCCAGCATGGTATTTGGTGCCTAGTAAGTATGTGTTAAATAGATTTTTGGTACATACATGAATTTAAAAGGGATTTAATTATTTAACACACATAGTGTTCTTCAGCCCTACTCTTACAGAGGTTGCAGTCTAGCAGGGGAGACAGGTGGGGAACTGAAACATCAAAACAGAGTGTGATAAATGCTTTGATAGTTAAATACACATATACACACAAATACACAGCTTATGCCAACAAACTTGAAGTAATTACACACACACACACACACACACACACACACACACACACACAATTATAATGCTTTTAAGGTGTTTACCCCCAAGTTTATCACCAGGGATTGGAGAAAGTCTTGGCTAGGAATGGTGAATATAAACATTTCTCCTCTAATCTGACCAAATTTACTTTTCTTATTTCCTTGTTATGAATTATCTTTTGATCCTCTGCTTCTTAACGTATCTCATCCATGGGGATAATAACATTCTGATATCAGATTTCAGTCTTACTTCGAAGAATTCTCAGTCTGTGTATCTGAAAAGGCTTACCTCCCAGAATTAGGGGTGCAAAGTGTTTTCCTACCTATAGCAATTTATGTTCCTATTTACTCCTGTACAGATCTAAACTAATGATGAGCTCTAAGGAAGTTCATTCTTCTCTGACCCCATAGTAACAATAGCCTTTTTCTTCCTATGCCACTTAGTACCTACAGTCAGGGGTGATGTTTACTGCTTGACCCTAGATGTTATTTGGGGCAGAACATCAAAGTTTTCCCTTGTTACTCATGAAGATCAGTATGGTGTAGGTTGCTTTGGGCCACACTAAATAATGTTGTCCTTGCCTGGAGGAGTCCAGTTTTGCTGTTAACAACTTCTTTTCCATTTTCTTAAGTGATCATCATAGCACACCATAGGTGTTCTGTATTTAGCTTTGTTCTGGTTCTTGCATTCCTTAGTTTTCTGAGATTTTACTTAATTCTTCATTATCCTTCACTCCAGCTCCTGCATCTCGTGATTCAGAGACATTTCCTACAGTATGGGTTTCTCCTTTGGCTCCGATTTCTGGACATTCAGGCTTAACTCAAGCTAACCTTTTGGTTTATGGCAGTAAATATGCGCAGGATTTAATTGATTTGAATTTCATTGCATTTAATCAAAGCAATTACATTTTACATGTAAATACATAGGGAAAGGAGTCTGAAGAGAAAAAGAGTTTTCTCCACACCAGTGAACATTTGCTTATGCCATGACTCCAAGCGCCAAACAAGTGTTCATGAATGCGGGTGTGTGCTGTGGATGTATGGCATGCGTGTCTAGGCTGTGTGTCTGAGGCATGACATGATTATTTAACTTGCACATGTTTTCTCATTCTTCATTCTTGACACCCTACTTTTCTTCAGGGCAGCTATGCATCTAAGACCAGGCAATAAGTCATGATTGGCCTAAGCTAGTCATTCTCAACCAGGGACAATTTCATTCCCCAGTGGATATTTGGCAATGCCTGGAGACATTTTTGGTTGTTACACCTGGAGGAGAAAATAGCTGTGAGCATCTAGCAGGTAGAGTTCAGGAACATTCCTAAATACCCTACAATGCACACGCCAGCTCTCTACAACAAATAATTATTCATCCCCAAATGATAATGCTGAGGTTGAGAAGACCTACTCTAAGACCATCACAACAATTATTTTCACCCTTTTACATCTTCCTTTCTAGCTAAGGGTGGCCATGTGACCCAATTCTTGCCAAGAAGAGGTAGACTGACGTTATTTGTTGATAGATTAGATCTAAGTGTTTGCTTTACTGGTATGGGGACAACAGGACTGAAAAACACTTTTTCCTTTCTATTTTACTGTGGTCTCAGACATAATGGCTGAAGCTTCAGCAGCCATCTTGCAACCATGAGTAAAAGGCCAAAAGAATCAGAACAGTCTCAGTCTTTCTGTGTTGGAGCTGTTAAATCAAATCCAGCAACAACTTTACTCCATTGCTGTTAAAAAAAAAAAAAATCCAAATAGATAGAATCTTACTTGTTGAATGGCTATAAATTAGGTTTCCTGTTATAACCTCTAAGGATATTTCTAATACAGAATGTGAGAGTGTATGTGGAGGAGAAGATATAACATGCACCTTCCTTATTCTCACAGCCCTCCCAGCCTGCTCCCACTACATAGAGGAGTATAGAAGAATAAAGAATTCTGCTTCTTCTCCAGCAAAAGCAAAATGTCAGGTCATAGCATTCTGGTCCCAGTGAAGAAGTCATAAGACTGTGTAAGACTGTGCCAGGAATCAGGAACTGAGAAAAGGGGTCTGAAATTGAGGACCCTTGAGGGCATAACAGTTGCTTTCAGAAAAGCCTCATGCATTTGCTGCCCATCTACTGGGAATGTAAGGAAATGTGACAGTTCAGTGGGCACAGGTGGACCAAGCATTCACCTGGGGCTGACTCTGGAGTTGGGGACAGCCAAATTTTGAGTTGAGGAGCTTCAACTCAAGAGGTTTGGAAAGCAGGAGTTAGATGAGAAATCTCATCCAGGTGGGGGCTAGGACTGTGTTCCTCAGTGTGCAGTTCCTACAGAGTTTTCCAGTGGCAACTAGGACAGGTTAAAACTCTATTTTTTTTTTTTTTTTTTTGAGACGAGGTCTCACTCTGATCCCCAGGCTGGAGTGCAATGGCACAATCTTGGCTCACTGCAAGCTCTGCCTCCCAGGTTCACGCCATTCTCCTGCCTCAGCCTCCCAAGTAGCTGGGACTACAGGTGCCCGCCACCACGCCTGGCTAAATTTTCTCTTTTTTTGTTTTGTATTTTTAGTAAAGACAGGGTTTCATCATGTTAGCCAGAATGGTCTCGATCTCCTGACCTCGTGATCCGCCTGCCTCGGCCTCCCAAAGTTTATTTCAGATGTGTGTTGGTGGGAGATTCAGAGATGCTCCTTTGCCTTGAGAAGAGTTGGATGTTACAAAAATCTGTGAGCTCTTTAATAAGCAAAAATGACCCGATCTTGTGAATGTCCTCATCCCCGAGGTGTGTGGAAGGTCTGGAGTAGAGCTGGCTGAACTAACTCAGCAGGAAATTGTTTTATGAAAATACAGACTCCTACTGAGATTGCTTGTATTTCACCCTTAATTCAAACAGCTGCAGAAACATCATTCATGGGTGTGAATCAAAATGATACAACTTGCCATCCTTTCTCTTGAGGAAGACACTGGTTTCTCTCAAGGGCTCTTTAAAATTAAATTTCTTGAGCTACCATGAAAAAGTTGCTTCCTTGGCCTCAATCATTTTTGTCTGAAGCAAACACATTATCCTTCATAGCAGTGGTTTTTTCTGTCAGTTGACCCACTGTGTAGGATGAGGGTGTTCTGAAGTCTGGGGGTGGCTGTGAATCCACAGATGTAGAACAGAGGGAAGCTGGAGTGGGTGGAACTTGTTTACTTCCTGCAGGGCTCTGCAGCTGGATTCTTACCAGTTATGGATTTGAAGTGCCTGCTAGAATTTCACTCCAGCTGCCAGTGGATGTGGCAAAACGTTCCCATCTTACCCATACTTTGCCATCTCAAGGCTCTGTGAAAAGACCAGGACAAAAGCAATATGGAATCATCACTGAAGGAAATCAACTATTATAATCTTCAGGAATTGATGCTTCAAAGAATGACTTAGGACTGGTGTTATTTTACAGAAGAGTAAAGAAAATCTGAAGCTATTCACTCACCTAATTATAATGACTTTGAGTAGATACGCCAGGTACTCAGCACCTACTATGTGGCAGTCACTATGCAAAGTGCTTTGCATGCATTTGCTCATGAAGTTCTTACCACACTAGCACAAACTGCATAATAAGAAAACTGAGAAACGAAAATAGTAAGTGACTTGCCCAATTTTAGTTGGTAAGTTTTGATCTCAGGGAATCTGGCTCCAGAAATCGCTGTCTGAAAAACTCTGGCACCTGGTCACCTGTTCCATCTGACTTTGGTTTTAGAGAAATCTCAGTGTTACAGTTGCCAGGATACACCTGTAGTTCATGTGATATATTAAAGCTTTTATTCAACTGAATTGCTGAGAGAGTAATTTTTTAATCGTCTGCTTTGATTTTCAAGTTACAACAAAATATCCAAATTCGTATCTTTGTACAGGGCAGAGGCAAAGAAACCAAATTACATTCTGGTGGCCACAGTAAAGCAGATTGCCATTTGGGAAGGAGATGACAATGATGTTTCTGCTATTGTTTGGTGCCAGGTCTAACCATGACTTTGGGCTTCCAGGACAGAGTTAATGAGGTAAAAGTCAATATCGCCTTCTCTACAAGCTACATAGATGCTGTGGCCTGAACAGGCTGAGGGGAAAAGAGTGAGTATTCACCTCAGGGGGATAAAAGAAAAACAGATGCCTCCAACTACCGTCTAAGAGGGAATAGGGAGTTGTACAGATCTGGAATAGCTGTAATAATTATAAAGTATGTAACATCCCCATATTTCTTTTTCCCTACTATTTTTTTTCCGATTTCCTTATCCACCCTGCTGAAGTCAGTGTCTGATTCCCTGCTTCCGCTTCTATTATTGTAAATAATGCACATCAGATAAAGACAGGCATCAGTGAGGTGGTCTGTAACACATTTCAGTGTAATGCAAAGTAGAGGAAATGTCTATGGATAAGGTCAGTTGGGTTTTCTGTTTGTTAGAAAATAATAGCTGTTCCTATCCTTCCATGAAAGATGTCATTCATTCCTTTCCACCTGTCCATTCCATTCATCCATTCATCCATCCCTCCCTCCATCCCTCCATCCATCTATCTATCCATCTATTCATCCATCCATCCATCCATCCATCCATCCATCCATCCTTCCTTCCATCCATCCTTCCATCCATCCTTCCATTCATTCATCTGTCCATTCATCCATCTACCCATCCATCTATCCATCTCTTAACAAGTGCTCATTAAACATTTACTCTGTGTTGGTGATGAGGAGACCGCAGTTAAGGCAGAATTCCTGCTCTCTTAGAGCATATTATCCAAGAAGGAAGATAGAATTATTATCAAATACACAAAGAATAATACACATATCCCACTGGAATGAGAATTATACAGAGAAGTTAAATGAGGTAGTGTGTTAGAGAGTGAGGTCAGATTGTGTCAGGAAAGGCCTCTGGGAAAAGTGGATGTTGTGGCCATGATCTCATGCTGAGAAGAAACCAGCAATGTGAAGAGCGGAATGAAATACATTCTAGGTCAGAGAGCTGCTCGCACAAAAGCTATGAGGCAGACTCAACCAAGCATGTGTGAGACCCTGAAGGAAATCCAGTGGTAAGCAGCATATCGGCCAAAACAGATAGTGAGACACAAGGTCACAGAGATAGAAAGGGTCAGGAATCATAGGGCTTCCGAAGTTTAACTAAGGAATCTGATTTTTGTTCTATGCCTAATTGGAAACCACTGGCAGATTTAAGCCTGAGCATGGTATGATCTGTTTAATGTTTCAGTGAGAGTTCTATGTCTGGATGCAGAATTGTAAGAGGAGCAGGAACCAGAGTAGGCATTAAGAGGGCTTTTGCTGTAGCTATGAGACAGGCAGGACAGCTTGGGGGTGGTCTGCAGAATTTAGAGATGTGTGGCAGTGGGCAAGTTAGGGAGAAGCAGAAGATAGAAGAGGGGATAGGAATGTCACATATTTAGTAGGGGAAACCATGAACCCTCATTCGTCCTTTCATTTTTTCAACACAACAAAAAATGTATTGAGCACTTGCTTTGTGATGTACTTAGAGTGAAAATATTAGTAACTTAAAATCCCTGACCTCAAGGAACCCAAAGTCCTGGTGGGAATACTGGGATATAAACATATAATTAAAATACATTTTAATAAATACTGCAATCAAGGGGTATACACGGGGGTTAGGAGAGCCCAAAGTAAAGACTGATCAACTCTGTTTTAAAATTAAATAATGTCAGCCATTTGACAGACATTATTTTTATTGAATTCTATCCATTGGCCTACTGAGTTGGATTAATGTAAAGAAAACTCAATAAAATTTATGTCAGTCAAATGTTTGAGTTCATGTTCTGGACATAAATTATTTGATAACTCTGGACTACTCACTTTTATTTTCTCCCCATCTATCAAACACTTTAAGTCATTACTACCTTCAACTTTGGACCAGATTGTGATAGTCACATCCTAGCCTCACCATCTCTGTGACTTCCAGGGGTAAAGTAGTGAGTTTGTGGGAGCCAGCTGGGGATAGGTTGCTGATTCTCTAGGGCCCATTGATTATGAGAAAGAGATTTCACTATTTCCACTTTCTTTCCATTATATTTTATTGGATATAAAGTATATTATTACATACAGACAAAATCATTTTTGGTATGCAGTTTTATGAATTTTTAAAAATATAGAAATATTTTACCATCATTGGTATCAAGATACAAAACATTAATATCAAACCCCCAAAATGTACTTCCTTCTTCAACTCCTGGCAACCTCTGATCTGTTTTCCTTCCTATCATTTTTGCCATTTGCAGAATGTCATCTAAATAAAATCATGTGATGTGAAACTGTTTGAGTGAACTTCTTTCACTCAGCATCAAGCATTTGAGATCCATCCAGTTGTTATTCATGTTAGTAGTTCCTTTTCTTTATTGCCGAATAGTATTCCATCGCATGGACATGCTCCAGCTTGTTTATCAGTTCTGCAGTTGAAAAACCTTGGGGTTGTTTCTAATTTTTGAAAATTATGGATGAAGCCACTGTAACAGGAATGGGGGTATTTTTTGTTTAGTTTGTTTTTGATAAATGTAAGTTTTCATTTCTCTTAGGTAAATATCTAGGAGAGAAATTGCTGGGTCATACAGTAAGTGTCTGTTTAACTTCTTAAGAAACTGTCATACTGTTTGACAAAATGGCTGTGTGATTTTGCATTTCTGCCAGCAATTCACAAGAGTCCCAGGTGCTCTGCAAAAGTGCTAGCACTAGTGTCAGAGTTTTTTTTTCATTTCAGCTATTTTACTGGGTATCTCATTGTGGTTTTAATTTGTATTTTCCTAATAAACTAGTGATGCTGAGCAGCTCTTCATGTGCTCCTTCCATATGTGATCATCATATAAATGTTCCTCTTTGTTATTCAAATACTAATATGTGTTCAACCTACCCTTTGCAGTACTAGAGATGCAAAAATAAGCCCCAGTGTCTGACCTCGGGAAGTTCCAATCTTGTAATATAATGCAGATACATATATTATAAATGTGAATGTAAGGTGAGTGGTCCTGTGGAAATTCCCTGTAAGGTAAGATTATAACCTTTTAGGACAATTGGGAAAAGCCTCAGAAATGTTGTGGGGTCTTTAGAATTTAATTTTGAGAGGCAGGCTGGGATAGGAGCCATGGAGAGGGGATCCCCAGGGAGAGATAGGAATTAAACTTCGATGGTAGAGATGGAGAAGACACTGACAATACTGGAAGAAAAGGGGAGTACAAATACGTGAAGAACAAAAATGGATTAATAAAAATTGCACAGAGCAGAACAGAGATCCATGTTAGTCGGGGAGACTGCCTATAGGTTGGTAGGAGACGATGGTAAAAATATGGGTGGATCAGAAGGAAGAATGCTGAGGAGACTTAATTGAACATACAGTTGATCCAACATTATCTGCTGGGCATGAGGAGAGATAAGGCATGATTCAGGCTTGAATGAAACAGATGAGAAGTGGGCTGAGACTCTGAGTCTTTTCTGACTACATTTTCTTCCACAGTCTTGTTCTCCTGCCCTGACTTCACAGCCCAGAGCATCCTGATGGGCCACAGCCCTCAGTAAAGGATGAAACAGTTTCCCCCAGAGCTGGGATCCTTCCTTCCTCTTCTGGATCTTGTGCTTCTGCCAGCATGCCGTGCTCCATGCTGGCTGGCAGTCAATTGGACAATATGCATCCTCGTTCCCCAACCATTGACACGTGGCCATGTTTGTCTTCAGCTGGCTGCCAGCTCAGAGGACCCTGAATATGGAAAGTTTATGAGGCATCTCCCAACACCTTCTTCACTGGAACAATCATTATATGGGACCAGAACGGGATGAGGGGAGGAACCTGCCTCAGAGTGCTCAGTCCCCCATGCAGAGTGCAGCCTATTGGCTGCAAAGTGGTTTTGTGGTTCACAGAATCTCACTTCCATATTGAAAAGACAAAAGTGTGATGCAGCGGAAAAAGTCCAGAGAGTGGTGGTGCAGTAACTGCTTTCACCAAGAAAAAGAGTCAGGCAGAAAAGTGAGGCCTGAATGTTGCAGCTGTCAGAGGCCTAAGCTGTGGGTTTGGACCACTCAACACAACCATGAGACTGCCCAAACTCACTGCAGATGACTTCCAGTTGTTTCTGGGAACCACGCTCTGTGACAGCAATGGGTAACAAGACAGAATAACTTACGGTCTCAGGAGAAAGGTACAATTTGGATTTGTAATTGATTCTGAAACATGAAGCTTTTGCACTGTCTTAGGTGTAAACACCATGTATGAGATATAACTATTACTAGCTAATAATTACTGGGTCCTTTCTATGTGTCAGTCACTCCATTAAGCATTTCATTTTCATTAAATATTTTATTTGACCTTTGAAAGAGCCATTCAAGTAAAATTTATTTCTCCATTTTAAAGATGTGAAAACTAAGCCTTAAGGAGGCCAAATAACTTGTTCATGGTCAGAGCTAGAAAGTGGCAGAACTGGCATGCACATCTAGAAGGAAAATCAATTAGAGAAAATGCATTCCTGATCTCTGCATGAGTCGTCCCCTTGTGATGGAGAACACGCTCCTCTGAGGCACTGTACGGATTTCCTCATATTGCAATAAGATTACAGTGACATTTCAGAATTAAGTCATGAATCATGTGGGGCTTGAGAATACTTTGAGCAACAATCGCTACTTTCTTTATGCCCTGACTGACTGAAAATAAATAGAAAATCAGTTATTTTTATAGACAATTAATTTTTATGCTTATATACCAATATAAACCAAGAAGCTTTAATAAATAACCAAATAAACAAACAGGCACTTCTAGAACTAACAAGGTACAATGGTAATGCATGTTTCGTATATTCTGTGTACATATATAAAGAAACATTCACAGCTTCCTTAAGTATCTAATAGCAAAACACAGCTATAAATGGGAATGGGGGAGAATGCCCTACTCACACAAGCAACAAAATTTCTTACTACTTAGGAATACATTGAAAAATGAAGGTACTTGACTCACTGATAAATCCATAAAATCTTAATGAAGGGCATACAAGTTAAAGAAATGGAAAGATGTAAAATATTATTAGAAAGAAAGGGTTAGTATTTAAAACAGAGCAAATCTCACCAAATTACCATATATCTTTAATGCAATCTCAGCTAGTGTGTCTCCTTGATCATATTCCACTTTCTTTGTCTACATTCTCCAGATTTCCGAGATAAACCGAATCCTAAAAGTGAAGTTTAATATTCATATCTAGATCTGTATTTGTATAGATATAGATGAAGTTATTATCTAGATCAAGATTTAGAACATTCCGGTACCCTTGCAGAATGTCTTATGTTCTCTTCATTAGTTAACCTATTATGGCCTCTATCACCATAGATAAATTTTGACTGCTTTTCAACTTCATGCAACTGTCATTATTCATATTTGCCTTTTTTCACTCAACCTTACGTGTGTAAGATACATTTTGCTTTGCATATAGCCATAATTTATTTTCATTGCTGTGTAATATTCCATTGTTAATGTATATTCTCCACTTTGGGTTGTTTCCAGTTTGGGGCTATTATAAAGAATGATTCTATAAAGATGCCATTGTTCGATATGAACACAGATTTATCTCGCTCTGTGTGTGTATAGATATGTATATAATATATATATGTTATATATGTAAAACACACACATATATATGTGTATGTGTATATATTTGAAAGAGAAATTGGTTGTTCATAAAGCATGAATTATAAGTAATATGTAGCTTTAACAGGTATTTCTCAAGTGTTTTTCATTGCTCCCAAAGAGTAATTATGAAACCCAGTTGTTCTACATCCTTGAAATATATTATTGTCAGCCTTTTTCATTTTAGCTACTGGATGCTGCTGGCGTCTAGTCAGTAGAGGGTTGCTGCTAAACATCCCACAATGCATAGGGTAACTCCCATAACAAACAATTATCTGGTCTCAACTATTAATAGTGATGAGATTGAGAAACCATGGCCTACCCTAAATTTCTGAAGGTATTTTCTTCCAGAATCTGCATTGTTTTTCCTTGAACATTGGATTCTATGATTCATCTCAAATTAAACGTCGGGGGTAAGGGTCAAAGCTCATTGTTCCAAAGAAATATAGCATAGATCCTGCATATTTATTAAAATGATTGTACTTTCCTCACTAAAATAATACTTTGTTTTTTCATTGCTGGGGAGACCATACATGTGTGGATTCTGTGAGGTATGTGGGGGAGGGTCTGGATCTTCTGTTTATTTTTCTATGTATCTATTGATACGTTTTGGCTATGTCCCCACCCAAATCTCATCTTGAATTGTAGTTCCCATAATCCCCACGTGTCGTGGGAGGGACCAGGGTGGGAAGTGATTGGATCATGGGGGTGGATTCCCCCATGCTGTTCTTGTGATAGTAAATTCTCATGAGATCTGATGGTTTTATAAGCATCTGGCATTTCTCCTGCTTGCACTCATTCTTCTCTCCTGCTGCCCTGTGAAGAGGTGACCTCTGCCATGATTGTAAGTTTCCTGAGTCCTCCCCAGCCATGTGGAACTGAGTCAATTAAACCTCATTTCTTTATAAATTACCCCGTCTTGGATATTTCTTCATAGCAGTGTGAGAGTGGACTAATATATTTATCCTTTGCTAAGAGCAGAGTGTATTCGTTTCTGAAACTTTACATTAAATCTTGATATATTGTCATCCAACTTTATTTTTCTTCAAGATTTCCTTAGTCCAGTGTGTGTGTACACACACACACAGACATAGATGCACTAAAATCACCTTGTCAATTTCCAAAAAAAAAAACCTGAACTTTTTAATGAAATTGCATTGAGCCTATAGATCAATTTGAAGAGAATGGACATCTTAACAATATTAAGCCCTTCAGTTTAAGAGCATCGGTCTTTTCTAGCTTCATTGAACAATGCTGTATAGTTTTCTAAGTACAGATGTTGCATATATCTTTTGTTAGATTTAGACAGCATTATGTCTGGATTTGGTGCTATTGAAATAATATTTTTAAAATTTAATATTCTACTTGCATGTTCTAGCTTATGAAAACAAAGTTTATTTTGTATATGCACCATATATCCAATGAACTTGCTAAATTCACTTCTTACTTCCATTATTTTTTGAGTCTCATGTTTCTATATACACAGACATGTTTTCTATGAATAATCATGATTTTTTCCCCAACATTCACAGATTGTATTTATTTTACTTGCTTTATTCCACTGGCTAGAACATGCAATGTTGAGTTGAAGTAATGATGACGGGTATTCTTATTTTGTTTCTTATCTCAGAAGTAAACAATTAATATTTTATCACTAACCATAGACTTTTTTCCAAGGTACCTCTCAGCAAATTGAATTAGGCTCTCCATGCAACAGCAGCACAAGAAAAGCAGGAGTCATGGCAGGACAAACATTTAGAAAGTTTTTTATTTTTTGCTGTCTGACTGAGTATTGGTTGAAAGTAGTGCAGCCAAAACTGTAAGCAAAGGAGGCATTCTGCTTCCCAAAAAAATCTCAAGGAAAAGTGTTGCAAGCAACAGTAGTGGTAGTTAGGTCTGGCTGTAAAGGAAAGGGTGGAGAGATACAACCAATTAGCATGAAAATTGGAGATAAAATTTGTCTCCCAGAATATGGAGGTAACAAAGTAGTTATAGATAACAAGGGTTATTCTTATTTAGAGATGATGACATTCTTGGAAGGAATGTAGACAGAAATACATCACTACTGAAATGGTGTCAACATCAAGATGCCCATTTCACTGAAGTTCTGAAATCTTCTATCGTAAATAATTCCCATCTCTCTCTTTTTAAATAAGCTAATGATATCTAAAAAAGTGAGTTAGTATCCTTCTTTTTCTGGTTTGGCATTAAATTCAATATGCTATCATCTCGTTTAGATTTTTATGTCTATATTCATGAACAATGTTGACCCTTATTTATTTGATTTTTGTAATATTCTTTACAAGTTTTGGTATCAATGTTATGGTTATTTTCTAAATTGAGTGGCTGAGTAATATTGTTTTTCTTTTCTCTGTTGTTTTTGCATGTTGTATATGTTGTGTGTTAATATTATTTCTTCTTTGAACAGTTTTTAAAAAATGCCTAGTGAAGTCATCTGGACATGGAGATTTTTTAAGGAAAAGTTTTAAATTATAGATTCAGTTTATTTTAATGGATATAGGGTTATGTCAATTTGCTACTTTTTTATCCCGTGTCATTATTGATAGTTCCTTTTTTCCAAAATTTTTTCTTTTCTTTTAAAGTTGCAAATTTATTGGCATATGCTGATTTCTAATATAGTGTTATGATTCTTCTGATGACTGGATCTGTAGGAATCTTGATGTTGATATTTTATTTCCTCACACTGTAACAAAAAGCTTTTCTCATTTTTTATCTTGTTCATTTGCTTACTGTATTAGTCTGTTTTCATGCTGCTATTAAAGACATACTCAAGACTGGGTAATTTATTAAGAAAAGAGGTTCAATCGACTCACAGGCATAGCTGGGGAGGCCTCAGGAAACTTAAAATCATGGTGGAAGGGGAAGTAAACACGTTCTCCTTCACATGGCGGCAGCAAGGAGAAGTTCTGAGCAAAAGAGGGAAAAGGCCCTTATAACACCATCAGAGCTTGTGAGAACTCACTCACTATCATAAGAACAGCATGAGGGTAACTGCCTTTATGATTAAATTACCTCCCATCGGGTCCCTCCCACGATACATGGGGATTATGAGAACTTCAGTTCAAGATAAGATTTGGGTGGGGACACAGCCAAACCATATCACTTACTCTTTCATTTATATCTTCTTTCAGTTTTCTACTTTCTGTGGGTTTAATTTGCTATGTATTTTTCCTAAATACCCTATGGTGAAACTGAGATTTTTTATCTTTAACCTTTTTTCTTTTTTAATACATGCATTTTGAGCAATAATTTTCTCTATGAGAACGGCTATGAATGTATCCTATGGTTTTGATATATTATTTTGGAGTGTACTTTAAAATATTTTATAATTTTAATTGTAATTTATTTCTTGGCCCAAGGACTATCTAGAGATGTGTTGCTTAGTTGCAAAATATTAGGGGATTTTCTAGTGACCTTTCTGTTATTGGTCTGTAACTTTATTCCACTGTTGACAGAGGATATGCTCTATGATTTTAGTCCTTTGAAATTTGTTAAGTCTTACTTTATAGATAAGAATATTATCTGTTTTGTTAAATATTATACGTGCAGTTGATAAGAATGCCTTTTTGTAGTTGCTGCAGGTAGCGTTCTACAAATGACTGTTAGGTCAGGTTGGTTAATCTGGCGTTCAACTTTCTATGTCCTTAGTATTATTTTTGTCTGCTTGAATCATTAGTTACTGAGAAAAGTGTATTAAAGTTTACAACTATGATTATCAATTTGTCCATATCTTCATTTAATAATGTCAACTTTTGCCCATATATTTTGAGGTCATAGTATAAGATGAATACAAATTTAGGATTTCTATAATTTCATGGTGCATGTCTCTATTATTGTTATCAATAAATAGACCCTTAAAGCCCCTTTAGTTGCATTTGCTCACTAACTTGATACTGTGTATTTAAAAATAAAATATTCAAATATAATGGATAAAAAGATATCTCACTGTGGTTTTAATTTGCACGTGCTTTATTCGTTGTGAAATTTATGATCTTTTTATGTCCTTATTGGCTTTTGCCACTTTTCTACTAGTTTATTTGTATTTTTAATTTTGGATTTGCAAGAATGCTTTATATATTTTAGATGCTAAAACATTGTAGGTTATTCGATTGGCCAAGTTCCTTGTCCAGCCTGTGGCTTGTCATTTATTTTCATGCTATTAATTATATAGTCCATTTCAATTTTAATATATCAAATGTTTTTATTATGTATTTTTACAAAAATCTGACATAAATATCTTCCACGTATTTTGTTAAATTTATTTTTAAATACTTTATGTTCCTTGTTGCTATTAAAAGTGATATTCTTGAAAATTAATTATTCTAAATATCTGTGCCCAGCTAGATGTATATATTAATAAAATATTTAGCTACCTTGATATACTCTGCATCCCTCAGAGTTCAGCTAGGAATGCATAAGCTACTCGAGGTTTTTAAGCAAAAATGATTTTACAGAAAGGTTGGTTACCATACAATCCCACTGGAAAAGCAAAATATGTAAAATCAGAATGAGGGCAACACTTATGTTCAGCTTCAGATCCTGAAGAATTGGAAGAGCTTGCTTGGCCAAATATTAAAAGACACAATAATGTCTCTGCAATGAAAATAGTTTGTATTAGCATAAAAGTAAAATGGATCAGAGAAACAGAATACAGTGCCCAGAATCTGATTCTAAAATACATATGACAACTAAATAAATTAAATAAATGGTATTTCAATTTAGTGGAAATTTAATAAGTGATGCCAGCACAACTGGTTTTCTATCAAAAACAGAGATAGACATCTACTTCATGTCATATTTTAAAATACTATAACTGTAATAAAAACATATTTTTAAAAATTATAACTATGTAACACGTCAGGAGAAATGTTAAAACCAAAGGGTGGTGAAATCTTTATAACTAAAACAATAAACCCCCAAAGTGTTATGGAAAAAGCAGATACTTGAATACATGAAAATTAAAGTTTTGCTTATTTATATATTTTTAAAATCATTACCGAAACACAGGATACATGCTACACATACTAGATTAAAGGTCACAATATATTTTAAATAATATTATTGATAACTATTTTCAATTATAATATTGTCATTAATAATCAATATTTTACATCATAATGCTGTTATCTATGATATTATTGATAACAAATTGACAAGAAAAACACATACACACCACCCGGAGGAAATGGGAAAAATGTACAATTAGAGAATTCCTACAATTACAAACATAAAAGACCAATGGAAGCAAAAGAATGGGCATGCAACCTTTCTGTTGGAAAAA
Organism: Macaca fascicularis; assembly: GCF_037993035.2. Taxonomy (NCBI): domain Eukaryota; kingdom Metazoa; phylum Chordata; class Mammalia; order Primates; family Cercopithecidae; genus Macaca; species Macaca fascicularis. Next base: position 96,043,365 of record NC_088384.1, on the reverse strand, counting down.
CGCAAATAAAAGTAATGTCAAGGTAGTCTTTCATACCTATCAGATGAGAAAAAAAATGGTTATTGCTGATAAGGATGTAGATAGCATGGAGCTAAGACATTGCTGCTCCATATTAGTTAGTAGTGAACCATTTTTGGAAAGCAATTTGAAAGGATGATTAAAAGTTAAAAATATACATATTCTTCAACTCATTGATCTCACTCCTCAGAACCAAATTTATATAAATAAAAATAGCAAAATATAAAAATACATACATGGAAATATTTATTGCAGGATTTTTGACGGTAACAAAAACTAGAATGGAAAAGGGAGTACTATTCAGAAATTATATAGATTGGATAGATTATGGTCCATTCATATCAGGGAATATTATTTACTACTAACAGACTACATTTGGTTCAGACCAAACTACTTGGAAAGATCGCCGCAGTCTATGGTGAAAGGAGAAAAACAAGATACAGAGAAGCATTATGATTGTGATCATTTTTTAAAACAAAATAATGATGACAATTTTGCTGTCAATATCCATGTTATCACCTAAATCTGTATCAACAGTTAAAGCTACAGTCACAGTGACTTAATCATGAATAAGCTATGAAAGAGTAGCAGTATGTGGCCAATCTTAGTTACCTGAGGCAGAAGAGGGAAAGCAGAAGACAAATATCAAACACTGAAAAACAGAAAATACGGCATTAAAATATGTACAATAAGAAACAAAATAATATTTGTATATACATATATACTCCTATATAAAGACGTGTGTGAACAGATGATCTGTAACATATTGATTTTGGTTTTCTTCATACAGCAGAATTTCAAGGGACAATTACATTTATTTTTAAATATTTCATCTTGATTTTTATAATAAAAATATATTAAGTACATAATCATAAGAAGCTATAAAGATAGGTTCACTGTTATAAAACAATGAAGAAAGGAAATGATTTTGTTTCTTCCAGTTACCTACTTAAGCCTTCTTGGCTACCTCAATATGAACCAAAAATAAGTAATCCCAGGTACCACGAAGAGAAGTCCCATAAATAGCTAGATTTTCACATGACTTACATTCTCAATTTCTTTAATTTTCTGTGAATCTTAGCTCTTTAGAAAGGGCTTTCCTGACCACTTCATCCATTTTTCCCCATCACAAATCATTTCCTAACACTTTACTTAGACTTTACGTAACTGTTTTTGTAAACTGTTCATTGTTTCTTATACCTTGTATACTTGAAATCAAGGTTTTTTAAAAATCTATTTTAAGGCTTCCTTTTTTAACAATAATTTTTAAAATGCAGTTCAGGCTACATATTTGCCTCAGAAAATATATTAATTAACCCTGAAAATATTTCTTCTGGAACTGTATTTTTTCCCGTGAAAATACATAGATTTGGCTGTGACCCATAGGTTTTTTATGAGGGTTTATTTTTCCCATTCATGCTTTAAATATAATTTGTGACTTATATTGTCACCTCTTTAAACAGGTATTGTTAGAAAAACATTTTTAAATAGAAATGAGCTAGTTATGTTTTTCAGGCATAGACATCATTTGCTATTGATTTTAATCTTGGGGGAGAGAAAGCTTTGATCAAAAGTGAAGGCCTATAAAATATCTCCTTTGGATAGATATTAAAATTTTTGTATCTAAGTATATTAGTGTTGTCTTACAGTGTTCCAAGGACATTAAAAGAATATATAATCGTATTTTAAGATAGTACATTGCATATAAGTCTATTAAATTGTGTTTATTGATTATATTATTTAAATATTATATTTGTGTCCACATTGATTTTATATTCTCAAATAGCTGCACTGAAATTTCCCAATGAAATTTTATTTTAACAAGTTACCATAGCATTCAACGTCTAACTCAATTCTTACATTTTTCTGCAGTGTTATTGGCTATGTAAAGATGTACATCATTTGTAAGTCTCTTTTATGGACTGTCAAATTTTATTATTACATAATATTCCTCTTTATCTTGTTTAGTTCACATGATGTCGATTTCCCTTTGTTCTGATATTAATATTTTCTGATGCAACATTAGATTTTTATTTGTCTAATAGTAAACAATAATGAAATTTTTCTTCATTCACTGTTGGTAATCTCCTGGTAATTTAGAAGCTCTATTACATTTTTAGTCTGATAGTAACTTCCATTTCTTAATTGTCACAATTTAAACCTGCATTTGTCCCACTGATACTTTACATATCCACTCCCCCCGTCCCACTGAAATAAATGTTTAGAATGCCTTCACTTTTTACCTCAATATGAGATCTTAGAAGTTGCAGTAAACCGTGTCAAACCTGAATTTGGAGATAATGCAATTAGTAAGTGGCTCCTCACCTCTGCGCAGCTCCAGTTTCTCAAACAGGGTTAGGTGAAAGCTCTTATTCTTCATAAGAAGTGGCTTGTGGGCCGGGCGCGGTGGCTCACGCCTGTAATCCCAGCACTTTGGGAGGCCGAGGCAGGCGGATCACAAGGTCAGGAGATCGAGACCACAGTGAAACCCCGTCTCTACTAAAAATACAAAAAAATTAGCCGGGCGCGGTGGCGGGCGCCTGTAGTCCCAGCTACTCAGGAGGCTGAGGCAGGAGAATGGCGTGAACCCGGGAGGCGGAGCTTGCAGTGAGCCGAGATCACGCCACTGCACTCCAGCCTGGGCGACAGGGCGAGACTCCGTCTCAAAAAAAAAAAAAAAGAAAAAGTGGCTTGTGGTTAGGATTTGACCACCTTGTGATCCTTTGGGACTTTTCAGTTCAAGTATCTTTCAGTTGTGTACTTTTGTATACTTTACACTATCCTTTGTGATTTTAGACAGTACATATCTCCTAAAAATAATGTATTATATGTTTTAGTAAATTAATAACAACATGAACCCACATTTAACAATTGAATTATTTGGATCTCACGTATCTCACTGTGGTGGCATATTATCACATGTTAATTTTTTTATTTTTATTATTCACTCCTTCTTCCACACCTGCCACTTAATTTTGTTGAAAAAGTTGTGGTTTTTTTTGTTAGTTTTTGTTTTCTTTGTGGGGGGCAGTCTATTGAAAGGATTTCTCTTTCTACATGTTTTCTCTTCTAAAAAGACTCACTTTGTGCTTATAAGTTCATGGTAACATTATCATCATTCAGTTATATATGATATGTGTATAAGAATAGAAATTGTGGCCATCTATTCTTTTATCCATCTTTTATTCATTGTTGTTATTTCCTGTTTTATATCTTCCAATATATTGAGGTATCTAGTCTTATTGCATTGAAATTTATTTAGAGTTCACAGATACTTCTCCAAATAATAAACATGGATTATATTCACTGAGACTATTCTCACCTTACTGTTTTTTCAGCAATAGGTGTATAATATTTTATGCATGTGTAGAATTTGACATTGCAGACCTTTCCTCTCAAAAGTCTATAGGTGTTGCAGAATAGTGTCCCTGTATTTGAGGCAAATCTGAGGCTAAACAGATTAACTCTGATATTAACAGTTTTTTATAACTGGATTAACAGCTTTTTATAACTGGAAGCTTTAAGCATTTGTATATAACTTAGGATTTTGGAACTTCAAAAGTTCACAGTTTTTCCAGTAATTTTTGGATACCTAGCAAGAAACCCAAAGCTGTATATTTATCTTTCTGTAACTCAATTACATTGCCTTATAGTTCTTTTTAAAATATATTTTTCCTTCATCTTTCCTTTTTTCTTCCTGTTAATTCAATGAGTCCAATTAGATCTCCTGGTATTGTCTTCAAAACTCTTATCTTTCCTTTTGAATCTCTAACTATGTGTTTATACTTTCTTTTGTGACACATTTCATCAACTTTATCTCTTAAATCATCAATTCAAATCTTGGCAAGGTTATACTTTTTAGTAATTTATGTATTGATTACTGAAACCACAAAATCACTAACTGCTGAAGTTATTTTCCCCAAATTTTATCTCCTTGAAAGTAGAAGTTCTCCTCTTTGAACTAAGGTCCCCCTTCCCCAAGACTATGATGAAAACTGACCCCTCATACAAGGAAAACCCTGAGGGACTCACCCACACAGTGGTACAGACAGACACAGATACATCTGAACCACAGAAGACAATACAGCTTAAGCAGAAACCTGAACTCCTGCTATCCCTGAATTTTTCTTAAAAATAAAATTAATATATTTTGGCCGGGTGCAGTAGCTCGCTCCTGTAATCCCAGGACTTTGGGAGGCCCAGGCTGGTGGATCCCTTGAGGTCAGGAGTTTGAGACCAGCCTGGCCAACATGGTGAAACCCCGTCTCTACTAAAAATACAAAAAATAGCTGGGCGTGGTGGTGCACACCTGTAATTCCAGTTGCTTGGGAGGCTGAGGTGGGAGGATGGCTTGAACTCAGGAAGCGGAGGTTGCAGTGAGCCAAGACTGTGCCACTTTACTTCAGTCTGGGTGACAGAGTTAGATTCCATCTCAAAAACTAAAAATAAATATATTTTTACAATGATATTTAACCCAAGATATATGTAAAATGGAAGAATTCATTTTAACCCCTACCACCTCTGTCCTCCAGTTTTGGAAAGTGGTTTATTAATACTGCATTAATAGAAATAAAGATATTATATAGTAATTCAAGATGGATAAGGAGACAAATCCTCTTCAAACATCATAAAATTAGGAGATATGCTAGCAGAAGTTGTAATTTCCACATTGTGAAAGTTCTAGTTGTATTGTAGATGCTTCATCCAGAGATCAGGCCAAAAAGAGGGCCATTTTCCTCTCTCTCCCACAGTCTCAGCATCTGATAACCCCCGCACACTTCTGCCCTTTATGAGGGTTAGGAACTAGACACAGAAGTAACTGACGATCTGTGAAAGACGACACAACATGCGGAGGTGGGGCCTTGCCTGTCAGAGGGCAGAATGGAAGATTAGAGAGAGATGATTAGAAATATTAAAGAGAAGAACTTGGAAAAGGTCTGGGCGGGGGTGGAGGGATTTCTCTATGGTGCCCATGGAAGGTGGTATGCAGACCCTGTGCTCATGACAAGAGCTTAGAGAGAAGTTGCATGGATTAGACTCTCAGCTGCAATCTTAACCTCTTTCAAATTCTGCAAGGATTGGATGATTTTGATACCAAAATTCAAGTACTGACTAAACTTTCAGGCCGGGCGCGGTGGCTCACGCCTGTAATCCCAGCACTTCGGGAGGCCGAGGCGGGCGGATCACAAGGTCAGGAGATCGAGACCACGGTGAAACCCCGTCTCTACTAAAAATACAAAAAATTAGCCGGGCGCGGTGGCGGGCGCCTGTAGTCCCAGCTACTCAGGAGGCTGAGGCAGGAGAATGGCATGAACCCGGGAGGCGGAGCTTGCAGTGAGCCGAGATCGCGCCACTGCACTCCAGCCTGGGCAACAGAGCGAGACTCCGTCTCAAAATAAATAAATAAATAAATAAATAAAATAAACTTTCTCCAAGATTTCAGCAAGACATTTCTTTCTTTTTTTTTTCTTTTTAACTTCACAATAAAGAACCATTTCCTGATTTATATAAAAATACTTGCTAAATGAAATTATATCAAAACTAAAAGCTATTCCATAAAAGGAAAAACATAATAACTGTACAGTGGAGAAACCTGGCAGACAGTATGTTAACCAAGTGATAAAGGTTAACATCATCAGTGATATCATGTGGATATCATGTAACCTTGTGGTAGTCTATCCAAAAATTCAAAACCCCAGTCAAACCATAAGGAAAATCAAACAAACCCAAATTGAGGGGTATTCTATAAAACATCTTGCCATTATTCCTCAAAATGGTTAAGATTATGCAAAACAAAGTAAGACTAAATAACTGTCACTAACCAGAGTAGTCTATGGAGATACAGTGACAAAATGCAGTGTGGTAGCCTGGATTTGATCCCAAAACAAAACAAAACAATGGGAAAGCTAGTGAAATTAAAATAAAGTTAAATCAAATCTAGAATTACAGTAAAGTACCAATGTTGGTTTCTTAGTTTTGACAAATAAACCATGTTAATATATGATGGTAATATTAGGGGAAACTGAGTTAGCAATATATGGAACTCTCTGTACTCACTTAGCTAATTATTTTGTAAGTCACAGTTAATTCCAAAGGAAAGTTTATTGAAAAATATTTCCATAACCTAAAGAGTGCAATTTACCTCTCCTCAGTTCTAAGTTAGATGCACTTTATTTATCCTTTAGATCCAGTTACCTAGAAAGGCAAGTATACTGCAGATATAGTACTGATATTCACAAATATTTTATTGAGTACTTACTATATACCAACAGTATGATGGTTCAACTCTAGTATGTTGTTATTCACAGGATAAGGCACACCCATTGTCACTGTTGGGAAAGCAGAGCCTATTTCTAGAGCCTATTTCTCTCTCTCTCTCTCTCTCTCTCTCTGTTGATTTCTTCTCCTCTATGCCTAGAGTCATATAGAAAATTTAATCAATATATTAAGGACATTGTGGGTTATATAATTATGAATTTGGTTTTTGTTTTTGTTTTTGCAGCTTTTTGAATGCCTTCAGTGGCCCTCGCTGGGGGTAATGCAGTGAGTTTGCTACTAATACTTCAAGTAACCATAAACAGTCTCCGAAATGGTTTGTCTGTGCAAAGACAGTTGTTCAAAGGACATGGGACACAACTGGATGTTCACCTTCATCACTGCTCTCAGTCAAGTCCAAACCGGATGCTGGGTAGAACAATGAAAGGCAGATAGCATCAGTTTCTTCGCCAACAAAAAGTGCAAGAAATAGTATTTCCCCTTCCCCTGAAAACTTGATGGGAATTCAAGAATCAAGAATGCTAATGGAGTGAGAGGAGAGGGTATTTGGGAAAGGAAAAAGGGGAAAAGGCTGAAGCTGAGCCAAGGGTCTTGCTCTCTCTTGCCTTCTTCCTCTGCAGGGACACATGGAGGGGAAGGAAGTGGGTCATTAGCAAGCATGTGTTCATTCCTGATGAATTTGAGATAATTCCAATCAGCCATGGTCCCATCATTGTTGGATGGGCTATTGGAAGTAGAGTGTGTCCTCTCTGGTTTGGAAGTTAGAGGAATGGGTTTGGGCTACAGCCAGATTCCCTTTGGCTATCAGTGCGCTCTGCCTTAGAATGCAGCAAGAGAGAAAGTAGAATTTTCCCTATTCCATCAAGTTTCCCAGAGTTGGACAGACATTCAACTCTTTGCAACTGGGTATTTACAAATTATTGAAGAAGCTTAGGGTCAATTTAAAAATCTTTGACCAAATAACATCTTGTTTCCCCAGAAAGAAGCATGGTGATGCCTAACTTCTCCTTAAGTGTGTTTTTAATTGAAAGCTTCCTTGGCTGGATGACAGAATAACTAAATTCTAAAACTTTTCACCAAGTAGGTGCTCAGAAAAAAAATATAAATGTTTATGGTCGTAAAATGTACTTAAAAGTACAATACAACTTGTTGATTGTGAGACTGATTTTTAACATCTACTGAGTGGCACACAGCAAGAGGCATGACACAGGTGGATGATTGCACTTAGAAGTGAAAGATAGCATAGATAAATTTCTAAAATTCAAATAACATGAAAAGGGGCATCTGTGAGTCATTAGCTAAATAAAAAGTATAAGGCAAATACTAATATAAGTCATACAGTAATTAAAACTAAGTTCTACCTTGCTATTTCCATGTATTACACATATACTTACATGACACGTGGATCAACATAAGACAAAACTGAGACATGCTAATGGGTGCTGATAACCTAATTCTTGCAGTATATGCCAGCAGCCACAGTGGTATGGGCTAAAGGGCATATCTCAAAAGAAGAGAACTTCATCATTTAATGAGGCAGAATTTATGTACATATTGACAAATAAACATACTTGGTGTCTTGAACGCTTTGCTGTTGAGTATTTTATTATAGAAAAGATGTGTTTTCTGGAAATTTGTTTCTGGAGTTCACTCTCTAGAACACAGGGCTTCTTCTACATTCGACTACATTCTACATTCTACTACATTCCTTTGAAGCATGCCCAAAATTACATTTCCATCTAGAAAATAAACAACCAAAAATCCCCTCAGTGGAATGGTTTGGGTCTTTGTCTTTTCTATGCCAACAACTTTTTAATGGTTATATAAAAACTCAGGAATTGTACAAATATGAAGAGACAGTCCTGAGGGAAGACCCAATAGCAGAACCAAGAACCAGAGAGAAGAAGCAGAGAGAACAAAGGGACCGGGTAAAATTTCTCTTCCAATCTCCTGTGAAAGCAATCCATGCCTGAGAAACAGGCTCATCAAATGGGCTCAAGAGCAAACCTCTACATTTTACCAGTTCCCAGGAATCAAAGAAAATCTCTTAAATGTAGAAAGTTGAGAACATTTCTGATTAAACTTCTAGAAGACACACAGAATTTGTGAAATCAAAGTAAGCATACACTAAGTGAAGCAATCTAAAATCAGGAAAGATAGATAAGGGAAGAAATTAAAAGACACATTATTGCTTCAATTTTTGCATTAAGGATTCATGGTAAAAGTGGTAAATGGCACATTTTATGCAAACAACTATGTGTATCAGAAGAAAAAAGATCATAGTAATTCAGAAACATTTAACGATAAAGGAAATGAAACTTAGAAGCAAACAAATAATGATGAACCTAGGGGAATATGGACCATATATACATAATAGAATATATATATACCGCGTGTGTGTGTTTGTGTTATGTGAAATATATACATACTTTATATACTAAGTATACAATAAAAATATTTGTATATAAAGTATAAAACTATATATTTGTATATAAACATACATATCTATGTAAAAATATATCTATCTATCTATATATACAGACACATAAAAGAGGTATCTCAGAGAAACCTCTTTTCTGGTAAAAACACACACACACACACACACACACACACCAGAAGTAATTAAAGGAGTAATAGAAGGAAACATTATTGAGTAAAAGAAAAAAAAATCTGAGAACTAAAATAATTTATTGATCCTAGGCAAAATTAATTTTAAAAACACAGAATTACAACCTGAGATTTATTCAAGTAATATGGTGGCACTTCAAATATAAAGCCAAAACATTTTAGATAGAAATGGGAACAAAAATTGGGTTGACTAAAATACATCCCAAATCATCTTAGCTTCATATATTGCTATATGCCACACACATGTCTGAGAAAGAAAGAAGGAAGGAAAGAAAGAAAGAAAGAAAGAAAGAAAGAAAGAAAGAAAGAAAGAAAGAAAGAAAGAAAGAAAGAAAGAAAGAAAGAAAGAAAGAAAGAAAGAAAGAAAGAAAGAAAGGAAGGAAGGAAGGAAGGAAGGAAGGAAGGAAGGAAGGAAGGAAGGAAGGAAGGAAGGGAAGGAAGGAAGGAAGGAAGGAAGGAAGAAGGAAGGAAAAAGGAAGGAAGAAAAAACATAAAATTCTTTGCTTCTTCACCTTTTGGTCAAAATCAAAATTAGGAACAAAAACTACAGAGTTTGAGGGAAAAAGATTATGGCCTAAAAATTCCCTGCCTAGTTATTCTGTATGAGGGCAGAGGGAAATATTTCTCAGGCTGGCAAAGGCTCAGAACAGAGGCGATCCCTGTTCTCTTGCTGAGAAAATTACTCTAAGTCACTCTACCTGAGCAAAAGATAAATCAATATAAACAACTCAAGAACGAGGAAGTTGTGGTAATAAAGGATTGATGGTGTCCCTTTGGGCATTGTACTTTTTAGTCTGTATTGAGTTGTTTCCACTGCTTGACTAATAGTGGGGTATATGGCATGTGGCAAGCTCTTCCTTTTTAAGAGCGAAAGACATTGCACTTGTAAAACAGGACAAATGGACTTGTCCCCTCCCATCAGCCCCAGAGGGAAAACCAAAGGAGAATTCCATCAGAATACACTCACCCTTTTCATCTACTTGAACTGTGGTCAGCAAGGGTCTAATCAGAGTCAGCCCCAGGAGTGAGCCTTGGATCTCTTGCTGGTGTTTTGCAACATGCCTCACAGGTCTGTCTGCATCCCACTGAAATGCGAAACAAAAGAGCAAGGGATGGATGCTACGCCTGCAGTTCTCTTTCTGAAGCTTTTTATTTTTTTTTTATTTTTTATTTTTTATTTTATTTTATTTTATTGCGTGATCTCGGCTCACTGCAAGCTCCACCTCCCGGGCTCACGCCATTCTCTTGCCTCAGCCTCCCGAGCAGCTGGGACTACAGGCGCCCGCCACCGCGCCCGGCTAATTTTTTTTTTTTTTTTTTTTTTTGTATTTTTAGTAGAGACGGGGTTTCACCGTGGTCTCGATCTCCTGACCTTGTGATCCGCCTGCCTTATGCGGTATATCTCTTGCAGGAAAAAAAAAAGGAAAGAAAATGTCCTTAACTAGTAGGGAAGGCATACAGACTCTCCTATTTTACGATTCTTCCATCAGCACTTATTCTGTAATCATCTTATAATCATGAAAATTTGGCATTTTAATCTTATCTCTAGGGGAAAAGTGTAGATGCTGGCACTACGACAAGCACAACATTATAAAAGGACAATTACCTTAAGCTCATACTTTTTTTTTTTTTTTTTTTTTGATTTCCAAGGAAGAACTCAATTTTCAAGGTTCACAGCAGAACATTTTGCTGTGGCTTTATATACATGGCCTTTCATTACATTAAAAACTCTAAAAGTCTATATATTCCAAACTTAATTATTTCTCTTAGAAGTCACGCTATCATTTATTTGTTTTTATTCATTCCATAAATATATTTGGAGCACCCACTATGAATCAGGCACCATGAAGACCATTGGGAAGCAGTATGATAGAGCGGGGAAAATGAGAGCTCTGGGCACAGGTAGTCTGGTTTCAAACCCCAGCTACATTGTGCCATCTTGCATGGTTTTGGATCTGTTCCTTAACTTCTCTGAGTCTGATTTCCTAATTTATAATATGGAGAAAATACTAGGACAAACTTATCAGGTTATTATGATGATTACAAGATTCTCTACTGTAATCCTCGCAATTAAACATGCAACATGTTTAGACTGTGATGATGATGATGATGATGATGATGATGATGATGATGATGATGCCTACTTCTCAGTAACTGCATTTTACCATTTATAGTCTTAAAGGAGGAAGACTACCTGTATTTTTGAGATATCACAAGCCCATATGGAAATTGCACTACTCAAAAGAAGCAACCTTTGGATCTTCTGGAAATGATTCAGCTTCTGTCTTCCAAGACTTTCTAAAATCCAAATATCTTCTAAATTCTCAAGATCCATTGTCCTCCCAACTGTACTCTTCAGTTATCACCTGCAGATCCTGGCTCCAGGAAACAATGTAACCCAAGGATGGTAAACATTTTTGAGGCAATAGAATGGCCATGAGCATCCTTCTAACTTGGCTAGGAATTGTTCACAGTGTCAGGACAAAACAGTTGGCTTCTACCATGGTGCACACGAGAAACCCGGTAACAAACTTTAAAAACTATCCTTGAAAGAAAAGGAGCTGTGTCACTTACCGTTAGATGGGCTTATCAGGGATTCTGGAACACCCACCTGACTTTATCTAGGTACACTGAAAGTTCCTGTTACCTGTTTAGGACACATTGAACTAGGATGACCTATTCTTACGAGCAGTACCTAATGTCCTCATTAGGTATTTACGCAGGTGGGATTGAGGACATAACAGCAGTATGCTGGAACTGGCTTCAGCCATTTGCTCACTATTCAGGATTTTTGCAGCCTGGTTGTTAAATCTTTCTTAGCCTGAGATTGGTCATGGTGGAAACATTCACATCATGAAAATCAGCAAATGCTACAAATCAGGATGTTTTTCCCCCAAGGGAGTAAGTTTACAAACACATCACTGAAGTTTAGTACCTCCCACTTTGAAAAGTTCTGAGCTGGGGTAGGTATCAGCAATACCCGGGGACATTTTTTCCTCTAAAATATAATCTAATGAATTACATACACTCTCTGCTGCTGGTCTGAAACATATATTTTGAAAGAAATACAAGTCACTGCAAAACTAGAACACACATTTTGAAAGAAGTTATAAAAATAAAACTAGATACATGAAGAATATTAGGAGGAGGAGAATGAGAGTGAGAAGTGGGAATAACTACATAATAAAATACATAAATCCAATGAGGGTCTTCCCAAGATGCTAAAAATATGCCAGGCTACATGGTGTTTAAATAATTCTACCTCCAGTATGTGAGGTAAACGGCATGGAATGGGAAGTAGGTGCAAAAATCTCCAGTGTCAAGTGTGATGTACGCATACTTACTTGTAATACTGCAAATTGTTGAAGGAAATGACTGCCTCTTACTAGTTTTTGTGCCCCCAATGTCTATCACAATCCTTGGCATAGAGTATGTTTTCAGAATATGTTTCTAGAATATATGAGTGGGTGACTGAACAGGTAAATAGTAGTAATAATAACTTTAATCTCCTATCACACTCCCTATTAACCATGGATACCAATAAAATTGTTTCAAATAAACATTAGATGACATTACTGCTTTGTTTGGAGCCCTACAGTGGTTTCTGTCTCACCCAAACTCAGTAACCCTAGCCCCAAGTTCTGTTATGATCAGTCCTCTGCCTGATTCTCATCTACTCCTCTGCCTCTCATTCACAAATCTCTGTTTGTCCTTAACCTTCTTTCATTTCCTTGAATGTCTGATTCCTGACTCATACCTTTCAGACTCCGCTTTTTCTTCCTTTAGACCTTGACTGGCTCATACTTTGCCTCATGCAGATCTTTGCTCAAATGACATGTCCTGAAGGACAATTTACATGGCCAAACTACCTAAAATAGAATGACTATCTCCATGGCAATGTTTGATCTCCTTAACCTGTTTTATTTCTCTGTATAGCACTTACCACTATCTGACATTTTTTGATTCTATGATTTGTTATTCTTCCTCATCTTTTTGTGGAGTGAAGCTCTATGAGGCTAGGGATTTTTCTCATCTCGTCTTCTATGACACCATTGGTGTCTGAACAGTGCCCATTATGGAAGGATCTCATTAAATTTTTAATGATTGATGAGTGAATGCCTTAATTAACAAAAATTCAAGAGTGATTGATCTATGCAAAATAAACTAAAGGAATATCCTGATTTACAGAAAAAATAAACAACCCTGCTACCTGCTTCACTAGGCAAGCTCATGAATCTGCCCCTGCTAAGTGTGACAGCTCTCCAGTCTGAATCTCCAATTATTGACCATGTCCTGAGTAACAGAAACACAACATATTCACTTGTACAATGCAGGCAAACACAATTTAACATGTCCAAAAGCAAACTAAATGTATCCCACACCCCACCCCCGCCACTCCCAATTTAATTCCTTATCTCAGTTTCAGACATTGGCAAAACCAGAAAATGGGATCTCATCCTAGACATCTCAATGTATTCTTCACACTGCTACCCTCAGGGGCAGCATTCCAAAATGAGAATACTCACTTCATGCCATTGGTAAAAAATCATTTGGTCCTTACAGGCTAATGCCCAGTCTGCTCAGGAAAGCATGAAGGTTACCTTGACTCTGAGTCAGACCTACTTTTCCAAGTTCATCTCCAATCGTATATCTTCTTTTCCTGCCTTTAACTAAATAATGTACTCCAAGCATACTAAAGTGACTTTCAGTTTTTTCAATCCTCCATGGTCATTCATGCCACCGTCTTTATACCTTCTGCAACCTCTGACTAGATTGTCCTAGCTTTCCCTCGTCTGCCATATGAACATTTTTCCCAGTCCCAAAGTTGCCTTCATGGGAAGACTTTTCTGATACCAACAAATATTCTCTTGATACATTCTTTGGAAAGACTAGAAGGCAGCTCAGTTCTAACACAGTTTCCCTTTTGAAAAATCCCCATGGTGTATATGTACCACATTTTCTTTATCCAGTCCACCGTTGATGGGCATCTTGGTCAATTCCATCCATGTCTTTGTTATTGTGAATAGTGCTGTGAAGGAAAGAAAACCAAATGTGGCACTTTCTGACTTATAAGTGGGAGCTGAACATTGAATACACGTGGACCCAAAGATGGGAACACTGGAGACTGCTTGATGGGGAAAGTGAAACTGGGGAATGAGTTGGAAGGTTATGCTCACTACCTTCATGATAGGATCATTCATACACCCAGCCTCAGCAGCACACAATTTACCCATTTAACAAATCTGTACATATACCTCCTGAACCTAAATTAAAAGTGGAAGAAAAATTAAAAGGAAAAGCTCCAATAGGAGTGCTACTCTCTAAGGTACATGTATCTAACCGCATCACTGAGTATATAAGGAAATTCTTTGCAAATGCTGAGAAGAGGGCCAAAGGCCTAACTAATTTTTCAACACTGAAGTCTGAGTTTTACAATTTGTCCCTTTTTTATGGTAATAAATTTCTCTAAAACAAGCAAGGCTGGTGATTAGGCAAGTGGCCAGCAACTCTCAGTTGACAAAGAGCTTTCTTTTCTCAGGCTACATATATTTGGAGAACAATGCCACAGGTAAGATGTCAACATTAGCCCAGTTCCTTTCTAATGGAGAATGTAGGTCTCCCTTCCATGCTATCTGCCAAGAGATGTCACTCTGGTTGTCCCTTTAAATTCTACAAGCACTTTGGGCTTTGGTCTATGCCAATACTTTCAAATCAACTTTCAATACTTTGGTGTATGCCAACTTATAGAATTGTGGTTTGGGGAGTAAACTTAGAAGTTTTCTATTTACTTATTAATGCAGTTATTTGCTTATTCTACAGGTAAGTAGTACCCATGTCTCTAACACCAGCTTTCAGCCCATTTTCATCTTTTACCCACCCTTAGTTGTTCACAAAAATAATCTAAATATCTGTGACCCCTTCCATTCCAGAAAGAACAAAGATATCAATATTACAAGAAATCAGACTTTCAAATGTGGGTTGCAGTTAAGAGTAGAAATACTCCCTGCCCTGTTTCTAAGGACACAGGTAATATACATCCCTGCTTCATGCTTTGGGCAGCTGTCTGGATGAAAAATCTCAGAGTGGGGCATCGGTCAATGATGAGGAGGACACTTAGTTAAGTCCTGTATGCCTAAACGTTTTGGAAAGCTAAATTCTCTTTTTGCTTCAAGTATTAGTTTTCTACTTCTGTGTAACTACAAATTTAGTGGCTTAAAAATGACACCAGTATATTATCTCACAGTTTCTGTAAGTCAGAAGTCTGGGCCCAGCATAACTAAATTCTCTGCTGAGAATTTCACCCAGCAAAAATCAAGTTGTCAACAAGGCAGGGGCTGGAGTTCTTGTTTGGGGCTTGGGGTCCTCTTCCAAGTTCACCAGTTGTTGGCAAGATTCATTCCTTTGTGGTTGCTGAGCTGAAACCCCTGTTTCCTCACTGGCTGTCAGCCAGGGGACATTCTGAACTCCTAGAGGCTGCCTACACTTCTTGTCATGTGGCCCCTCCATCTTTAAGCCAGCAATGGTGCCTTGAGTCTTTCTTGTGCTTTGAATCTCCAACTTCCATGACGCTGGATAAAATGCTCTGCTTATATCAGGCTCATGTGATTATCCCAGAGTCACTGGGATAACTTTCCTATCAACTGATTTGGGACCTTGACTCCATTTGCACGATTCTTTCACAGAGGCAGCTAGATTAGTGTTTGCTTTAATAACTTAGAGTAGGTGTGTGTATACCAGGGGTAGGAAATCTTGAGGTGGGAACATCTTAGAATTCTGTCTACCACACCTTCTCAGAGTATTAAAGAAAGTGGATTTTAGAGAGAACTTTTTCTTATCTACACCCTAAGTTTTCTCTTGCATATTGTTACTTTTCTGCACATCTTTGCCTGAATGTCTTTTCCTTAGCATGTC
This sequence comes from Macaca fascicularis, assembly GCF_037993035.2. Lineage (NCBI taxonomy): Eukaryota > Metazoa > Chordata > Mammalia > Primates > Cercopithecidae > Macaca > Macaca fascicularis. Next base: position 96,027,531 of record NC_088384.1, on the reverse strand, counting down.
CTCATTTCAGAGAGTATGACAGAGTAGAGGAAAATAAGTTGGAGAAAGAGACAAGACAGATATAGCAGAGCCATGCTGGTCATATTAAAGAATGTTGATTGCATCTGCCTTGTAGTGGGATGTATTAAAGGGCTTTAGGTAGGCATGTAACATGATCGGCTGTGCTGGAAAGGTGCATGAGAAGATGTGAAGAGATCAGTGCAGAACAGTTGCAGTGTTTAGGTGAAAAATGACAGCTGTCTAAATGAGGGTGGTGTCAATGGGGTAGGAAGGAGGCCTTCTCTACTAATAAGACTAATTAGGCATATTCTTAGCTTCCTCTACACTTCTCTTTCATGTTACTTATGACATTATTTTGGAGCTGTTGCTTAACTTGCTCTCCCCCTCTTGACTGTCTTGTGGCATTGTGTCCCTAGAACAGAGCCTAGAATATAGTAGGCAATCAATACACGTTCATGATTCAATGAACGTGTTCTCTATACTATGACTAATCACAGTCCAGATTCAGTTGCTTCCCTTTAGAAGCCTCTGCTGGCCTTGTTCCTGTTTTCGCTGTCTTAGTTCAGAGGGTGCTTGACCCAGTAGCAGTTGGTGTTCCTGTTGTCTTCCTCCCACATACCCAAGGTCAAATGGGTTGGTCCATTCAACCCCAGTTGAACTTCCCTCCTCTCAGCTCATCTTGGTTCTTGGTTAGTGGCCAGGCTTGGACAAGCCTCATCAGGCCTCTGATTGAATTGAATATTATCTCTCCTACCTCAGAGCCTGCAACAGAGCCCACTTTGGCCCCACACCTTATATTCTGCCTCCTCTTGTCTCCCAGGGCACAGTGCAGCCTCAGTCCTGCTTCCTCTCCTAGCCTTTTGAACCAGTTCATGAGTGCACAAGGACAGGAGCTCTCATAGCCTCCAGACTCACCAGGACAAACATTACATTTAATAGACTTTTGCTGTCCTCTTCCGTCCCAGGATCCCAAAACTCCTTGTTAGATTTAATAAGTCCACTTCAAAATGCTTCTGGTTTTCTGTGATTGATCTTCAATATGACTGCTTCTCTCTGCTAGGAAGGTCTTGTGAAAATTACCTTATATCATGGATTTAATTGGCTTCACTCAAATTTTGCTTTCAGTCATTTTAGAAGGCAAGCCAATTGCTCCCACACCCCACTATCCCCCTTCCTGTGAGTGTCAAGGGAACTGTTTGTGTTTTGTTACCAAGACCGTTGTTGAACTTGAGGTTCTTACAAGAGCAAGACCCTCTTGAGTCTTGGCAACCAAATCCCACATGGCCTCACTCTGTTGATTTTGTCCTCTCAGTCCTGGTCCCTGGTGGACAATTTGTAAAATTAGGAAATTAAGAAAACAGAGACTGAAAAAGATCTGGGAAATACTTAGTAAGGAAAATTCCTTTATAAAGATGGAACCTCCACAATAAATTTGCCAAGGAAATTTGAGCTTTAGAAACTCACATGAGGTGCTGCAAAAATTAATATTCTCTCTCTCTTTGTCCTTTCTTTCAAAACCTAGTAGATGCTAAATGAACATCAATTTATTTCCCTAGGTGGAAAAAAAGGAAAAACTACAAAACTACCTTTGGATTCAAAATGGCAAGTCATGGATAAACACACTCCTCAAAATACTGGGAATCAGAGAAGGGTTGATGCAAGCCCTTTCTTGCTATAATTTTCATTAGATTCCTGTGTTCTACTCAATCTCTCCCTTTTCTAGGCTCATGGATTTTATATTCCCAATCCCAAGAAGTATGAAGGATGTTTCTTGAATTAGGTGCCAAATCCCTCTTTCTTACAGTTAATATGATCCTTTCCTCCTTGTGTGAAATATTATACTTGTAAACACTTTACCAGCAGGTTTATTTGAAAAAGAGAAACTATTTTTAGGAGAAGAGATGAAGCCCTGTTTCTGATTTTCTCCATAAATGTTCTGAGTCAGCCAAGAGGATACCTATACCCAATGGGCATAAAGAATGGGAAAGAAAGGAATTCCACATAAACTTGTATAAGGCAAAAAACAAAGATGGGCTGTATCTTCAGTGTGACCACAACTTTCACTTTAAATAAGTTTTACTTAAATCACATCCTTTGAAATTTACATTCAGGGTCTGCCAGGCATTAAGTCTCTCTGCTTTTATAGAAAGATAGTTCTCTCTTAACCAGCTTATGGGGTACAAAGGGAGGCATCTGGGCACCATGTGAGGCAAAGACACCCTTTAATGTCACCTCTCCAGGGCTGAGGAGCCAGTCCCGCACTCAGGCATAGCTCCCTCCTTGGAAGGCTCCACCTCCTTGGCTGCAAGCTAAAGAAGTAGGGATCATAAACTGCTCTCAGTCTGTGTCATCAAAGGGACTACTGGCTTTTTGGGGTGGGAAATTGTATCTTATTCAATCTTGTCCCCATTGTCTAGAACTGGGGCAAGAAGAAACGAGAGACAGAGAGAGAAAGAGAGAGAGAGAGAGAGACTGCTATAGAAGATATGAAAGTAAAAAAAGGCACAAAACCAACTTCAAGATTCACTAAAGATCCAGAAAAGTAACATACTGATTCCCTTTTTAAAGAAAGCTAGCAGGGCTAAGGAGGAACTGTTACCAGTAAAGCGCCTTGGGACCTACCCTGGTATCCTCATGGCTAGAGGTATCCTGAGATCAGAAAAGATATGATATCATCACCTCCTTCCCCCTAGCAATAAGGACAGTGAGAGCTGTAAGTTACTAGAAGCTGTTACTACAAGACAGAAAGTAGTGGAGAGAAGTGTCAATTATGTATGAAATATAATTGTTCATTTAGCAAACAAATTCGAGACTTCACATATTTTGTTAATTTGTGCAACTTATTCTAAAAGTTGAGGCTGAGTTTGTCAACATTTTACACCTCATGGCCATATGCTGTACAGAGCAACATCATTATTCTGTATTACAGGAAGGTCCTAAGGATCACAAAAATATTTAACATACTTATTCTTAATTACTATGTAATCTTCCCATGGAAAGAGTGGAGTTGAGCTGGATAGAATACAACACACATTTTCAGAGTACACTTTAGGGGCTAGGCACCATGTCAGGGACTTTTTTTTAACCCTAAGTCATTTGATTTGCCCAGCTACCTGTTCTCACACCCAAGTACCCACATCCAAATTAAAGATGATAAATGGCAACTCAGAGAACTTAAATAATTTGTCCAAGAGCCATAGAGTTACATTCTGGAAAAGCTGGTATTTGAAATTATGTCTATCTGCTTTCAAAGACCATTCTCCTTCCATCACACCGTGCAACTGAAATAAAGAGCCAATTGAAACATAATTGGGATGTGCTACTAGATGTCCCTAGCAAAGACAGAGACAAATGTTCTGGGAATGGGGACTGAGAAAGCCTAAGATAACCCAAAATTTTGGTCATACCTAGGCTATTAAAACTCCTCTTACCAAGCTCATTATCAGTTCTTTGCTTACAAATCCAATGTATCCTATGCAAACTAGTAGTTTTTCCGTAAAATTATGATAACACAACATGGAAATAGAACTGATCTTAAACGCGAGGGGATCCTAAGATAGAAAATACTGGTTTCCTCACCCTCCCTTTTTTCCTTTTCCTTCTTTCTCTTTTCCCTTCTCTTTCCTCCTCTTCCTCCTCGTCTTCTTCCTCCTCTACTTCTCTCCGCATTTCTTGGCTTTCCCTATATTTGTTGAATTCCTTCCTACTACAAACTACCTCCATTTATTTGAAAAGAGAGAAGCAGAAGTGGCTACCAAAAGCTCAACTTATGTTATTTCAGTCTTACAGTGACAGGAGACAGAGTCAACTGAATAAACTCTTCTCTTATCAACATATGATATCTTCTTGAATGATCTCAATTGGCCCTTTTGGGTCATAGGCTCAGGTTACATACTGATCTCTATAGACAAGGTTCATGACAGGTGACCCACACTTGTGACCTGGTGCCAAGGGAAAAATGTGACTTATTCTCATCAAAGCCACATGGAATGGAGAAAGGCTAAGTTCTCAAGAGGGAGGAGAGGCTGTTACCCTGTTTACATAAAAAAGAGGGAGGGGACATTAATTTAAAAAGAGGGAGGGGACATTAATAATAAAGCAGACATTAATTTACACATATTCACAAAGATACTTTTTGGACCTAACCTCATGTATATTCTGAGATGCATCTGTCATCCTCTTTTTAAATTTCCAAAACAACTTCCAAATTAGGAATTGTTCTCTATCATCTCCCATTTTGCTACCATTTTCTTATAGCCAAAGCTACAATGATGATACACAAACCGCCTATCAAGGCATGGAGGTCTCTCATGGTTTGGGTGATGTAGTGGTGATAATGTTGAAAATGATAACAGATACCATTTACTGAGCACCTACTATGTGTTTATGAACTCAGGGTCTAAAGTCACAGATAGATAGACCTGGTTTCAAATCAAGATCCTTCTCCCGCAACTTGTAAGTTGTGGGATCTTTTCACTGCACTGTTTCCTCATTTGTAACATGGAGGGGGAGGTTATAATAACATTGCCTCAGAGCACTTTAGCAAAGTTAAATTAGAAATATGCCTATAAAATGTTAGGTGCAATGCCTGGCACATACCATAAACATCCATACATTGTAGCTACTATTTTTTGGTCTCAGTCACTGCTCTAGACATTTTATTTGATCCTCAACAACTAAATAAGAGGAAAGTATTATCCTAATTTCTTTTATAGGTAAGAAACTAGAGTCTTAGGACAAGCTGAATAACGTACTCACTCATAGCTCATCATAATAGCAGCCTGGGATTTAAAGATGTGTCTTTGATTCCAAAGCCATTTGATCACCAAAGGTTTGCTGTCACCTTTGAGAAAAGCTAGATCATAATTTGGTAAGGGGTAAAATATTTGAAACCAGTTCTACACCTGAACATTCAAGATGCACAGTGGCCAAGGTGGATGACAGGAGTGCCCGTGGTGTCTGTTCACGGCTCTATCATTTCTGTCTGAACCCTCCTCTCCCCTATTCTCCTTAGTATTCTGTTTATCATCTTGCAGACAAGCCATGGAGTAGGTTTAGAGCTGCTGTCAGGGCACTGCTGCTCAGAGACTCTGGGAAGTAGTGAAATTGCCGTCTGGTGTTATTATTTCTTTAATATGTTGCGGGTATTTTGTGGGATGAGTGGATTGAGGCTAGGGCCTATGCCAGAGGCCTGCACCTTGCTGTGGGAGTAGCATCTCAGGGTTACCCAGCTGAGGTAACCAGCGTTAACAACGCTGTTAGAGGTCATTTCTGTTTAATGAAGTGCTGAGAATGGGCCAGGCTACCTCTATCTTCCTTCCACGGCTGCTCCAATTTGTGTCCGATCCCAGGCTAAGTGTTCCCATCTGTGTTATTCTATTAACTGAAAAGGAAGGAATTAGCACATGAACTTGTCACATCTTGTGACCTGTTGCACACTGAGATGGGAGGTAGTGGCAGAACAAACAACATTCTTCTTCTCAGCGCCCTTCCTACTTACTGAGGAAAAGAGGGAAAGCAGTTCTGACTCCATGAAACACACGTGCACCATTCCTAAAATCAGGCTGGGCCTCTCCAGGCTGCACCTTATGCAGAGCTGAGGGGAGAGGGTGGCAGAACCTCAAAGGAAACTTCCCCTGTCTGCCAAGCTCCAGATGGAAGACCTTCCCACGGAAATACTTGCTGGAGACTCGTTGCTGACACAGAGTGCTGCCAGGGAAAAGGGCCTCTGCTGGGGCCGCTCATGCCCTTTTTCCCAGGGAAACACAAGGCTGAGACGGTGGCAGAGGCCCTCAGAGGACGTGTCTTGGTGGAAGGCCCCCAGCAGGGCCCTGCATGGGTAGACTCAGAGGAAATGCTGACCAGAAACTGGTGCTTGCAACTTGCCTCTCCCACACAGGTTTTGAACGCAACATGACACATGTTGAAGGTGTCTTTGATCCATACTTCCTTTTTACAAGGCTTTTATAGGAATCCAAGCTTGACTAAGTGTTGGATACAGATTTAGAGCGAGAATACACTTGGGTATGAAGTGTTCGAGAGAACTGGGCTCCATCTCGTGCTTTCCTGATGGCGCCGGTTTGTACCAGTTTGCCTTGGCAGAAACTCAGTTAGGATATGAGAGAAAGACAGAAAAAAAAAAAATAGAAAAGGAAAAAGAAATTCTTCTTTTAAAATCCAACTAAATTATACCCCCTGCAACTGGCACAGACCAACAACAATCACAGGCTGTCTCTCCCGGGATAGCGACGGGACCCATCTCACGGGTGAGTTGCTCAAGACTGAAAGAGGGCTCTGTAGGCCCCAAAGAAATTTCGCCCAGAAGAAGGGGCTCCCTGCCAACTCGGACTGCCACCAAGAGACATTGTCTGCTTCCTACTTCCCATGTCCTCTCAAAAAAGAAACACTGCTACACGAAGACAAACACCGATTCCAGGATCTCACAGTCCCAGCCTATGTCGTGACCTCCAGAAATAATTTCCATCAGCAAGTATTCAAATATGCTTTTTTTTCCTCTTTGATTTCCTCCATTTTTAGAATTTTATGGCACATACAGGGAGCCACTGTTAAGGTAGTTCTAGGCAGGCTGTTCTCTTCCTCACCCCCTATCAATAAGTTGTGAATCAGTAAATCAGGGGTGAAACTGAGGATTCTGAACTCCAGAAAGCATCATCTGACCCATGGGACTGCGATACAGATGGTGCAAGAACTTCACTTCTAAACGCTTGGCATTGGAAATTCACCCAGCCCCGAATCCACAGATGATACTTGACTCAGCCAAAATTTGACCTGAACCCTCCTGTTAAAAGGATATAGTGGATCCTGACTTTAATGATAGGAGTGCATGCCACCCATATTTTTATGCCCTTTCTTGTACATGATATCCTCAGTTATTAAGGGGTTCCCTGGCTTCCCTATACTTTAGATAAGCCGGGACTCCAGGAGGAAACTTTTGCAGGTCATGGATATGTTCATGGCATACGTTGCGGTAATGGTTTCAGGAATGTATGCTTATGTCCAGACTCATCAAGTAGCATACATTAAATATGTACAGCTCTTTGTATGTGCAATAATATTTCATAAAAGGTGTTTTAAAAATATTAATTCAAAGAATATTTATCAAATAGACTTTTTACAAAATACTATGATTGCCATCGATAATACATAAGTGATCACAATGTATAATGGTCTAGAGTAGACATTACAGCCTTATAATAAAATAATTACAACCAAATGTAATAAAGATATTAGATATTTATTAAGGCTTCAATATTACTCCGGGATGTGAATATATTAGAGAATGTAATCAATTGTATAGAGTAGGTGCTACTGTTATTCACATTCTGCTGATGAGGAGACTGAACTCCAAGGGGCTGGGCAACTTGCTCATAAATATTCTATTGTAAGTGACAGTGCTCTGGTGCTCACCCTTGCAGCCCAAGTCCAGAGAACCTGCTCTTTAAATACTATTGTAGGTCTCTGTAGGAACTGTTGAAGGAGCAATTAATCTATCTAGGTCATAGAAGGAAAATAATGAAAATTACTTTACACCACTGCATTTTCCTTTGTCTATTATTTGGCCCCCACATGGCCATGTTCCCATCTCCAGCTCTCTTGCCTGAGCTCCACACTGTGAGCTCCAGCTTCCACTGCTCATCTGCACCCATGGGGCCAAAGGTGCCAAGAAGCCAACATATCCCAATCTTGGCTGATAATCTTTTCTCCTAAATATTCCTTTCCTTCTAGACTTTCTGGTCAGTGGAAGACCTGATTTTCTCCTTGAAAAGCTAAACAGAGGCTACCAGCTGTGGCCTGTCTTCAATCTAACAGCAAATAGGCTGAGCATGGTGGCTTATGCCTGTATTCCCAGCACTTTGGGAGGCCGAAGCTGGTGGGTCACTTGAGGTCAGGAATTTGAGACCAGCCCAGCCAACATGGTGAAACCCCATCTCCACTAAAAATATAAAATATTAAATGGGCTTGGTGGCAGGCACCTGTAATCCCAGTTACTCAGGAGACTGAGGCGGGAGAATCACTTGAACCCAGGAGGTGGAGGTTGCAGTGAGCCAAGAGCGCACCACTGCACTGCAGCCTGGGCAAGAGTGTGAGGCTCTGTCTCAAAAAAAAAAAAATTAAATTAAATTAAAATTAAAGCAAATAGATAATAGTATGGAGTATCAAAATAAGACATGCCCTTTCTTGGAATGAAATATTGTTCTCACTTACAATAGAGATAAATAATCACCCATGTATTCAGTTCAGGTCTTTTTCACCAACTAGAATATAAGCTCTCTGAGGGCAAGGACTAAGTTTCATTTATCATTGATCCACAATACTTAGTACGGTGCCTTTAAATGTTTGATAATTATTGTTGGATCAATGAATGAATCCCTGCTTCCACTGTCATTTCCTCTGTGTTGGTCTCCCTACCTAATGGCTGCTCATTCTTCTTAACACTGAAGTAATATCTGCTGTGTGCCAGGTACTTTTCTAGGTCTTATGAATGCAGAGCTAAACAAAACAACTTACCCTTGAGGAACTTATGGTTTCTGGAGGCTGAACTGATCTTTTAAAATCTTAGATAAAGTGCTGCCCTGGTGAAAACTCTCCAGTGGCCTCCCATTCTAAGTAAGAGAAACATCTGAACACAGCCTGGCCCACAGGATGCTCCCTGACTTTCCCTTGCCTCATGCCACCTTTCCTGTTGGCGAGTATTTACAAGCTACACTAGTGGCCCCCTGTTTTTCTCTTTCTTGAACTTGCTAAGTACATCCTTCACTTTTGGCAGTAGCTTCTTCTTCTTCCCTAAATTCACCTTTTTCTGATCTTCACCTGCCTGGATTCTTAGGTCATTCATTTCTCAGTCTTAATAGCAGTTCCTAAGATAAGTTTTTTCAGGTGACCCAATAAATGTGATCCTCTAGTCTGTTGTACTACCCTGTGTTAATTCTCTCCACAGTGCTCAGGGCTACCTAATACATTCTTGTGTCTTTATTAGTTTATCATCTCCCTCCTGTGCTAAAATGTAAGCTGTAAGAAATGTATCGTCTCTGATTTGTTTGCCATTGCACCCCATTATCAGAACAGGGTCAGGCACATCTTTGATGCTCAATAAATAAGAGATGAGGTACTGAATTCTTGAATAAATAAACCTCTACTAAGGTACTGGCCACGTTCTTTTCTCTTCTCATTCAACAGCAGGTTAAAGAAGTGAGTTTTGTTTGTTTGTTTTTTAATTTTCAACAAACTATTTGTTATATTATCTATTGCATTCATTATTTGATGGTTTTATTGCATTGTGTTCTCAGTTGTTTATTGAAGCACTGCTTACACTGCTCAGAAATTAAACTTTTTTTTTTTCAAATCAATAAAGATCGGGTAAATAAACTGCTTTACCTCCATAAAAGAGAGAACTCTACAGCCATTAAAATGCTAATATAGGCCTTTATTTATTGATATGGAAAGGTTTCCATAGGATATTATTGATTAACAAGCATTTTATAAAATATTATTAATCAGTTCACTAAAATCATATATGTGTGTTCTAAGAGAGATGTTCAGCAAAATGTCAGTGCGTGTTTCCTCTGGGTTGTGGGATTTTAGGTAATTTTAAAATATGACTTGCAATTTATCCATAAGTTAATGTTTACAATTATTACACAATACTTCACTACATGGAAGGAAATTTTCAAAAGCTCTTTTTAATTTAAAAAAAATGAAAGTTAAAAAACAATGAAGTGAGGTCTGGCATGGTGACTGACACCTCTAATCCCCGGGAGGATGAGGCAGGTGGATCGCTTGAGGTCAGAAGTTCGAGACCAGCCTGGTCAACATGGTGAAACCCCCATCTCTACTGAAAATACAAAAATTAGCTGGGCGTGGTGGCGTGCACCTGTAGTCCTAGCTACTCAGGAGGCTGAGGCAGGACAATCACTTGAACCTGGGAGGCAGAGGTTGCATTGAGCCAAGATAGTGCCACTGAACTCCAGCGTGGGTAAAGGAATGAGATTCTGTCAAAACAAAAAAGAAGAAGAAGAAGAAATGAACAAAAAACAGAAAGAAATGAAACAAGGATTTTCCATGGATTCCTATCACCCATAGCATAAAGTCTGAACTCCTTAATGAGATCTAAAGGCTTTCCTTTCTCTCTAGACTCAAACTCTAACAATGCTCCCCATTAGAATCCTAAATCCAGGCATAGTCCTTCACTTGCAGTTGTCTAAGACTGACTACTTGGCCTCACTCTTGCCATTTCCATTTTCATGGCTGTTCCCTTCACCAGCAATGCCCTCCTTTGGCCTTGCCAATCAGGGACACACCTGTGGATCTTTGAGGATTCAGCTTCACACCCCACTCTCTCTGACACCTTTCCTTAAATCTGGCCACTGGCTGTGTCAAAACCCTGTTCTCTTTTCACACCTATATCTGGGTATCCACCTGTTCACATTCATGTCCTGTTTAATAGCAGGCACTATGTCCTGGTAATTAAACTATGTCTAATAATTATGGAAGATAACCTTGTTCTTAATTCTCCTTCACTACGACCCTAAAAGTGCCATCATTACCTCAATTTGACAGCAAGGAACATTTAAGTGAGTTTCCCAATCATACCCAGTAGTAGTGCCAGGATTCAGATCAGCCATTTCTGCTCCAGATTTTATGCTCCTACTCACTCTCCTCTGCATCCCCCATCTGTCATAGAACATGGAACATTGTAAGATTATTTAGATTTATGGAGTGGTCAGCGTACCAAGGCATAAATTCTCACACTGGAATGAGGCTCCATCCTAAATACAAGAAATAAAGCTCAGCACTTATATATCCACAGCTTTTTTGATTTAAATTATTTGTCTTGTACTGTAATTACTAAAGTTTTCCCCGAAACAAAGACTTTTGAAGATGCACTTTCAATAATGTCTCATGATGGAAGGCCTCAATCTTAATACCTTGCTTCTATTTAACACTTTAGTTGATACCTTAGAGCATAAAACTATACTACGGTTTATTACCAGAAATTTAAAAATAAAATGAGATAATCAAGAATACAGAATACGTTCATCGAGTACAGTGTGTGGAGCTCTAGATTCCAAGTGCCTGGGATAAAATTCTCATTTCACCTTTTACTCACATTGGACCTTGGGCAAGTTGCTTTTATTTTCTATGTCTCCATTGCCCTATAAAATGGGGATGCTAATAGTACCTTCTCCAAGGTGTTATTTTGAGGATATAATGAAATAGTACAGGCAAAATGCTTAGCACAGTCTGGAGCATAATAGGTGCTTAATCAAGCATAAAATAAAAAAATAGCTATTGTTATCACTATTTTCCATTCTAAGGACTATTGCATCAGGAAGACTAGTGGCCAGGTAAGGCACTTAGAAGATTGAAGTCACCTTGATCCAATATTTAAGAGGATGTGGTGAAGGAAAATGAACTTTCTTCACTAAACCCATGCTGACATATCTCAACAGACTAATAAATCCTTTACCAGATAACATTTGCCTCTTCCTAGACTATACTTTCCCTGTATTTTATTCTAACATGGTTGCAGTGTTCTTTTTCCCGGGTTTTTTTTTTTTTTTTCTTTTCAGTGACGCTCTTCTCTAATTCTAGCTTAGCACTGATCCCAGTTCCAAAAGATAAGGGGTAAATAGGTAAGCACTGTGTCCAGGAAGCAGGGAAAGGGGGTGATAATGAAACCTCTATTCTGCCACATGTAGAACTTACTCTCTTTCTACCCTCTTTTAGACCACAGTGCCAACCAAGAGGAGACTGGCAATGTTCCAAGTCCAACAGGGTCCCAGAATGGGAGCCCAAAATGTGTACATCCTGAATACTCAGACATGTCCGGGAATGCCTGGAGGGTCAGCCAGGCAGGCAGGACATGAGCCAAGGAGCCTCATGAGTGGGTTTCCAAACTATCTGATGATTCTCTCCCCTATCTGGCCCATAGCCCTGTTAGAGCAACTATCTTATTCTGTTTCAGGTTTAAACTTGTCTGTTGGTTCCTTACTAAATACCAAATTCACTGAGGTCTTCAGTGATGTCTACTTTATTAGTGTAGACACTAATTAGTATAATGTAGTGGTGTTCACCCAACACCCAGAAGAGGTCCTGACTCATAGAATACACACAACAAGTATGTCAGAAATAAATGACTGAATAAATTAATGAATGAAAGGGAGCTGAAGAATGATGTTTGATGCAAGGAAAGTGATTTTCTGGATAAAGGAGTAGCCATTTTGAATAAAACAATCATGGGGAGTTATTTAAATGGCATTTTGCCACCCCGGCCCTGGGAACTTTTAACAATATACTGTAAGGAAACAATTTCTTGTGAAACAAATTCCCGTGAATCTCTGTAATCAAGGACAACACTGGACATCCCTGCTTTAAGTATGTTTCCCAATGGCATATAACAAGGGTGTTTGGGGTGAGTTCCCTCATGAGTTATATAACCACTTGAAGACATCAGAGAACAGAAATAAGCAGAACCTATAAACCTGGAAGCCATTTCAGAAGGAAACATCCCTGAAATGACCTGGGAACCCAAGTAGCTAGAAATTGAGTAGGAGTTCACACAGAGGGTCACTGGAGAAAGGAGGAAAAGATGTCTTCTGTGATGAAAAGTTTTTAAAATAAGGACTATGCTGTGTACTTACTCTGTGGCTGTGGGCAATTTATTCAACAATGAAGTGGAAATTTTCATAGTATCTACCTTGAATGTTATTGGTAGTTTAAGTTATATAATATGGCTGGGCGTGGTGGCTTATGCCTGTAATCCCAGCACTTTGGGAGGCCGAGGTGGGCGGATCACGAGGTCAGGAGATCGAGACCATCCTGGCCAACATGGTGAAACCCCATCTCTACTAAAAATACAAAAATTAGCCAGGTGTAGTGGCGGGCGCCTGTAATCTCAGCTACTCGGGAGGCTGAGGCAGGAGAATTGCTTGAACCCAGGAGTCAGAGGTTGCACTGAGCCAAGATCACCACTGCACTCCAGCGTGGCGACAGAACGAGACTCCGTCTCAAATAAATAAATAAATAAATAAATAAATAAATAAATAAATAAAGTTATATAATATATGCAAAATGTTCTGCATGGTTGCCAATGCGTGGTAATTATAGTAGGCATGATAGCAATGGAGTTGATGCTAGAAAGAGGTGAACATGTGTAAGCTTGTCAGAAATACTCCATTTCTATCAGGGTAGGCAAGTCTTCAATAGAATTATCCCAATTCTGGTATGTGGGTAGTGAGCCAGAGAAAGGCTGTTTTCTCCTGATTCTTACAATCCAAGGGTATTTTCAGATTATTGTGGTCAGGAGAAAAAATAAACATTGCATTTTGAGGGTTTACCCAGATTTACTTAGCAAATGACCATCTGAATCATCAGCCATTCGCAACTCCTGATGTCAGAGCCCACCCGTCACTTGTCAGCAATGCGAAGGCACTGATGGCACATGGATGCAAGAGATGACTGTGTGCCTTCTGATGTTACTTCTACTGTGGGTGATGTGAGGGAGTTCCTCTGAAAGTCTGTAAGGATTAAGTACTGGAATGCTGCTCATTAGAGAAAAGAATTGAAGAGAAGTTTTCTTAGAGTTTTCAGTAAAGGTAGATTAAACTAACATTTCCAAGAGTTGACTTGTAAAATGGAACCTAGAGAATTCATGAGTCTCTCAAGAGCTTGACCTTATTCCTAGAAAACGAATTTAAAATCTTTCTAGAAAAGGCTGTATACTTGCATGTGAGGGCACATCTATTATGCTGAGTCCAGAATGTCACCAGAGAAGTGGGACCATATGGCAGGACAGGATAGTGAAATAGGTTCATATCCTTATGGAAACCACATACAAGAACAAACAAATGAGGTTGTTCTTGGGAAGAGTTCCCTACAATTCAGAGAGAAAAAAAAAATCTGAAACATAGCTGGCCAGATGAGTATTCATTTTCTAGGTATAGTACATATTTGGTATATTCTTATCATCTTAACAAAACTTCATCTATTATTATTTATTTTTGTCTATTTAATATGTAGTTAAGAGTCATGTGTGTATACATATCCCAAACAAACATTTTCCTTTGAATTTCCAAAAGATTATATCTATTTAATTCTCTGCTATTAAAAATAGCAAACTATGTCATAGTTATTTATCCATAATAGAATATAACTACAAATAAATGAACTCTTATACTGTTTTGTATTTTTTTTTCAACCCAGGATTCTACTCTATGTGATATTAACACTGACACATCTGTTGTTCTTATTTACATTTTCCTGACACATGTTTTCCAGATATATTATGTTTAAACTTTCTGAGACATTTTTTAAAAATTGTTTCTTTGAAGAGGTGCATCTTTGTTTTTAACCTGAACTGATGATTCCTAATATTAAAAGGTGGCATTATAATTTACATTTAATGTCATAAGACATACATTTGCACTTCCTTCTGTGATCTTATTTTATGTTTTCTGGATTTTATGCTTTCCTACCATTTCCCTTATTTCCTGTCTTTAGCTAGATGAACTCTGCTTTTATTTCTTTAATCTCCTGCAGTAATTTGGGAGGAATCATCCTGTTTTTATTTCTACTAAATTTTGCAGAATAACATACTTGATCCAATATTTCTCTAATTATCAAGGTCAAAAAGAAACAATAGCTTTTGACTCAGTCCTATTTTAGTTGAGAACTTAGCACATTTTATTTTATTTTTTTACTTCTTTTTCCACTTCCCAGTATTTCATAGTGCAATATGTAGTCTTGGACGACTGTTATTGTTTCCCACAGTATTTTACATTTTGGGTTATATTTATTTTAAAATGTAGAAAATCCTCCCTCTCATTTCTTTTAGAAGCATTCTTGGCCTTGTTCTTATTAATTTCTACTTTAATTGTTTTTGTTCAATGTTCTTTTCCATTGTCTTTGCAGGATTCTGTTATGTGGATTGTCCCTCCAAGGCTAGTGTCCTGGGGACTCTGTTTTATGTCCTTGTTACCTCTCGCTCCCTTTAGTCTCTTGGGTGCCCTCATACATGCTCGTGTGTGTGACCATCACCCCTGTGCTTGTGTCTACTGGATCTCTATCCTCAGATCAGATTCTCTCTTGACTGCACCATTTGTATAACCAACTGCCTACTGGATAATATCTTTAATATCTTAGAGACACACACAGAACTTCAACAGAAATATTTACAGAAATACAGATGTCTAGCATTATTGTACTACCTCTCTAAGTTGGGGAATAGGTGTGAAGAACTAAACAATATTGAGGACCTGCTATGGTATATTCATACATCACACCACTCCATTCTCATTTTGACACCCTCTGGTATAAAGAATTAGGTGCCCAATTCTAAAAATTGACAAACTGAATGCCAGGAAGGTTAAGAAACTTATCCAAGACTTGATTTGGGTTCCAAAACCCTTGATCTTTCTATTTCTTCCACATTAAAACTTTGCTTTATCATTTCCTCTGATTTCGTTTACCTCTGCGGCTTGATTTCCTTTCTTTAAGAGTCAGGTCTTAGTCTTTCCATTTGGACTCATCTTTCTGGGTTGTCCACTCCTTCCTAAGGGTATTTCTAGGTTTGATTCCACATGTAGAAAGTATGAAAAAGGAAGAGTTTCATTGCCTGCAATTGGCCGGGAGACTGGGTCCACTCTGCGGTGGGAGTAGGGGCTGTTCTAGACCCTCAATTCCTCTGTTTCCAGGTCCTGGATCTTAAGGGGAATGGATGGGACCAACCATGGGAAGGGCATCCTATAGGTTTCTAAGAAATTAATTAGCATTTGTAACTGTTTTTCTTCTACTCTTTCCAACTTTACCTCAGAAGCTAGGTGGGACTAGAATAGTACAGAGTTCTGTAAAACTGAACTACTGTGTTTGAAGTGCCATGTGGAAGCTTCTGGTTTGGTTTGGGTTCAGACGGATTCTTCCACTGGCCCTGTTTGTCCCCAGTGAGGTTTCTTTTCTCTGATATTTCAGGCCAACCTAAGATAGCAGAGCACTGAAATCATCAAGCTAAAGGATCTCTCAAGTTTCCATGTAAAGCAAATGTTAAGAATAGATCTTTCCTCTACCTATATTTTGGGTGGTACAAAATGCCTACATTCCTGAAGTCCTGCTTCTGCAGACCAAGGCCAACAGATTGTTCTTTGAATGTCTCAAAAGCTCTTTTTTTCTTATAATGCCAAATGCAATATTTTTTTGAAAATTCTACACCAGAAGTTTCCCAGCTGAGAAAACAGGCTTGTGAAAAATGGTTTCAGAAAATGTAATAAACCATGCAAAAGTTGTTCAGGATGTGTTTGAAATGAACATCTGGATACAAGTGCAAAATTACTCCTTTCCCCTCTTCCTCTCTCTCACAGCTGTTTGAAAGAGTCCTGAGGGCAGGGAAACAGGTCAATGAACTAAATTGCACCTTCCCCCTTCTTCCAAACCCTTTTGCACCTATGCAAGGAATCTAGATCCCATATGTGTTTAATAAGTGAGCACAAATACAAGGAAAAAAATTATCTCGATTCCTGTTGACTCTCTGCAGCAACTCCAAAGGAAAATAAACTCTGGATTTTAATTTTTTTCAAACAAAACTTATGATTCTAATAAAATGTTGCTTTAAAGTTGACTTCTTTGTATCAAGAACTGAACAAACCACCCATTTCTCTGTATTTCTTAAAAATGAAGGATTTTAAGTCACACTTTCCCCAAATGGAAGAAAATCCAGTTCCCAAGGCTTTGCCTTTTAACATATAATTGAGAAACATAAATCATTCTCTATGTTTTTACTGAATTTCTCATTGCATTTGTTTACTACAAATCCCTTCCGTAACTACTACGACAACATATACATCTAAAGATGGCATCAGATAGATAAGTAGATCAGAAAGGAACAAATTGACATTTAATAGATCTTCATGAGATTATCAGTGTTCACAACAAATGCAGCAAATATGAAATCATTACCTCATATCAGAAGAATGTTTACAGAAGTCTTTGGAGGGACCAGATAGATGTTTTCACACAAAAAGAGGCTGACTCATCAACCCTGTGCTGTCAGAGGCCAAAATGGGCCTGAGGAAAAGAGGAGATTCACTACTTAGCACAATAGTTTTTCTCGTTTGTTTCAAGTACTTGCCTCCTTTACTGGTCTCTGGGATTTTTTATGATAGGGGAGGAGCCTTAGTCATCCCTGGATCCTTGTGCTGTACTGTCAACAGTACACAGTACATTGCATGTGTTCATTTGATGGCTAAATGACTGGCTGAATAACTGGAAGCAATTCCTCATATAGAGTTTCCAATTACTAGAAAAACTCCCTTATGAAAAAATGGCTAAATACTTGCAAAAAATGTGTGAAGAGTACAGAGAGGGTATTACTTAGATTACGAGGAGTCCAAGGCCCTCCCATCTTTTTGGGGTCTGAAATTCTAAGTCCTCCTTCTAAATTGTTTGGAAGGAAATTCTTGTCCATATGCCAGAGTTATCTATCAGCAATCTTTCTTCTTCATTCTCTTCATGCTATGTTTACAGACATACCCTGGTTCTTACTAGGCCCATTGTAGAAAAAACTTTGACCTTGACCTCTGCTTCAAAGCTTCTTCTATCTAATCTATCCAGCTCTTTTCAGCTGGTTTTATTTTTATTTTTTTTGAGACAGAGTCTCATGCTGTCACCCAGGTTGGATGCAGTGGTGCGATCTCAGTTTACTGCAATCTCCACATCTAGGGTTCAAGCGATTCTAATTCCTCAGCTACCTGAGTAGTTGGGATTACAGGCATGCACCACAACACCCAGCTAATTCTTATATTTTTAGTAGAGACACTGTTTCACCAAGTTGGCCAGGCTGGTCTCGAACTCCTGGCCTCAAGTGATCCACCTGCCTCTGCCTCCCAAAGTGCTGGAATCACAGGTGTGAACCACCGTGCCTGGCCTTGTTTTGCTTAACTGAGTTCCTATGCTGTGCCAAGCACTGTGCACAGCAGTGAATACATACTAGGGTGCTATTGAACTGTATGGTAGAGATCACTTGGCCCAGAATAGCAAAGTAGGCTTTCTTGGAGAAGCAAATTAGAAGGAAAACAACAATGAACTAGATGAAGAAAGCATCAAGGAAAAGGGCATTCCAGTATGAAAGAAATTTATTAATGGTATCTGATATAATTTAGACATTTATCCCCTCCAAATCTCATGCTCAAATATAATCCCCAGTGTTGGAGGTGGGATCTAGTGGAAGGTGTTTGGGTCATGTGGGTGGATCCCTCATGAATGGCTTGATGCCCTCCTCTGAGGTAATGAGTGAGCTCTTGACTTTTTAAAAGAGTGTGGCATCCCTCCTCCTCTCTTTTCTTCTCTCTCACCATGTGACACACTGACTCCCCTTCCCCTTCCACCATGATTGGAAACTCCCTGAAGCCCTCACCAGAAGCAGATTCTAGGGCCATGCTTCTTCTAGAGCTGCAGAACCATGAGCCAAGTAAATCTCTTTTTTAGTAAATTACCCAGCCTCAGGTATTCTTTTATAGCAACACAAAATGGACTAACAAAGTGTCATTGAGTTGAAACAGCATGGAAGAATAGAGGTACCATAAAAAGCTGTAACTAAAGAGTAGAGCAAAAGAGATAGAATTGTGTAATGGGAAGAAAGGAGCAGAGGCCGTGGTAGGTGTCCATCTAAGTCGTATTCATGCATTTGAACTTTACAACAGTCCAGCCCAAATGGATTATGTGAAAACCTAAACTCACCATTTATTCCTCAGGCCAGTCATTCTTCAGGCCATTCCCACTGCCAGGTATAGTCCTCTTCTAATTTCTATCTTGTAAACATTTTCCTATCCCACAAAACCAACCCCTAAGAGCCACTCCACAACCCCACCCCACCCCACCCCCTGCCACCACATTCTCTCAGAAGCCTTTGATAGTTTCCTTGAGTGGGCCCACCTCTCCAGAGACCACTTTCATATTTTGCCTCATGTCTGTGTTGGCTGGACTCGTGACATTCCACCCATAGAGCCTGGGCTGCATGACAGAGGGGATATCTCCTATCACTTCTCCTACTCCCATTCAACTCAGGAAATGTTTACCAATGAACTGTGCATAATGGTCTGCTGAGAAAAGACTACTGGCCAGAAGGAGCATCTGTCAGGCTTCTCGTTTCAAATATTGATGTTATCATCTGCTCAATGTGGAATCCTGGACAAGTTGCTTAATCTCTTCAAGTGTCATTTTACTCAAGTGTGAAAGGGGGATCATGGTAATACATACCCCATAGGGCTTACATGAATATTAAAAATAATACTTGTGATTGACTTAGGGCTCAAAAATGTTAGTTGTTATCCTGGCTTGACAGTTCAGAGGGAGTCTCTGAACTGTCAAGCCCGATAATGCAAAATCCTCAGAGGATTTTGCACCTCACATGTCTGACTCTACTGTCTTTGTCCTCAGCAACCCTATAATAATGCAATCAGGAGAAAAATCATTAAAGAGAAAAAGAGTTATCATGGGTTTTTTTATTTCTTACATGCACATACATACATGCTAAAGTCGAGCTGAGGGAAGAACAAACAATATGAAATTATAGAGTCACACAAAGTAAAAGATATTTGAGGAATCGTGAGACAATGCTTCTTCTTGGACCCCCATTCTGCCTCTTGGTTTGTATGCTTTCTTCCCACCGAAAGCTGGGTCTTCCTCAGGCCTGTTTTGACCTCATTAGATTGTACCCTCTCCAATCTCTCCCACTGTGGGGTAACCAGGATGATCATATTGATTATGCAATGATTGTTCAAACCGAGATACTTGGGGAGGGAAGGGATGCTCTGTTAAACATTATCCTGGGAGCAAAGGTATAAACTGGACAGTCACCGGCAACTTAAGCTGTGTGGTCATCCAAATTAGAACCAGCAATCTTGCTGACTGGGGTCAGACAGCCTTCAGTATCTTTCAAGTTCCTTCATCTCCCAGCTAAAGAAGAATAAAGGCTCTTTCTGATCCAATTTATTTTTAATTGTATCAGAACATTTTAAGCTCAATGTTGCACATAGGTTTCCTGGAAGGCCATGTCAATATATTGTGAAACATCTGGATCTTTGGGTATCAGGATGTTAGACTATAATGAGCAATTTTCATCCCAAATCTTTAGAGTCATGTAGATAAACCGATTGGTTTCGATTCAGGGAACTTAACTGCCAACCTCAATTAGCTCGGCTTCTTTAATATATTCTTTTTCTTATATAGTAGGCAACTTCAATAAATTATTATTTATAGAGTACTTATTAAAATGCTACAGGGAAATCATTCCTGGAAACATCTCACTGTGTAACTGTAAATGATCAAGCCCTCGCTCACTGATTGAGTGTTGGAGGACTTAAGTCAGATCACAGGATCACAGCAACTCATGCCTAAAGGAGACCTCCGACAGCATGCAGGCCACCCACCCTGTTCCATCTCCAACCCCTTCAACAACATCCCTACCACGTAGGTATCCAGGAAATATCTGATGTGTCAGCGATGAAGGGACTCATTCCTGCGCAGAGTAACTTTTTCTTTGCTGAATGGCTTTGCCAAATAAAAACTGGTTCCTGATTTTAAATGGAAATTAGTGTTTCCCAAACATTTATGCACTGAGCCTCATTCTTTAATATAGACTGCATTTTTCAATAAAATTAATCTCTTTCAGCCCTTTTTTGTTCTCATCTCACACATGGTGGCAAAGATCTACATCATCGGAGCTGGTGAGAAGCAAGCGTGGCCCATAAAGTGACAGACAGTAGGGCAAAGTGGTTGATCCCATGGACTAGAACCAAAGTACTTGAGTTTGAATCCTAGTACTGCCTGTAATAAGGCAAGGCGTTTAACCTCTCAGAATCTCAGTCTTCTCATCTGCGCAATGGGGAATGTTACTGATATCTATTTGGGGGTATTTTTGAAATATTATAGGAGGCAGTGTATGTACAGTGTTTAGAACCATGTCGCCCGGCATACAGTAAATACTACATAGCTATTATCACGTAGAATCCCAGCAAATAGAATCTGGACATTGTCCTGCTATTGTAAGATTAGTGGTTAGTGGGCAATGGCTTAGTCCTATGCACTGCGTAGCTCTAAAATTCAGCCTCCACAAAATACCCCACCAAGCGTTCCTATTTTTCTTTTCTTTGTTTTAATGTCTAACTTAGTCTCTGGAGGGTATAAAGTCTGGTAATTAAGAGTCAGAGCCTAGGAAATCGTACTCAACTCAGATATACATTAAATTCATTGAACTGTTTTTTTAAAATAGCAATGAAATAGGAATTCTTGAGGGTTCAGAAATGGATATTTTCCAAAAGTTCCTCAGGGAGTTCTAATGTGCGGCCAGGTAAGAACAACAGACTTCAAATGAGTCTTTATGGATCAGAATCTGGGCTCCCTCAACTGCCAGCGGCACAACTTAGGGCAGGCTTCTTAATCTCTTCAGGCCTCGGTTTCCATAACTATAAAATAGGAGTAAAAAGGGGAAGTTCCTTTCTCATTAAACTGCTATGATACTTAAATGAAATAGCACGTGTGGATAACAGAGTATTCATTAGGTATTAATACTGAGTACCTGACTTTACTATGCAGCTTCCATCCTCACCCCATCGCTTTCTATCACTTCTGCCTCAGCCTGTCAGTAGGTACTAAAGGGTGATTAGCACTGCCTCAATTATAGGTGTAACCCACAGTCCTGGACACTAGAATCTATCAAAAGATGGTTACCTAACCTGAGTATATTTCAGGCTGATGGTGACCCACTTTGCTTTTCTGATCATTGAAAATGATTTGCATTTACAGAGCATGGGAGCAGACTTGGGTCCCCTGTGGCAGAGCACGTAGGAGGGATGAAAGCAAACTTGCCGACCTGGCCATGGTTTATGTCAGCCCTGGAATCATTGTCCTGGATGAATCACTTAAAAAAGTGTCCAAGATGAGCAGAAGGGTACTACATACCTGCCACTCAAACCAGCAGCATTGACATCACCTGTTAACTTACTAGAATGACAGAATCACTAGACTTACCTCAGGCCCACCAAATCGGAAAGGGAATATTAGCAATATCCCAGGTGATCTTTTTGCACATTCACTTTGGGGAGTGTTGTTCCTTATCAGTATCAAGAGGAATTCATTCCCAAAGTTTGTAAAACTTTCCAGAAACAACCTTCAGCCTGCCACCTATGCAGCTGGGTTGACGCTTACACAATACTCTTAAGCAACCCTTTGAATCAAAGCCCTCTAAATTATCTGCTTTTCTCCCTTTCTCATGCACCCTATACCACTGTCTCAGCAAGTATAGAAATGCCTTCTTTGACTTATTTTCTGACTTGGGATTTCTATCTAGTTTCTGGCCCTTGCTGGAACTCAGCACCTGATATTTGGTTTGAAGGAGGCCTTACGTCTGTTTCCTACTTCAGTCACAGAGAGAGAGAGAGAGAGAGAGAGAGAGAGAGAGAGAGTAAGCTGTTGACTAATACAGCTTCTCTCACTATTTCCTACCTCTGACTTTCCACTCCAGGGTTCTATGATCTTTAGGTGGTTTGGAGTCTGAATTCAGTTTGAAACAGAGAGAAGTTGGGCCCTAGGTAGCATGTGCTAAAGGACTTTGCTAAACCAAAGGACCCCAAAGCAAAGTCAGAGACTAGTTTCTTCCAATTATCATTTGGCTTTACATTATCATTACATACATATTGAAATCCTTGATTTCACAGGGGTTTACATAGCTAAAGTACAGATGGAGGGAGTCAGTGAATTAAAACCTTTGATGAAGGCCCGCTGTGACTCATGTCTGTAATCCCAGCACTTTGGGAGGCCGAGGCATGCGGATCACTAGAACTTAGAAATTTGAGACCAGCCTTGGCAACACGGCAAAATCCATCTCTCCCCAAAATACAAATATATTAGCCAGGAGAGGTGGCATACGCCTATAGTCACAGCTACTAGGGAGGTTGAGGTGGAGGATAGCTTGAGCCTGGGAGGCAGAGGTTGCAGTGAGCCAAGATCACACCACTGCACTGCAGCCAAGGTGACAGAGCGATACCTCGTCTCAAAAAACAAAACAAAACAAAAACAAACAAAAAATAAGAAAACCTTTGGTGAGTCCTGGGGTACAAAAACAGCTGTTATCCTTACACACACACACACACACACACACACATACACACACACACACTGAGCATCTATTATTACACTGGAAAATGTGGATCCAAAGATGAACAACTATGAGTTCTGTCCCCACCTCTCACCTCTAGCCCTATGAAGCTTATACCTTAATGGGGAAATATATATGAATCAAATAACAACCAAAATATACGTTACATATTAACAGTGATAAACTCTACTAAAAGAGAGGTACACTCATGCATGCTGGGCTTAATAACTAGGTGGTGGGTTGATAGGTGCGGCAAATCACCATGTCACACATTTCCTTATGTAACAAAGCTGCACACCTTTCACATGTACCCCATAACTTAAAATAAAATTTAATAAGGAAAAGAAAAAGAAAAAAAAAAGTGAGAGAGAGGTAGAAGTACTGTGAGGACATACAAAAAGGGAAATGGTTCTACTCAGAAAGGTTTTTCTGAAGAAGCAACAAAACTGAGGGGTACATAGGGTTAGCCAGATTCAAGGGTGTGACAGGGAATGGAAGCCCAGCTGGCGCTGAGGTCCTGTGACCAGGGGAATCCATGCCCTTTAGAGGAACTGAAACAAATCTGGTGTGAGAGGAGTCCAGAGAAGAAAGAGAGGGAGGAGGGGCTTGACTCCAGCTGAAGCTGGAGTGATTGCGGGAGTATGTTGGTCTTCATTTTGAGAACGCTGGGAAGTGATGGAGGGTTTGAAGCGGAGGCAGCAGGGCCAGACTTGTGTTCCTGCAAGAGTGGTCTTTCTGCCATGTGGAAACAGATTGGAAGAGGGCAAGAGAGGATGTGAGGAACAGGCCAGTTAGGACTGCACTGCAGTCTTCAATGGTAGAGACAGGCTGCTTACACTGTGGAGGTGATGAGGCAATGGGGAGAAATGGGGAGTTCCAACAGGGAGTTAAGTGGTTAAATCAGAAGAACTCAGATTAGTGTGGTGGGCAGGAGCAGGGGAGAGGGAGGTGTTAAGGATGACAAATCGTTTATAAAACAACTGGATGTTGTTCTCTGAAACACGGATCTCTGAACAAACACCAGACAGGGAGGTCGGGGTTGCCATGAGTTAGTTTTTAGATATTTTGAGTTGGAGGCCTTCCCTGACCTCCCAGACAAAGATACATAGTTATGAAATTTGAACGAGCATTCTAACTTGGAGGGACATATTTTATAATGGTAATTTTAAAAGTAGAAATGACAAAAGTTACTATTTGTTGAATATTTACTCTGTCCCAAGGTTAGGCATCTATTATTTAATTTAAACGCTCCAGGACTCTGTATGAAAAGACTGATCCTCCCATGTTACAGATGAGGAAGAGGAGGCCCAGAGGGAGCAGCACCTTCAAGCTCTTAATGACTGTGTCACACTGCCCCCTGCTGAGCAGCGATTACGTGCCAGGCTCTCAGGGAGTTTGCATTCCAGTAACGTGGGCTCATGGGTTTTTGTGTCTTCCATAGCAAACTGAAAGAGAACTCATGCGATAGGAATTTCTGCCATGTGCCAATTAAACTGCCATTTGTCTGCAACAAACATCCCACTGGTATTCACATGCACAAGTACATAGGCACACCTGTGCACAACTTTCTCACTAGTTCCCTCTCTTCACTTTTTCTCGGCGAGGATTATTATTTATTTTCTTCTGATACCTGGTTTTAGGTTGCCCAGTGGCAGGTAGGTTAAACAAAATGAACTTCGCTGTGCATCCAACAAGAAACACATTCTATCAGCCTTTAATTTCAGAGTCTTAGCCACACAGGGAAGGGATGGGAGACCAGCAGTACTCTTCTTCTGTAAGGTCAACTAAAACTCTTGTTTGCTGTGAGCAGCTTCCTCCACTTACCTGTCTGAGTATTGTTCTGAGGATGGTAAGAATGCCACTTCTAAAACTAGCTGAGAAGCAGAGAAAGGCTTACTGCAGCATCTAAAGAAAGAAGAGCATTTATACAGCATGATCCCTTCAAGCATGTTCTGCTTTTGTCCAAACATTTAACATGACCGTGGAAGAATTTCACTACACCCATTACACAGAAAAGTTTGAGATTTGAAACTGGAAAATTTTTTGTAGTTTTCATGGAACAAAACATACAGATCAGTACTGAAAATATAAATCACTCTTAAACATTTGGTTCTTATTATTTTTGTAAAAAGTAGCACACTTGGAAGATTAACAAATTTTGCCTCTGTGTTGACATGTATGTATGTGTGTGTGTACAGAAAAAATAAATTTTCAGTGATTCATTTTGGATTTCATTAAAATTCAGTGTTGTCCGTAGACAAGTGTGTTTTTGCTGTTTGAAATAATGTAAATCTCCTAATGTAAAGACCCTGGCTAGGTGCTGTGGTTTATGCATGTAATCCCAGCAATTTGGGAGGCTGAGGTGAGAGGATTGCTTGAACCCAGGATTTCAAGAGCAGCCTGGACAACATAGCGAGACATTGTCAGAAAGAGAGAGAGAGAGAGAGAGAGAGAGAGAGAGAGACAGAAAGAAAGAAAGAAAGAAAGAAAGAAAGAAAGAAAGAAAGAAAGAAAGAAAGAAAGAAAGAAAGAGAGAGAGAGAGAGAGAGAGAGAGGGAGGGAGGGAGGGAGGGAGGAAGGAAAGAAAGAAAGAAAAGAAAGAAAGAAAGAAAGAAAGAAAGAAAGAAAGAAAGAAAGAAAGAAAGAAAGAAAGAAAGAAAGAAAGAAAGAAAGAAAGAAAATATCCAGGGATAGTGGCATGTGTCTGTAGTTCTAGCTACTTGGGAGGCTGAGGCAAGAGGATTGCTTGAGCCCAGGAGTTCGAGGTTGCAGTGAGCTATGCCTATACCACTGAACTCAAGCCTGGGTAATAGAGCAAGACCCTGTCTCTAAAAATGAAAATAAAATTATTGTCTATAGTATCAGTGACAGTGATGACAGGAGCAATTTTTATCACGAAGTGAAAAGTCTCAAACAATTGAGACTATTGCTGGAATTTTCTCCTAGAAATACTATACAACTTGTCTTCCTAAGTTCAATCATAGGAAAATACATACACGTATTTTAATTTTCCTAAAACTTATATCCCAAAACATAAAATAAAGAATATTTAGATTACCCATTGTTAGACAATTCAAAGCAATGCCATCTTTAAGCAGAAAATCAGTGCTAACTTCAAGGATTATCTGAGGTCATTGGCCTTTCTCAAACAGATGAGAGAATACAGAAACCTATGTTCAAAGGGGAACATATCATTTTAAGAAAAATTTTTGGCAATGTTATTATGACTTATTTTTACTTAAAAAGTAATATATGTTTATTATAAATCATTCAACTATTAAAAGGGAATAGAAAATGGCCCCATTTGAAGGAGGGCAGAAAGAGAACTGTTAGCTGCTTTTCCCACAGTTTCCCTAACGACATCTCAAAGCAGAGTTCAGTATAACTCATTTAAAAAAAATTGCATAATTCTCCACACATTGGTGGAAATAAAATGCAGGTAGTGCTACCATACCCTGGTCAAAAGCAACTCTAAGAGTTTCCATATTTCTATCTGAGGCCAGTTCCTCCACCCACCTGTGCTATAGATGCCATTCAACTTTGCTTCATCCATATCTTTGCACTCATTCTACAGTGGATCCTCCCAGAATATCATCTACTCAAAGCTCTCTTTTCTTAAAAAAAAATCTTTGATTTTACTTTCCTCTGTTTTTCTGGGTTTTCTTAACAGCAGCATTTCTCAAAAAGGTGTCTGCATCACTATGTCCATTTCCAAGAACTTTACTCCAATTTGGTTTTCATCACCATCACTCCAGGAAATAGTCTCTGGTTAATTCCATGAAAAGCTATCGGGTCATTAAATAAAATGAACACTTTTAAATCTTTGTATTCATTCATTCAACAACTAACTTTTAATTAAACATCAAAGTTGATTTATCAAACAAACATTTAAAAACCAGTTTTGTCTTAGTTTTAATGTTACTGCAGAGGGCGTTTTCCGTTGTACCTATTAGTGCCCCCATTAGAAGGTTTTATGTAACATATTTCTTTTCAACTGTATCTGTGGCAAAATACATAAGACGAAAAATAATCTATTATTTCTCCCTAAAAATCATTTCATTTCCTCTTTTTGTTATACTTTTCTTTTAACTCTGGCCACCACGAAGCTCAAAAGGCATTACCCAAATGTAATAACTACTTTAGTCTTAAATTTAGCATAATTAATTCTCCAAAGGTTCTGATTGTTTGACTATTTCTAATGCTCTTTCTTAATGTCATATGTTTTAGCCACCTCAGGTCCATTTTAGAATGCATTGTGCATAAGCAAGCAAGGCCTTTCTAATGCTCGTTTAACAACAGTTCAGAACAAAGTGTCTGCAAATGTGTCAAATCTAGACCAGAAGCTGTTTTGTAAAGCCTCAACTTAATCTCTGCAACCTGCTATATAGTCTTTCATCCTTGGCTTTGGAAAAGTCATCAGTTTGCTAACTGCTTTAGGGATCATAAAACCACATTTGTTCCTAAACCAAGGAAAAGGGTCTAAGAAGGAGAAACTTATGCAAAAAACACAGGGTGAGAAAAAGCCCCTCAGAAGCCTTGCTGGCATAAATCCCAAGCTCATGTTACCAGAAATATTTACATTAAAAATATATCTCCAACTTGACCAACTGCTCTAAGGTCAAGCTCAAAATCCTGCTTGGGAGTTCTTTGGTTTTGTGACCATTTGTCAGCTCAAACTTTGGCTGTGATTTCTGTGCCTTCTGAGGCATGAAGGCAAATAGGGCAGAGGGACAGCTGAAAATAGCAGCCCTGATAGTGTGAGGTGAGAGTGAAGGGCTTCTGAGATTTTTCAGCAGGAAGTGTCTGATTGCAGTGTTAGTAGTCAAGAACTTTCCTTTCACATACTGACCTTTTTATGTGCAAGAATATGCCCACCAAGAGGTGAGTGAGTCTTACCTTCTCTTCTGAGGCCTACTTCTGGTGACGAACTCATTTGGTCCCCTTTTCCCATCCACCTGGAACTCCCTAAGAGGTCTTGCCAGCTGTGGGAGTAAGAGAGGGAGCGATTTATGCAGTTTCCATTATAATTATAGACCTAGTTTTACTAGGTTGCTACTCAATCTTAAATATTTTCTCCTAAGCCTGACATTAGTGAACACCATTTAAGAAGGCATATAAAATATAATTTTATTATTAATATTGCTTTAAAAAACTATTATACATATCTATGTTTAAAGAAAAATTCAGTGAATAAACTATTCCTGTTTCAGTGTCTTTCAGTAACACCACCAGTTGAAGTAATTCTGTGAGAGACTGCATGCACATAGCACCAAAAAAAGATCAGGGTCACACAGAATTGGGGTTAGGGAGTGCCACCACTATGCAACAATGTATAAACAAAACTCCAGCTCCCACTCATGTTCCTAGTATTAGTTCTGAGCATATTGTCCCAAACCATGCCTCATATTTTACTCAGTGCAGTTGTCAGGCTTCTTAGTAGACTGCTTTTTCACCAGTGTTGGCCATCTCTTGCAATTTAGACCTCACAATAGGTATCAATCACCTTTTTATTTTGTAGTGCTGCATTCAGATCTGTTTTCCAGTTCATAGGTTCTCCCTTCAGCTGTGTCTATTCTGGTGTTTAATTTGTTCATGAAGGCTTTAAGAAAAAGTCTTTATTTTCTCTATTCTTTTCTAGAAGTAGTATTTGGTTATTTTCTTTCTTTATATCATATTTTTATTACATTTTCTGCTATCTCATTTAATTTGTCAGATTTAACATAATTTTATTGTATAGACACACTTACAGACTTTCATACTATCATCAATCATTAGAGTTATTAAATATTTTGTGTGTGTGTGTGTGTGTGTGTGTGTGTGTGTGTGTGTGTTGACTCATTGACTCATTGACTCTCTGTCATGGATTTTTAGCCTGACTTGGTTCTTCTTCCCCTCTAGGTAGCCCTATGAGTAAATTTTGGGTGGTAATAAGAAGAGGAAAAGCAAAATATTTGCAGGCAACAGACAGCTCCGTTTCTGGGCTAACTGTCCCATGAAGAGCAATATTTTTAAAAATTTTTTTCTTACATCACAATTCCTTCTGGTTAATTCATGAATGAATTGAACAGAAGATAGAATGTGGATGTGCAACTTCAGGATTAATTATCTACATGCTCTGGAGATCGTGGCACAAACAACAAATAAATAAAACAGTATCTAGAAGCTCTTTGGAGCAGATAGTCTCAAGTTAATTATTATTATTATTATTATTATTATTATTATTATTATTTATGAGGGAGGTCTCACTCTCTCACCCAGGCTGGAGTACAGTTGTGGGATCATAACTCACTCCAGCCTTGACCGACCACGGGCAGGCACCACAACACCCGACTAATTCGTTTTATTTTATTTTTTGTAGAGCTGGAGTCTTCCTACATTGCCCAGGCTGATCTCAAACTCATTGGCTCAAGCGATCCTCCTGTCTTGGCCTCCCAAAGTGCTGGGATTACAGGCACAAGCCACCGCGCCCAGCCAAGTTAATTCTTTATAAACACAAATCATTACCTCATCCTTTTCTTTGGACCCATAAACTGTTCCCCCATGCATCCCTTAGGTGGCGCTCACCAAGCTACCGGTGTCTTTTCCTAGCATCCTTGCCAGGAGGGAGGCCCATCCCATTAATCAGGAAGTGAGGTATGTGCATTGTAGTTTCTGTTGGTCACTCAACTACGTTTGCTCAGATTTCAAGTATGGTCTTGACTCTTCCCACTCTTGAAGGTGCAGGAATAAATACTTTAGTCAGTTTGTTTGTTTGTTTGTTGTTGTTGTTGTTGTTGTGTGTGTGTGTGTGTGTGTATGTGTGTGTGTGTTTGAGACGGAGTCTCGCTCTGTCTCCCAGGTTGGAGTGTGGTGGCGGGATCTCGGCTCACTGCAACTTCTGTCTCCCAGGCTCAGGGTTCAAGCAATTCTCCTGCCTCAGCATCCCGAGTAGCTAGGACTACAGGAGCGTTCTTTAGACAGTTTTCTTCTCTATATCTCGTCTTTGTATCCTGAAGACAGTGTGACCTCCAGAAACTCCCCTGTTCCCAAATATAAAGAAAGAAAGGCTTAAGAAGAGTGAAATAATTTCTCAAGGTCATACATGTAAGTAAGTAAGGAAAATAGAATGTGCACCCTAGTCTTGCTGGTTCCAGACTCTGTGTTTACATTCTGAGCAGTGCAAGGCACAGGGGAGTAGATACATAAGCCTACTGGATGAGAAGTCTTCCCAAAAATGAATAATAAAGGCAGATAGCTTTATGGGTTTTTTTTAACCATATCTTAAAAACTCATGTGAATTTTGTATTCTACTTCATAATGTTTTGTGTTACTTTTAAAATGAAACTCATATTGAGTTAAATTACCCTGTTTTTATTTTAATCCCTTTGTCTTTGTAGCATTTCTCTCCTTTTGTTGAGACCTTGGCTTGCTATCCATTAAGAACTCGTGCTTTTTCTCCATAATATAAAATTGTGGTTGGAATATAGCCACCCTAGCAAGAACTAGATTTCCCAGACCTCTTGCATCTAGGTGGGGTAATATGATTAAATTATACTCCACAGAATATGGGTAGAAGTAATGTATGCCATTTGCAGGCTTGAATTATAAAAACCCCCATCGGCCCTCCTCTTTCCACCGTCTTCATCTAACTCCTTGATGTAGATGCCCAAGCCAATCTCAAAAGTCATGCAGTAAAATGTTCTCACTTATTAGTGGGAGCCTAATGTTGAGAACACATGGACACATAGAGGGGAACAACACACACTGGGCCCTATTGGAGGGTGGCGGGTGGGAGGAGGGAGAGAATCCTGGAAAATAACTAACGGGTACTAGGCTTAATACCTGGGTGATCCTGGGTGATGAAATCATCTTAACAACAAACCCCATGACACAAGTTTACCTATATAATAAACCGGCTCATGTACTCCTGAACTCAAAAGTTACAGTAAAATCATGCAGTAAGGATGGCTGAGCCTCCATCAGTTGAGTCCCTCTCATGAAACAGAATCTCCACCCTTACCATTGCTGCCAACTGGGCTTTACAAGAGCAGTATGTATATGTATACTGTGTTACAGCATTAAGATTTCACCATTCATGTCTTACAACAACTGGCTTTACTTTACTGCACCAGCCCCCAGTTCCAACTTCTTGTCCTTAGTTCCAGCCTATCTTCAGGTCTGACCAGCCTTACCTCTGACTAAGCCCTTAGCTCTGCTCCAAGGGAAAAGAGTAGGGTAGCATTCCTGAATTAGTTTCCTATGACTGCTGTAACAAGTTACCCCAAATTGGGTGTCTTAAAACAACAGAAATGTATTCCCTCATAGTTCTGGACACCAGAGTTCGAGATCAGTTTCACTGTGACAAAATTAAGGTGTTAGCAGGAACACACTGTCCCTGGAGGCTCAGGGGAGAATTCCTTCCCTACCCCTTCCAGCTTCTGGTGGCTGCATCGCTTAAATTTCTGCCTCCTTCACATTGTCTTCATTGCTGAGTTTATCAAATGTCCTCTTTCTCTCTCTTATAAAGACATTTATGTTTGAATTTAGGAACCACCTGGATAAAACAGGATATTCTTCCCAAGTCAAGATACTTAGTCACATATGCAAAGATCCTTTTCCCTAATAAGGGAACACTTAAGGTTGTAAAGATTGGAAACTGATGCCTGTTGGGGCCTGTTGTTCAGCCTACTACACTACCCCAAGTAAGTTGAGTTTAAGACCAGAGCCAAGGACGATGCATAAAGAAAGAGCTCTTGAAGTCAGGAGGATGATGAATCAGAGGATACTGAAATCTTTCACTAACTTCTTTAGTAAAGACAAGAAAACATACGTTACACACACATAGTGAGGAGAGAAGTTTGGAAGCTCCAAATAGAGACTCAGACCAAGCAGAGACCCTCACAGTTACCTGGCCTGCAAAGAGTAGTCCTGAAAAACCCCTTGCTGCAGGAGGCTGCAGACTCACCTCTATTTCCTGTCATTTACTCGATTAACACATAGTGTTCCAAACCTACTGTAAATCGAACACTCTTCTCTGCACTGGGATATTTCAATGGACAAGATGCAAGCCGAAGTCCCCGTCCTTTTGGTACTTGCATTCCAGGCAGGATAGACAGTAAACGATACATTTAATTAGTAGCTAAATCATGTGTAAATAAAAACATTCCTTGTATCCAGTTTCCAAGCTCCTGGCATTTCTCCTATTCCCTTGACTCCCCGAAGATTAAAAATAGAAACCAATAAATCACATCTGAGGGTTCTCTCTTCACTCGTTTTGCATTTGGCCTGTGTTTAAAGAAGCTGTTTTTTCTCCTACCAATATTTTCAATTTCTTTTTATTTGGGGCACCGTTTTTTTGGGTTTTTTTGGGTTTTTTTAAGCACATAGTAGGTTATTTTATAACTTTCTATTGATTTTTAGGTTAGAGAAAACTGTCTTAGGGCAAAAATGTATTTTGCACCAGACAGCTCCAACTGCACAGCGTTATACTTCAGTATTTATGTTTTTGTTCATCTTTCTTTTCATCATTACATTCTCTTGGCCCTCTCTCCCCATTTCTCCCATATAAGTTCATATGGGGCTGTACAGGCAGCAAGAGACAGACACAAGCTGTCACTGCCCCATGGACACCCTGGCTACTCCTGTCTGGCCTGCTCTCAACACAACCTGATGAAAAGATGTCTGCAGACAAGCGTTTAACCTCCTCACCTCTCCCCTTCGCCCTCTGCCTCGTCTGAACGGCAGTGGGGGAAGGTGGGAGTGAGAGAAGAGATTAAATCAGGTGGTTGAAAGCTAATACCATCTCCCAGCAACTCTCAAAGTCAACCCAGGAATTTAAACTGTAATATTATCCCGCAGGAAAAAGAAGCATGGAAATGAGAAAGTCAGTGTCTTCCTGGGCGTAGGGTTGGGGTGCTCAGACAAGGCTGGTGACAGGGGTGGGACAACCTGGCCTTAGCTGGGGTGAAACTGGGAGAGGACAGAAAAGTGGGGCTTCCACAGACATTTATGTGGGATCAATTCAAATCGTGCCTGCCAAGCCTCCGGGGCTCTGGGGGACATCCAGAAACTCCAAACAAGTGCATGGAAAAGATATGCTTTGTTTTCTTTTTGCCCCCGCTGAGAAATGCTGCCCATCGTGTTTCCATGGGAGGCTTTTGTGGCTAATTTTGAAAAATGAAGTGAACAGGTAAACTGGAGCTAATGGCCTCAACCTCGGGGCAGACATCTGGGGCGATGTTGACTTTGTTGCCGGAGAGCCAGCTGGCCTTTGCACTCCACTCCCCCTTCCAGGCCCGCTCCCTGCAGGCCTCCAGGGGCGCTTCAGCTCCTAATGAACCAACTGCACAGTCCCTGACGCTATGGCTGCTGCTGCCCAGACTCTTGCTGAAGCTCCATAAATGTTTGTTTTATGAATAAGCACGCGCGTGGCACTCCTCGAAGATAATTCTCCTTTATCCTGAGAGGCAACTGTTTCCTAACTGCCCTTCCTTTGCCAGGGGAAAAGAGTACCACCATATATACTCACAGATCCAGGAAGAGACCAGGACTGGAGACCAAAAACATTCCTCATGAGTTTTTCCTAATGACCAAAGTGATGGGAATGAAAGTAACCTCCTATATGCTGGACACTGCTCTGATGAGGTGCTTAGCACATATCCTTACAACAATCGTGGGACACAGTATGTTTCCCATTGATAGATAAGAATAGTGGAGGCTAGTGCATGTAACAGACCTAAAACCACAAAGTCATCTAGTGCTAGATGTAAAGTTAGATGTAAACGTGATTCTAATTATTCAGTGCAATGCTTAAGAGCGTTGCTCAGAAGGCTGAATTCCTGGATTCAGTTCAGATTTGCCAATGACTTGCATTGTAACCACAAGAAAGTTAATTTACCTCTCTGGACCTCATTTCCCTTATGTACTAAACAAGAAGAGTAATGGTTCCTGCCTCTTGGATATTATAAAGACACATGAGATAATGGCTATAGAAGATTTTAAAAGTATCCCACGCAAGTAAGTGCTCAAAAGCTATTTGCTATCGATATTACAATGTCAGTGATCCTTCCACACAACTGCAGATTGTTCCTCAAGAGTAGAGAGATGCCCAATTTCTAATAAATACTAGAGAACACTAAGGTATATGTGGAGGTCTCAGCTGGGCTGTTGTCTGATTTAGATGATCACCTTTGGGTGGAACAAAGGGGCCTTCTCCATTCAAAAGTTGCCAGCACTGAGTGTAAGAGGATGTGGGGTGAGAAGAACTTGCCATTTCTGGGCTGAGGACTGAGGTCTGGCTTCCCCACATTACCGTGGTTATGATGACTTATCGATCTTTGGCACCAGAAGGTCAGGTAAGCACCATCCCTACCAATGAATGGGATTCCCAAAGACATTCTGGAGTGGAATTCCACAGTGCCACTTCCATATCCTTTGCTGTTGTCTGATTCCATAGACAAAAAAGAGAAAAAGAAGGTTGGCAGGTCCTTCTTCCTGCCAAATGGCCCCATCTTTGAGCCATTTATTTCTTTATTCATTCAACAAAGTTTTCAACGTTTATAATGTACCAGCCATAGGGTTAAATGCAGCACAAATAACAAAGAGAAAAATAAAGACACGCACAATTGCACATGGATAAGTTCACTGCAGGAAGAGTGCTCAGCCCCTTTGTAGGCTTCACTGTGGATCAGAAGTGTGGATGTCTGCACAAAAACACACCACAAGCAAAGAACAGGGAGCCTTCTGTTGATGCGGATGTCACTAATCATTTTATATTACCCACATGGAGAACTCTTATGCCTGTTTTTACTCTTCTGCTCCCTGCCCGTGAGCTTCCAAATTTTGCCATCTCAACACTCCACTGTTCTGCTTCCTTCACACAATTGTATTCCCCTGACTTCATGTCTGAGCTTACAGGGCCTGTCAGGCAGGCCTCCAAGTTAGCCCTCATACTTTCACAAAGAGCAAGTCTGCATTTTCTTCATCCAGAACATCAAACAGAGTGTCTCCCCTGGGCCCCTGATATCCTTGTTACCACCTCGTTAATGACTGTATGAGAGGAAGTTTTATGAGGTATCAGGGCAGAAGTAAACAGATATGGGAGGATGGATGTCTTCTTGCCTGCATCATCATGGGGTAAAAGCAGTACTGACCCTCTTGTATATCCTCCCAAGCCATCAGCATGAACTTCCTGGGCTTTTACCTTGTGCTACCATTTGCTCATGAGTCTGGGGAGATATAAGAAGGCAGTTTGCTGGAGGAGTTTGGTGGCTCAACCTCAAAGCACGCTGGAAATTCATGTGAGGATAGTGTCAATCCTTCCTGCTGTCATGGTGGCTGCAGTGGAGGGTCACAGTATTACAGTGTCCAGAATAGCAAAGGCATGGCTTCCTCAGTTTCCAGGTAGTGTTACCTGGTAGCTGTAGACAGAGTGCCCACCACAAAGTGGATGCTCAATAAATATTAGTTGAATGGGTGATTCAATAAATTAATGAATGAGTGAGTGATGGGAGGGGTGTGGAAGTTTCTGTTCCCCTATGATGATGACAAGTCAGTACAGTCTCAAAATCGGGGTTAGGGTGGACGAGAGCCTGACTCTGGAGGTGACCCAAGTTAAACTGAGTTCTGTTTGTTTTGCAACGGGAACAGAGCTTCAGGGCAGGTTTCTAACAATTTCATAAAAACTGAGTCATAAGTCCAGCATCAGTACTAAGCACAAAAAACTGGGGTGATAAAACAGATAATAATGGAAAAAGTATATTAAGCTTCTACTATATGTCGAGAATTTTCCAAATGCTTTACATTTACTCTTCATAAGCAAACACTATTACATACATATTATTTTTATTTCAAATGTGTGAAAAACTGAAAAGGAAGAGGAAGTTTAAAAAAACCCTTCCACACTTCTAGTGCTGAAGTTCAAATCCAAGTAGCCTTATTTCAGAGACTGCATTCTGAAGACAATAACAGGGGCAAGGAAAAAATTCATGTGGTAAGTGAGTGTCTAGGGCTGCCCCTAGACAAAAAAGCAAGACCATGTCCAAACTCCACCCCTAGGGGGAGCTAGACCAGAGCTAAAGGGTTGACTCAGGGACTGGACAGAGGTGTGATTGCACATAGCCATCTGACTCCAGGGGTGGGCATGGAACAACCTGTGTCAGGCTGCAACTGTGGACAATGGTGGGAAATGATGCTCCTGACCTTCATTTTCCTTTCCCTCAGTCTCTAAACCACCCTCCTATGTACTCATGGAGCTTCAGATCTCAGCTTCATGCAGGTGGATCCCCGATATACATTTCCATTTTTAATTTATCCTCCAAGTTTCTGTTGCACATTCCCAAGTTCTTTCTGATTATCTGCCCTCCTATTTCCTGTCAGCTGCTCAAGCTTGACTCAAAGTTCAAATCTGGACTCATCTATCCACACAGTTCAAACAGTCTACTTTCCCCATTCATTTTGACTGTCCTTGACACTACCATTCTTTCACTTTCTAGAGAACCAAAGCTCAGAGTCTCAAGATTCATCTATTTCTCTTTGCACAGTAAGAAATCATTGATGAAACCCTGTTAATTTTCCTCTTTTAACTTAAGAAATATTATTACTGAAAGTTCTGTTAATTTTCTACCTCTACAGCTGCTCTTTCATCTGCATCGCCATTCCTCTGTCCACGCATGAGTTCAGTTTTTTCTTGTTTGAAATAGTGCATGGATTCTGGATTTATTCTTGCCTCCAGTTTCTTTCTCCTTGGTTCCATCTTCTACCTGCTGCCAAACCAATCTCTCTAAGTACTTTTCTGAATATGTCACTCCCCCGAGAAGCAAGCTTCAAGGGCTCTCCATTGCCTGCCAAATAGTGTCCAGATTCCTTGTCATGGCTTTTCACATCCACTTAGATCTGGTCTCAACTCAGTGCACATTTATTGAGTCCTACTTAGTGCCAGACCTTGCACTAAGTGTTGTAAATGTAAAAATAAACCCTGCATACTTCCGGCCCTTGGAAAAGAAAAGGAAGAAAAGCTGGTCCCACAATCTCTAGCCAGTGCTTCCCCCGAATCCTGCCCCCTGCTGAAGGTGTAAAGTTGGATTTTTGCTGTTCTCCAAAATTTCCTCAGCACTTTCTTGCTTTTGTGTCCAGGAACTTCCTCACTTCAATCTCCAAGTAACCCCTAACCCTCTTCTGCTGTAATAATTTTTCCTTCATGAAGAATCCATGAAGCAGACACATTTGGAAGAGGAATGCTTCTTGGCAGTCACCTTTACACATCTTTTGATGATGGATCATGATCCATGTGCATTATAGCTTTGTGTCTACCTGTTATCTCTCCTACATTGACATTCTCATAACTGATATATAACAGAATGCTATTGCATACAGTGTTAATTTATGCATATTATGTAAAAAATACATGACGTTTGGTTACATTACATTCAACAAAATTTAATAGTGTTCTCTCCTGAATGCTTTCTTACAGACTACCAATTGCATATTATGCATTAATAATATCCAAGAAAACAGTGGAGTATATATTTTCAAAACACTTGAAATATAAGATATTTTCTTTGCACTTATTTATTTGCTTGTTAGAAGATCGGTTCACAGACTGGACATGGTGGCTCACTCCTACAATCCCATTTGGGAGGCCTATGTGGATCGCTTGAGGCCAGGAGTGCGAGACCAGCCTGGGCAACACAGTAAGGACCTGTCTCCACATACAAAAAATAAATAAATAAATTAGCTGGACTGGATGTGGTGGTGTTTGCCTGTAGTCTCAGGAGGCTGAGGAGGGAGGATTGCTTGAGCCCCAAGAGTTTGAGGCTGCAGTGAGCTCTAATCATGCCACTACACTCCAGGTTGGGTGACAAAGTGAGATCTTGTCTCAAAACAACAACAAAAACAAACAAACAAACAAAAACCCAAACATCAATTCATGTCCATCGTCTGGTATTAGTGTTCTACAGAACACAGTTTAGGAAACGCTGTCCTAGAAAGTAAGATCACTGAGTAATAATGTTAATGGTAATACTTTTTATAAAAAAAGGTTTTTATTGGTTTTATTTTTAATATTTGCTCCATGGTAGCCACTGTAGCAAGTGTTTTTATATCCAGGTTTTTATCTAACTTTCACAACAATCTGATATATGGATGCTAATTTTAACCCATTTTCCAGATTAAGAAACAGAAACTCAGAGCAGTTAAGTAACTTCCCCAAAGTCATTATCAATAGGGAGGTAGTAAAATTGCAACAGGAGCACAGCCTATCTAACCCCAGAGCCTGTGCTCTTTGAAGGAGAGTCTGTTTTTAAAACTTCTGTATTCCCTGTTCCTCCAAAATTCATAACAGCCCATGATTCTTGAACGCACTGGTGATTTCAGTTTTGCAGTCTGATTTTGTATTTGTGCTTTGATGCTTTACAGCACAGACAGTAGAAAGAATACTGGTACCCTGCTCCTAGGCTCAGGAGACCTAAGTTTATGACCCCAAATCTGCCTTTAATTAACCATGTGTCATTAGGCAAAGAATTTCTCCCCTTGGGGCTCAGTTTCCTCAGCTGTAAAATAAAGTGAGGTTGGACTCACTGGTATTTCAGGTCCTTTAACCTCTTTCTACCATACTCTTCTCTTTGCCAAGTTTCTGTGATTAATAGAATTAGATGAGCCCTTTGTTACCCATTGTATCTGCCACTGAGAGAGCTGGAACCATCCTTCAAAGGAATCCACGACATGGCCAATTCATTGTGTTGACTCTGAGGCCACTTCAGTGACCCACAGTCACTGGCAGCATGAGGAGCAGAAGCACTTGCCTTTTACCAAATATGTTTTTCCATTATAGTGAATTTTTCTTAAAATTATAGAACATCAAATAAATTTCAAAATTTCACTGGAACAATGTAAGTATAAATGAGTAAAAGAAACCCAGATGGAATACATTTCCCTTGTAATATATATGTGATTAAAAAATGAAAAGAAAAATGTTTGTAGCAA
Source organism: Macaca fascicularis (assembly GCF_037993035.2). Taxonomy (NCBI): domain Eukaryota; kingdom Metazoa; phylum Chordata; class Mammalia; order Primates; family Cercopithecidae; genus Macaca; species Macaca fascicularis. The sequence goes on along the minus strand of NC_088384.1, from coordinate 95,988,407 downwards.
ATATGTTTTGGATTTACAGAACTCAAAACTCTTGTGGAATAGTTGGAGACTTCCAAAGCACCAATATGCAGCTGCTTTGGCCACCCTTCTATGAACAATCAAACCCCCAGTTGTCTTGGAAACCTGCCTGCATCCTAGGATGTATTCTCCATTGAGCAGCTAAAATGGCTTGAAGTCTTCCAGGGAAACGTGGTTTCCTGGGGAGCCTTCACCCCTTGGGAGCCTTCACAAAAACAAGATATCTATCTCCTGACCCCAGAGCCATAAGTGGCATGGCTTAAAGAAACAAAACAACAATAGGAGCTAATGTTAGTTTGGGGGTTTTCCTAAGGTGAAGCACAAAATTTCAGAGATGGAAAATTTAGTCTGCAAAAATGGTTCCCATTTAATTATTCCTACCCCAAGAATGGAGAACTAAGGGTTAGTTTACACAAACATAAAGATTAAAAAAAGGGAAAGAGAACCATAAAAAGAAACCTGAAGATTCCCTTGTTAATTAAAATACTCTGAGAGGAGAATTCACAAGACTTGGATTTTGATATGAGTTCTGCCCTAGTTATGATAGTGCTAATGCTGTCATTTTAATTATGGTAGCTAGCATTTATTAAGCATTTATATGCTAAATCCTTAAATGCATCATCTTATTTATCTCTTTAACATCTGTAGCAGATACTGTTGGTGTCTGGCCCTGTCCCACCTCAGCTTACCCCAGAGGTCACCTAACAAGAGTCCCCATAGATGTAGAAGGAAATTGTGTCTCTCTGCCATAGAATGTCCTCTGGCCACAGGAGAACTGTGGCCCACTGCACTGGACACCTAGAAACCTGAAGGTGTTGACACTACCAAGAGTAACTTTATAATAATTAAGGATAAAAGTTGGTGATGTTGATGAATGACATTCCAACTTCTTTGCCCCACAGCAGGCCAGTTCTGAGGTATGTTCTGCACAGGCTCTTAGGAGTCCCCAAAGGAATCGAGGCCCATCTTCCTGTAGTGATAACACACTAGTTAATACCATTTTTATTGCCTCTCTTCCTTTCCCAGACTCATGTCTCCACCCCATCACTGTACCTTCTGGGGTCACAACTCAGATAAACTACTTATACTAAAATTCCTATCTCAAACTCGGACTTTGGGGGATACTGAACTAACACATCATTTTTTACAGGAGAGTGACGTGAGGGAGGTTCAACAGCATGTTCCAAGAGCACTCAGCTATCCAGTGAAAAACCACCCATGAGACTTTCCATAGGAAGAAGCCTAGAAGGGTTTGTCATACGGATCTGGGTGCCACCAAAGCTGGAGATTCAGAAAGCAAAGAGCAGGCACTGATCTAATTTGGTTGATTATACCCCCAAGTATATGTGCCATTAAGGTGTCTTAGAGAATAGCCTCAGGGCCTTTGCAAATGCCTTAGCAGAGTCGGGGTTTGGTAAATGTCACATTCAAGAGCCATACTTCTGGTTTCTTTAAAAGAAAATGAAGCCTAATATTGTCATTGCTTTTAAAATAGCATTTATATTGTAAATATAAAAGCCACATAGGCAATCTTATAAAATATGAAACTATTAAGAAGTATATACCCATAATCTGTCTACACAAAGAGAAGCACGGGCAATTAATGTTTTGTGAGTGAATTTCCTTATCTATAAAATGGGTATAGTAAAAGAACAATACTTCATTGAGTTTTTGTGAGAAATAGATTACCTAATGCTTATATTTGCTTAGAACAGTACCTGACACAGAATAACTGTTTAATAAAGATTAGCTATTGTTATCATTTTCAAAATATTCCATTTCCTGTGCTAATTACATGACATCTAATTTTGTTTTCAAACACATAAAAGAAATCCATATGAGGTGTTTATCAGTTTACCTGTGTCTCAACTGAACCAAGTGAATAATCTCAGAATGCCCTGTCTTCATATTTTACAACAAAAATATTGCAAAGCCGGGATTTAAACTCACATTTTCCCTGCTATGATTTTTTTTTCCTGAAACACACCATGTGTGTAATAACATGAAAAGGTTCTTGAACCTCTGTTATTTTGATATATTTGTTATCCTTGTTCTTTTTTCATCATTTCTCTCTAGTTAATAATTAGTAGTAAAACCACTAAAACAAAAATGACCAATATCTTCTCTTTCTTGACAACAAAGCACAGGCGAACAGAAAATCCTGTTCCGGGTCACTTCCTTCTGTGCCGCAGGGAACTTGCTCTAACGATTATCCATTCTCTCATTTGCTTCTTCAATTTATCTTTCATGGCACCATACCCTTAGCCTCTAAATATAGTCAAGACTATCCTATTCTAAGGAAAAAATTTTCTTTTAAATTTGATACCACATATATTAGTTGGAGTATGCTATCTAATTTCCCAAACAACTCCAAAATCTTAGTGATTTTATAAACAACAGTTTGGTTCTTGCTTACATCAGAGTACAGTGTGGGTCTGTGCAGAGGGTCTCTGCTCCATAAAGTCATTCAGCGATCCTTGCTCATTTCCTCTGGTGGTTCTGCTGTTCTCCAGGCCCTTGTATTCCTCTCCATTCTGTTGCAGTATGGGGAAAGATAAAATGGAGAATCTTCAGTAGGCAGTTTTATGGCCAAGGAGAGTAATTCATGCATATTTCTTCTGTTCACATAATTATATTGGCCAAAAATAATCACATTGCCACACTTAGATGCAAGAAGGCTAAGATGCATAGTCAAGTAGAGTGCCAATGGGGAAAGGAAATCTCAGACATCATGAGCAATATCAGTCTCATCCATGACATTTTGAGCAATACCTCATCTCTTTCTATTCTTGCTCTTCTGTAACTCTTGAAAAGAAAAGTTACTAACCTCAGTATAATGGGTTATATTTAACAGCACTGACCCACCTCAACTTCCATCTTCATTAGCATTTTATAATCTTTTATTAGTGTCCCTGCCCTGATTGACTGTTCTTAAAGACACCAAAGACCAATTCCATCTATGTAAAAATCTGGTGCCTGGAACACAGTCTGTCACACAGTAGATGCTTAACTTGTATTGAATAAATGAATAAAATATGCAACTGTGAGGTCAAACTTGTTTCTCTACACCAATGGCACTAATCTCTTTTTATATGTTAGACCTTGTTCTAGCTACTGAGGACTTTTCCAGTATCTAGACCTATGGCTAGGTCTGTCATAACAGATGCTGAGACAGGGTTTAACATACAATGTTTTATTAGGGATAAACACTTTTGGAAGGGAGAAGCAAGAAGCAAAATTAGGTGGATGGAGTAGTCAGCACGTGGTAGAGGTCTCACTTGGACAACCTAGGAGAAGCTCTGGAGTGGCCCATGGGAAGCTCTGGAATACATGCCGTCAGAGTTTTTCCACATTGGGATGAAGCTGCCAGGCGTTTTTACCCCACCTTGATCAGTCCACTGGCTATGGGCTGCCATGGGAAAGGCATACCCTTGGACAAGGCACATTCCTGCAGCTGAGGCAAATTCTGCAGGAGCTGAGAGTTGGGACAAGTTCTTCCATGAATGAGAATCTGAGTGGCACAGTTCTGTGTCCACAAAATGGGGCTACAAGAATATGCGTAATGTGGTCTTTGCTTCAAGGTTTAGTTAGAGACAAGACAGTAACTAATCAAAAAAATACAATAAATATGGCAATAAAGATATGCAGAGGGAGTTTTGTGCATTCTGAAGGGACATTTTTGTCATGTCTGCGTAAACAATGGCATGGGGGTCATTTCTTCTCTTATTTCTTTTCTTTCTTTCTTTCTTTTTATTTTATTTATTTATTTATTTATTTATTTATTTATTTTAAGACAGAGTCTCACTCTGTCGCCCCAGGCTGGAGTACGGTGGCGTGATCTCTGCTTACTGCAACCTCTGCCTTCCGGGTTCAAGCAATTCTCCTGCCTCAGCCTCCTGAGTAGCTGGGATTGCAGGCATGTGCCACCACGCCTGGCTAATTTGTGTATTTTTAGTAGAGACAGGGTTTCACCATGTTGGTCAGGCTGGCCTCGAACTCTTTACCTCGTAATCCTCCTGCCTTGTCCTCCTAAAGTGCTGGGATTACAGGTGTGAGCCACAGCGCCCAGCCGCTTCTGTGATTCCTTTGGCCACTCCTTTCCTTTTCGCCATACCGCTTCTTTTATTTTCCCTCTTGCTTCCTAAATATTAGACCTACCTAATCTTTTACCCTAGTTCCCTTTATACGTGAGTTATACTCTTTTTATTAATGTCTTCATTAGCCTCCATTTTTAAGAACTCTTATCTTAACATCAGCCTTTCTCAAATAAAATCATGTGAGAAAATTAAACCTTAAAAAGTGATTTGAGTGACCCTTTTCTCAGTCTTCCCAAAGATGGTAGGGAGGTAATCCTCTTTTCTATTAACGGAAGCAAGTTAATTCATTATGTACAATGGATGCCTTAGGACATTAGGGTTTACTTTTTTTTTTTTTAACCTGATTGAGAAGGGCTGCTATAGACTGAAGACTAAATTGATATCTCCAACCTCAGCCCCCTTGTCCAATTTCAGTGCTGTCTACTCAACTTACAGCTTCTCCTGTTAAATTTATAATACCATAGATCCTACCTCCTACCTCCTTGCTGTTTCTCACACTGGCTCCTAATTTTTGTGTCTCTGTTTGGTTCAGTGGCATCAACATCCACCCAGACACCAAAGTCCTCAATCTCCCTTAATAAGCAACATACCCAGTGGGCTATCAAGTCCTCTAAAGATGTTCTTCCGTGGTCCTCTTCGATTCCCAAATGTGTGCTTTTTATCTATCAAATTATTGCTTCTTCCTACCCAAACTCTTGTAACAACTTTCTCTTTCTCTCTCTCTCTCTCTCTCTCTCTCTCTCTCTCTCACCCACACACCTCTTTCTGCTTCCAGAATCTCCCAATTACAATTTCTCCTTGCTACAGCCACCAGTATTAAGTTACTAAATGGAAACACATATTATTCCCCTGTTCGAAAAGCTTCTGAACGCCTTGATTCCTTCACACATAGTCTCCGCATTGAAAGCCAGATGCAAGTTATGGCTTTCCACTTTGTCAGCATGGCAATACTGTATAAAACTCCCAGATAAGGAGGACTACTCCATACCATCTGGACAATCAGCTATGCTTAGTTACTTATAGCTCCTATTCACATGAACAGTGGTTCTAACCTGGGAACTATTCATGTTCCACAAATATCTTTGCACCTACAGACTTAGTAGGTGATTAATAGGTGTACAATAAATATTAATTATGAATAAGTAAGTGAATGAATGAACAAGTGAATAACATTGTTCCATTTATTCAAAGACTTCCACTACAATATTTTCACTTTTTTGTGTAATGCCCCACAATACCATGATTTGTAATCTGTGATCTAGTCAAACACAACAGCTTGTAATTGACTGACTGTGTTATGAAGTATTGTTCTGAGAATTTGTCATTGCTATCCCCTCCCTGTCTAAGTCTTAGTTTCATACTTTTACTTGTTAAAATCCCATCCATGCTATCATATCATATTCTTCATGACATTTTCTCTGATTCATCGCCAGATGTTAATTCTCCATTCCTAGAAACTTTGCAGTACATAAATGTATGTCCTTATCATATTCTTTCTTGTAATACAATTGCCTCCACACACATAATGAGGCCCCCTCTGTGTACCTACCATGAGAATTCCAGTGTGAAATTTCAGTTGAGGTTGTCCAAGATTCTATTTAAGCAGAAACTCTATGAGCCTTGTGGAAATGATGATGATGGTGACAGTGATGATGATGGTGACGGTGATGATGATGGAGACAGAGAGAGAGGGAGAGAGAGAGAAAGGAAAAGGATATTTATTTCCCTATTTTATTCCTGAAACCAGCGTTATCTGTGCCTTATCTGTAGTTTGATTTTAGCTACTCTCTTAATACGTTCTATAATCCTACATTTAGAAAATAAATCTCACCTTTTGCCTGAGCTATTGTGAGTTGGGTTTATGTCATGTGAACTAAAAAAATGTTCTGCCTAGTACACAGAGAGAGACAATATGAGGTGAGATCCAGTACGTATCTCCTCACACTGACTTCTGAATCAGCCTTTCCTTCCTTCCTTCCTTCCTTCCTTCCTTCCTTCCTTCCTTCCTTCCTTCCTTCCTTCCTTCCTTATCTTCTTTTCTTCTCTTCCTTTCTCTTCCCTGTTTAAATATTCCTTGGCCTGGCATGATGGTGTACACCTGTAATCCCAGCTCTTTGGGAGGATAAGACAAGAGAATGGCTTGAGCCCAAGAGTTCTAGACTAGCCTGGGCAACATGGAGAAACCTCATCTCTGCAAAAACTATAAAAATTAGCCAGGCATGGTGGTGGGTGCCTGCAGTCCCACCTACTCAGGAGGGTGATGTGGGAGGATTGCTTAAGCCTGGGACAGCCTGCGTGAAAACAAAACAAAACAAAACAAAAAACCAACAGATAAACACACACACCACACACATACACACACGCACACAGATACACAAAATTGTTTCTTGATACTCTCCTCCCCAATACTCTCCTCTATGCTAAATAGAGACTCTGAGAAAACACTGTAGTAAAAGGTCCTAGAATGCAGGCTATGACTAAGTTCCTGTAAGATGATGGTGAGAAACTAAAGAATGCATATCTTAGTACAAAGGACACAGGCTTTGGCCAATACAGGCTTGGGTTAGAATTATAATTCTGTTACTTGCTGTCTGTGTGATCCCAGAAAAGTTATCAACACCTTTATGTTGCAGTTTACTTTCTCAGAAAAGTTCCTGTGATTGTGACTATTTCACCCCACAGCCCTTATAGGCCAGGACCAGGACTAGGGTGAGGCAAGAGGGATCCCTAGGGTGCCAAGTTTAAGGAGGCACTCACTCTTTAAAACTGATAATGAAGGCCTCCTTAAATGCTATCCTTAGGGGGTTCACAGCTTCACTTTAGTTTAGGCCTTGAGAATTGTGGTGAAGATTGAATGACTTATTACATACAAAGGGGTCCCAATAGCAAATGGTACATAGTAAGTGTTTAATAAACCCTAGGGATTGTTGTTTTATTATAATTACTATGACTACTTTTCTTTTTTAGTATTACCTACCCCAGTCACTGTTATTACTATTTTAACTACCACCGCCACTAATATCGATAATACATTGGTTTTCACTTGGGGTTATAATAAAATATTTTAACTTTTCTTGCAGAGAGTCTTTCCTGGGCCTCATACCTTTTGAGCAAAATAGTCAAACTCACAGGCTGGAATGTTGTAGCTCTACAGGGAAAAGCACAGCTACTGCAAAACCAAGGAAAGTTTTATCGGCATAACAATGGCACAAAGCAGAGACTTAACCCAGCTTAAAGTTTGGGGGAGGATGTGTCCCAGAAATAGAGAAAATTGCAAACTAATACATCTCCAGAAGGCAGGTGGCATGACAGCTAAGAGCTCAGGCTTTGCACACCTAGATTTGAGAAATGCCTTTACTACTTCCAGACTGTGTGACATTGGGCAAGTCATTTCTTCTTTCTCAGCGTCTATTTTCTCATCTGTTGTAATACGCACCAGCTCAGTTGGATTTGTAACAATAAAATAGGATGATGCCTGTAAAGAACTCAGCACAGGAATGACGGACACAAAGTGCCCCACTTAAAGGAGCCATTTCGCCTTCTCTGCCGTCTCTGTTAGTATTGTCGTTGTTGTGTTACTACCACGCTGCTGTCCCTCATCCCTTTATTCTTAAACCCAGTCTAAAAATCACATTCTCTAGGCTACTGTGGTCTGGGAAACCAGGACACCCAATCCTTCTGTCTTTGATGAAACACTGGTACCAGGAAGCAGGACCAGGGAGTTTGGCTTCACCAGCATCTTCCACCAAGCCTCACACATGGTCAGCACCCATAAATGTAATTTAGATTTAAAAATCCAGATCCCTTAATCAAGAGAGAGGAACACAGTATCCTTAAGTTTTTTCCTATGTCTGGCCAGACATCCTTCTCTTTTTTTTTTATTTTTTTTATTTTTTGGTGGGTCTCCCTTGGCCCTGTTTGGTTAAGTAACTGACACCTCGGTGACAGCATTCCACAGCTGCCCTTCAGCTCCTGGATTGGGGATGCTGGTGCCCTCCATAATCCACCCCTCCGATGAAGACCATGTATCTCTGCTGAACTCCTGGGTGGAAAAGCTTTGACTCTGAGTCACAATTAAGATTTCATATATGCTCAGACTGCAATTGATTGAAAGCTGGGAATGCTGCATTGGATGCTGCATAGGACTGGATGGGATGCTGGAGTAGACTGTCCCTGTAAAACAAGCTGTATGGTTTTCCTAGCCACTATCAAGTACCCTTTCTGTGGCCACCTTTGGGCATGCCTATCACAATGTTTTGTGACAGCCTATAATTGGGTTCCTTTCTTGAAATCTATCCCAGAAACTGAAGGCTGTGTCATCAAGAGAAGTAGTCTTTGACAGGTGCCTAATGGAAGGGGAGAAAAGTGGCCTTGGGTCCACTGCCTCTGAGCTTTCAGTCTGGAATACAATCTTGTTCCCTGGGAGCACCAAAAAGAAAAAAAAAAAAAAAAAAAAAAAAGAGGTTGGTCTAGACCAAGGCGATGCAACACCAGACCTCTTGGCTGAAATTCCATGTACATCAGGGTGTTCCTTCCCTCCCACATTGCTTAAGGGAACCCACACAGAGAAACATCTGGCCAGATGCAATCTACAAAACATGCTGTGAAACATATTAGCTCCCTCAGGCCAATGGGGGCCCACCTAGTAAACGAGCAGGAAAGGACCCCGCAGTGAATTCTGGAAGCTGAGATCCATCCCACATGGGACCCATCTTTCTGTAAAGAGTGAAGTTCAAGCCAACGATTTGTGCTGAGGTCTGACAGCATCTGGGAAGCTGTCTTAGGACTCAGGACCATTAACATAAGGGATCAGTCAGGACCTGGAGCCATTGTCTTGCAGTTTGTCACAACAGAGAGGAGCAAGAAGGAAGAAGCAGTCCTGGATTGTCAGCAGCAAAGTGTTCACAAGGAACTGGCCTTAACTCAGAAAGTGATACATCTTCAAATACTGTGCTAAGTGCTTTGAGGCAACATTTCATTTTATTTTCACAAGCACCACAAGGTCTGTCTATCCCATTTTGTGAGTCAGGTATATGAGGAAAAAGAAGATACAAAACTTACTCAAAGGCACATGACTGGTGAGTATGGCGAGGAGGGAAACTCAGGTCTGCCTGCCTTGAGCATTTGTAGCCAGACTGTGAGTAAAGCGTCAGTTATCTGCCTCCAGACACTTTCTCTAAATAACCCATAAGCTTGCAGTCCTCAAGATTAGGGGAGGACCCTGAGTTTATGCCACAAGCTAACTCTTCTCCAAAGCACCATTTCCCAGAGCACTGAGAATCTGGATTTATATTTTCTAGGGTGACCACAATGATGGATAAGTGCTGCTGATTTCTCAGGTTAAAAGTGGACATCTGTGTGCAGTAAGCACCCCCCCCACCGCCCCCCCCTTTTTTTTTTAACTGTCCATTGCTCAGGTGTGAAGACAAAAAGGGAGAGTAAAAGGGAGGAGTCACACATAATTAATTGGACAATTTAATAGGTTCCAAATTTCTGATTCCAATTAACCTCTGAACTTAGTTCTGACCTAACCTGCTGGCTCTCAGCATGATGGAATTGAGCCTTAAAACTGGTTTTGGGTGTAATTCTCAGCAGCTTCCATAGGGGCCTGGTGAAGAAAAGGGTGGTCATGGTTGAATTCATGACCAGAACTGTTGTGCAGAAGAACAGACCAGTGATTACAGGGAGAGACCTCAGACTCAGGGAAGCTGATACAGGGCCAGTGCCTTGATTGCTTTCAAGCACAGAACATTGGAGGACAAACAAATGACTCAGACCTGTGAGCCTGAGATCTGAATCAGCAGCATCACAAATAACCACCTGTCCATTTGCACTTCTCTCTCCCACTTAACTGCTGCATTGTCAGCATCACACTTTCCATATCTCTTATTACTTCTCATTTACTGAGGCTGATGGGAAGTGAATGCTCCTTGGAATAACTCCAATGGACTTTCTCTCCTGAGATTCTCCAAGCAAACCAGGCCACAAATTTGGCATTAAGATGGCCTGGTTCAAATCCTTGCTGTACCTCTTCTCATCTGTGTGACCCTGAAAATAATATTTAAACTCTTCAAGCTTTAAACCTGGGTTTCTTTATCTATGCAATGTGGATAATAGTGGTACCTATCTCATAAGGGCATTTAGGAGGACACAATTAAAAGAATGCACAAAAAGACCTAGCACATGGCTGGTGCATAACTATTATTCAATACAGAGTTTTTTGTGGTTATTAATACTGCTACTATTATTAAGAGTATAATTACAAGTGCATTAGTTTTCTAGGGCTACTGTTTAACAAGTACAAAAGAATCAGTGGCTTAACAACAGAAACTAAGTGTCTCACAGTTCTAGAAGCTGGGAGTCCAAGATCAAGGTATCAGTAGGGTTGGTTCCTTTTGAAGACTGTGGGGAAGATTCTTCTTCATACTTCTTCCTACCTTCTGGTTTGTTGGCAATCTTGGTGTTTTGTGGCTTGTCGATGCATCACTCTGATCTCTGCCTTCATTTTCACATGGCATTCTCCCTGTGTGTTTGTCTTTCTCAAAATTTCTCTTTTTTAAATAAGGACATTAGTCATATTGCATTAGGGGCCCATTCATCTCCAGTATGTCCTCACCTTAACTAGTTATATCTGCCATTACTCTATTTCCAAATAAGGGCACATTCTGAGGCATAGGGTTTAAGACTCCAATGTATAAACTTTGAGGGGAGACAACTCAACCCATAACAACAAAAGTAATATTTACTCTACCTAAAGTGATATCAGAGCTATGTGATTATAAGCATGTATTTTTCAACTTCCTTCAGATTGCCTGTTTATATTTCAGGATGTCATGTTGTCATGTTAGGACTTAAGCAAGAACTAGTGGAGATGGTAAAGAATTCAGAATCTATAGTTGGAACAATATACAGCTAGAACTTATGGACCAGTGAAATGTCCATCTGCCCAATAGAAAGTGTTGAAAATAATATTGCAAAGTCGAGTTTTATTCAGATTAAGACATTTTAATCTAGTGAGCTGAACCTGGAAAGAAGACTGTGACTAGTAAGTACTGCTACCATTCCAGGTAGACAGATTATCTCCACCAAGTGAATAGCAATGGGTCTATAGCAGATGCTCTGGCTCCAGGTGAAAGAATGGAGAGCTCTCCACCTACCAGGCAGAATCAGAACGCCAGGAGGGGAAAAGCACCCATTTCATAGCTTACAGCTTGTAAATGTATAAAACATGTTGCCATTGTATAATGGATGAGAACTTGGATTAAATAATGCTCCAGTGTGTGAAAACTAAATATTTCCTTTCAGAAATATTATTTCTTGCTTTTGTTTCTTCTCCATCTTGAGATTTCACACTTAGGCACACATATATGCACATGTATGTCTCTCAAAGCATTTTCCAGAAGTTTTTCTTTTTTGTTTAACTTACTCTTCACACTAGCTCTTTTATTTCGTTCTATTAACATTTGATAGATTCAGAAATTGAGACACAGAGATGTTAAGAAATAATCTCTTCACATTACCCAGTTATTTAAAAGAAGAGGAAAGAAAGAATGAGAAGGTAAAAGAGAAGGAAAAATAAACAAGGAGAACGAATAGGGGAAGGAAGAATACTAGAAAGAATTCATGTTTGACTATAGGTATGATCTTCAAACTCTTGGTCATTTAGTAACCAACACTAAGATTATCTAAACCAGGGGTCAGCAAATGATGGTTCGTGGGCCAAATCTGGCTCACTGCCTGATTTTTGCAAATAAATGCACATTCATTTTTGTATTGTCAATGACTGCTTTAGAGGTATGATGGCAAAGTTAAGCAATTACAGCAGAGACTGTATGTCCAGAGAGTCAGAAATATTTAATATTATCTGGCCCTTTACAGAAAATGTTTGCTGACCTTATTCTAAATAAGCTCATGATATTGGTCTTTCAGGGTCATTCTATGCAGGTACACTCTGAGCTCTATCTGAGCAGTAGAGTTAGATTTGCCCTGAACTCTCCATATTTCTTTCACCATGTTCCTTGAAATTAAAATAACTCATTGGTAAAATGGTGACATGTATAACTAGCAGGGAAAACAAAACAAAACAAAACAAAAAAACACCAGGTTGGGTGTGGTGGTTCATGCCTGTAATCCCAGCACTTTGGGAGGCCAAGGTGGGCGGATCACCTGAAGTCAGGAGTTTGAGACCAACCTGGTCAACATGGCAAAACCCCTTCTCTGCTAAAAATACAAAATATTAGCCAGGCATGGTGTCACCTGCCTGTAATCCAGCTACTCAGGGGACTGAGGCAGGAGAATTGCTTGAACCCAAGAGGGGGAGGTTGTAGTGAGCCAAGATCACGCCACTGCGCTCCAGCCTGAGCGACAGAGTGAGACGCCGTCTCAAAACAAAAAAACAAAACAAGCAAACAAAAAAACAAAACAAACCACTAATCTGTATATAGACATCCCTCTCTCAACCTGTTCCGTTTCACCCAGTGAGCTAACCATTAGAGATCTAGCCACGCTGCAGCAAAAATCCCATACCAGTGACTGACACCTTTGGCACAGCTTCCATGATCAATAACTTTCATCTAAATTTCCATCTCTATAGGTTGCACAAATTATCACACATATGCAAATATGACTATGACTTAATCACTAGGGCTGACCGGTGATTAATTTTTTGATTATGATCAATCACTACTCAAAGTCACAAGAAGACACTCAGGACGATTGGCAGCATGCTCATAATGTGAGTTTTCCTCAAACCTTGTAATGACTCCCAAACTAGTCAGAATAAGCTCTTTGCTGTAATCTTCATTTTGGAAAGGAACTTATTTGAAAAAGGGAGTTCATAAGAGAAAAAAAGTCGATAAAACTATGAAAAATGCTTAATGTTACTCATAAATAAAGAAATGCAGTATAAAGGGAGTAATGGTTTCAGCCCATCAAAGTGACATTTAAATGTTAATAATCCTTGAGATGGAAGCAGATTTCAAGATTAGACCTACTAATAAACACTGATGTACTATTTTTGAAGATGATTTATCAAATTTGTCCAGATTTAAAATCTGCTTACTCTTAGACCCAACAATATAACTTCTAAGAATTTCTCCTAGAGAATTTTTTATAAAGTTTTATGTATATATGGTAGCTATATATGTATATGTGTATGTGCATGTACATTTAGATATATACATGTATCATAATACAAGGCTTTATATTTTAATTTTGTTTACTATGCTAAAGAAACTTGGAAACAGAGATCAATGTGAGATTGTTTAATGAAGTGTGGTATGTACATAAGATAAAGGACCAGATGGCAGTTTAAAGAAGGTTTCAGACATCTATTCAATGACATGAAAAGTTGTTCAAGGTCTGCAAAGTGAAAGGGGCAGATTGCAGAGTAGTATGTAGAGTCCAACGACTTTATTATGCATCAGAGTCACCTGAATGTTTTGCTAAAACACAGATTGCTGTGCCCTCCTTCAGAAATTTTGATTTAAGTCATGGGCAAGACCCAAAACTTCGTATTTCCAACAAGTTTCAGGTAGTGCTGATGCTGCTGATTCTGGTACCACACTTTGAGAACCACTGAGGCAAGATATGCTATCACTATATGCCTGCTTATATATATATAGGCATAGTCTTAGAGAAATTGATGTTGCTGGTTTTGCCACATAGACCTGGGGCATGGAAGACAGTTTAAATTATACTTCATAGTATGTATACTATTTGAATTTGTACAACTAACATTTATGACTGTAGCCATATTATTAATAATACTTTGGTTTTTAAATACTTCCTGTCACTTGATTTATTACCACCTGCCTTTTAAGTTAAATACTTATTTGTTATAATCAATTTATAAGTTCAATTTTTTTCTCCTTGTCTGTAAAGATATGGACTATATTTGCTTTCTACTGTGTGGTATCAAATTACCACAAACTTAGCAGTTTAACATTAGCAACAAAGCTTTATTATCTCAAACAGTTTCTAAGTTTACGAGTCTAGGAGCAACTTTGCTGGGTGGTTCTGGTTCCTATAAGTTCTCAGTCAAAATGTCAACTGGACCTACCATCTTTTCATGTCTTGAACTGGGGCTGGGGGAGAGAATCCTTTTCCAAGTTTACTTATGTGGTTGTTGTGAGGAAGTTTCAGTTCCTCACCGAGTAAGTCAAGTAATTTTTGATTAATTTCTGGGCTCCCTGTAGATTGAAATTGGTAATATGATTGCTGATCTCTAAGATAAAAGTGTTTATTGTTCATACAGCAGGTATATTTTTCCAATGTAAATTATTATCTTAGTATCTTAAGAAGAAAAGGAAGGAAAAGAGGCTAGAAAAGAGGAAGAGGAAGATGGGAGGAAAGAAAGGGAAGGGAGGGAGGGAGGAAGGAAAAAAGAAATAAAGAGTAGAAATGAGAAATAAGGGAGAGGAAGGCAGGGCCTTCACATTTGAGGTTAGGACTTCTCCCACGTTTCATGTAGTAGAATAGTCAGGTGGCATATTTATTAACAGTTAACTCAGGATTGGAATTCACTTATTTGCTTCTTTTTTTTTTTCAACATCATCATGCAGCTATTAAGTGCTAGGCCTGGTTTTGGGAGATCAGGACACACAAATACAAAAGACAAGTGTTCTGCCTTCAAAAACTCACATGAAAGAGTAACCTACAGACAGAAAAGCAAACAAAAATAGCTGGTATTTATTTAGCACTGGTATGCTCTGCTACATACTCTTCTTGCATGATTTCATTTAATTCTCGCAATAATTCTGGATAGCAGCCACTTAATTATCTCCATTTTTTAGAGGAGGAAATTGAGGCATAGCTAGGTTAAGACTATGTGACCTTAGAGCCTGACCTCTTCATCATGACATTAGCCTAAACATCAAATGCTTACCATATAGCTTTGAGATAAACCCTTAAATAGAAGTAGGGGGAAAAAAGGTATGGGAAGACAGAGAAGACTGATTCCACCTAAGGACATCAAAGAAGGACTGTTGACATTGTGACTGAGTCTTTAAGGATGACTTGAGGCTTACCCTAGAGAAAAGAAGGTAATGGGTATCTTCGCTGAAAGAAAAAAATTACAGAGAAAACCACAGATAGGGACATCTATGCAGCTGTTCTGACTGGATTGGTAAATTCTGACTTGGTTCTGAATTCTGATTGGTATAGACCATACACAGAAAAGCAACTGGAGTGGGCTAGAGGGGAAGTTTGGAGCAAGTTATGAAGGGCTTTGCACACCAAGCAAAAGATTTAAACTTGGTAAATTGGAAATCAGTAAGTTCTTTACACAGAATGAGTCATCGTGACTCATATCTTAAAAGGGTCTCACTGGACCAAGTTGGGGAATAATCACAGGAGGAGAAATTGTTGATAGGGAGGCAAGCTGGGAGCAACGTTTGTCACGAAGGCAGAGGTGGTGAAGGCAAAGTTTGGACAGTTGTTTTTGTGGATGGTAAGAAGAATAGACTGGATCAGAGAGTATTTGAATGGCAGATGTGAGCTGGAGAGAAGAGAGAAGAGAAAGGAAGAATGCATCATAGGTGCCCCCAATATACTTTGGTTAATTGGAGGTGGGTTTGTCATTGTTGTTGTTGTTTAAATTACTCCTTATTAGATATATAGGTTGCAAATATTTTCTCCCATTCTGTAGGTTACCTTTTTACTCTATTAGTTGTTTTTTTTTGTTGTACAGAGCTTTTTAGCTTGAGGTGATCCCACTTGTTTGTTTTGCCTTTGTTGCCTGTGGTTTTGGTATAGTAACCATAAAATCATTGCCAAGACCAATGTCATGAAGCTTTTTCTGTATGTCTTCTAGAACGCTTACAATTCCCCTGAAAAAGACATACAAATGAGCAAGAAGTGTATGAAAAGATGTTCAATTACACAGGAAAATGCAAATCAAAACCACAATGAGCTATTACATCACACCTGCTAGGATGACTATTATCAAGAAAACCAAAGATAATAAGTATTGGCAAGGATGTAGGGAAATTGGAATCCTTGAGCACTATTGATGGGAACACAACATTGTCCAATGGCTGTGGAACAGTATGGAGTTTCCACACAAAAAACAATAGAACAATTATATAATCCAACAATTTCACTTCTGAGCATGTATCCCAAAGTGTTGAAGTCATGATCTCAATGAGATCATTGCAGCATGATTCACAGTAGCCAACATAAGGAAACAACCTAAATGTCTACCTATAGGTGAATGGATTTTTTTAATGTGGTATATACATACAATGGAATATTATTTGATATTTTTAGATGAATTTTTGCTCTTGTTGCCCAGGCTGGAGTGCAGTGACACAATCTCAGCTCACTGCAACCTCTGCCTCCTGAGTTCAAGCGATTCTCCTGCCTCAGCCTCCCGAGTAACTATGATTACAGGCGCCAGCCACCGCGGGCTAATTTTTGTACTTTTGGTAGAGACGGAGTTTCACCATGTTGGCCAGGATGGTCTCAAACTCCTGACCTCAGGTGATTTGCTCGCCTCAGCCTCCCAAAGTGCTGGGATTACAGGCATGAGCCACCACGCCCAGCCTATTTGATATTTAAAAAGAAGAAATGGAAAAAACATGAATGAACCTCAAGAACATTATGATAAGTGAAATAAGCCAGTCACCAAATGACAAATACTACATAATTCCACTTAATATGAAGTCTCTAAGATAGTCTAACCCATAGAAGCAGAGTGTAGAATTGCCAAGGGTTTAGGAAGGAAAATGTGGAGTTGCTTATCAACAGGAATAAAATTTCACATATGCAAGATGAATAATTTCCAGAGGTCTAGTGTATAGCATTGTGCCTATAGATAACAACACTGTATTGCACACTTAAAAATCTACTAAAAAAGCAGACCTTATGCTAAATATCCTTATCAAAATAAAATAAAAGCAGTGATACTTGAGTGCTTACTATACAGAAGACACTGTGCTAAGTACTTTACAAGTACTACCTTGTCTTTTATCCTAAGAAAACGTTACTAATTTTATCAGAATTTTGCAGAATGAGAAAATTGAGGCATAGAAAGTTTTATTAACTTCCTTGTACACACACCATTCACAAATAACAGAGCCAAGATTTCATTCTAGGCCTTTAAATTCAGAACTTATGTCTTAACCACTGTTTTATATGGGTGCATTATTTCATCTTTAACAAAGAGGTCTTTGGAAGAAAGGGATGTGGGTAGGTAAGATTGTTGAGATGGCAGACAGTGTTAAACTTCATCCAAAGTGCCAAGGAGGCATCCAAGTCTACTATGTATTTTCCCAATAAAAGATGATGCTGTTCAGAGGTGACAGATTCAGTATGGCCTGTTCTTAGTTAGAGAGTTGTCTTTTCCTTCTCCTCCCACACTAATTGTGAAGATGCATTTGCTCTGAATCATTAACCCTCTCTGGCTGGGTTGCCCTGGTGACCAATGGCATCTGCAAGGCAGCTGGCTGAGGTCATGGGTCAGGTCCTAACTATAGAAAACACACCCCAGGCCTTTGCCTCCTCAATAATCAAGCTGGTCTTACCAACTGGGAGGGCTAATTGGCCCCATCCTTTGAAATGCGGGCCCTGCATCCCTCAGAGTTAATAAAATACACAGGCCAGTGGTTCCTAAGCCTGGCTCACATCAAAATGACCAGGGAGGAGCTGGGGACATACGAATCCCTGACATCCTCTTGAATCAAGATCTTTAAGGAGATTCCAGGAACCTGTACTTTTTTTATCTTAAGTTTCACGGGTTATTCGTTATGCAGAGCTAGATTTGGGACACACTAAAGATAGCCTCCTCCCATCTTGAGTGTCTCAGAGAATAATCAAATGGAATGGGCGCACCAGGTGCTGAGCTGGAAAAAACATGGAAAGAGAGTCAGTGCATTTCATATCTGAAGTTTATTTCTTGGGAGTTCTTGTGACTGGAAAGAGAGATAACAATAATGGGAGGCAGAGGTACAGGCATGAAGAGGTGACTTAACATTCTCGCCTTGGTAGGAAGGAAGAAGCCACTGCTTCTGGATTCCTCCAGGGCCTAGATGCTAAGTGCTGGGAGTACAGAAGAGACTGCCAATGGAGATGCAATGTCACAGCTCGCATTCCTGAGGAAGGATCCCGTCTGATGGAGGTGGTGGTAACTGGAGCTTCCTGTGACTCCCTAGGAGCTCCTGGTGTAGCAAAGGAAGGAAGACAGCTGCTCAGGGCTTGACTCTTCTGGTGGAAATGACATCCTCAACTCTTGATTTCCCAGGCTGCGAGGGACCATCTATGGGGGCAACTGGCAAGAGAGACTGGCATCATTTTAAAGTTTTTGCCCTGAGTTACATTGGCAGGCAGCAAAGATGAAGCCCAGACCACATCTTCATCTGCTTGGGGATCTTAGTTTCCCTTAACATGTATGGGTGTCCAAAATTATGCTTCTGTCACTGTCACTTTCTAAACTTGAGGTCATATAGAGACTGGCAAGCTGGCCTCATTCAGCATCCCTGCCTACCCCAAAAGCATTAATCTTCAGTCATGGTTATCAAGAGAAAAGTTTTAGCATCTCTTCAAGGAACTTCTCTGTTGCTGGTACCTTCTTTGGTAGGCATTAGACTGAGAACCAAGTTCTTATTCCTAATGTATGTTCTTTCTCCTGAAGTCTGGGCAGGCTTGACGGTGGCTGTAACCAACAGGACCCCAGAGAAGTGATGTACTCTGGGGTCGAGGCCCAAGCTGCAAGAGACCAGCAGCTGTCACTTCCTATTTCTGGAAATATACACTCTTGGATACCTGAACAATCATTTAAGAAGTCCAATACCTTGACCCAGAAGTCCAAGGCTGCAATGAGTTATGATCATGCTACTTCCACCCCTCACCCAACCAAACCACTGCCTGGGTGACTGAGTGAGAACCCATGTCAAAACAAAACAAAGTCTAATAGCTGTTGGAAGACCACTAGAGAGGCCCTGAGAATATAGAGATGTAACGCAACCCAGTTAAGTACAGTATTCAAAGAGAACCCATCCTCCCCAAGGTGTCAGGCACATGACCAAATCCGTCTTGGAGCTTTAGACAAAGCCAGTCACCAGCTGAATAAAACCTAGAGACCCAAGCCAGTGCCATAAGGAGCAGAAGAACAGCCCAACTGAACCCTGTTTGAATTCCTGACTCACAAAATCATGAGGTACAATAGACGGTTGTTCAACAAGATGGCTAGGTTCTGGAGCACTTTATTACACAGCAACAGACAACTAGAACAGCACCTGAAAGAGTAAGTGAAGCTCTCCTGAAATGTTGGCTGGTTGTATTCCAAATAAAATTCATCTCAGAGCTAAAGTGTCAGCCACACTTCACCAGATAACAGCCCCAGTATGTCCTGGGAGCAGAGTGCATCAGTTCCCATGCTATGAAACAGATAGCCTACACACACAAGAGGCCTGACAGATCAACCTATTCCATAAAACTGCCTGCTCCAACTCATGTTCACCGTCTGCCTCCTTCCCTAGGAGTAGAGGAGACTTTGAGAAAAGCAGTCAAATACTCCACTGAAAAAAGTTATCCCTATTCAATGGTTTTTACTGAAATGGTGTCAAAATAAAGGAAAGTCCCTGGAAGGCCGAGAGGGGTGACTTAGGAAAGTAAAATGCAGTGACTTTTATTAAGATGACTCAGCTGACCTGATCCTGCCCCCCAAAGTAGGCTGGATTTGGGGAAAGAAATGAACCCCTGGAACTCAGAGCTGCGGGTAGAGGATTTCAAACAGAACCATCGCTAAACACAGGTTCCAACACCAATGTCTCCCAAAGAGAAAGCAGTAGTGTTTCTTTTTATTTTTTTTTCAGCTAAATCACACACACATTCCCTCCCTTTCTTCCCCTCTCTCATTGTTCGTTAGCCTTCTTATTTGATGAAACCAGAAGCACCTGGATCCCCTAAAACTTCAGTCCCAGAAAGACAAAGGCAAACCCCCAGTCATTATGTCCAGTGAAAACCAGACCTGTACATGCAAAGAGGAAGTGCCAAGGCAAGGGCCCTGCTAAGATTACGGGCTGCTAATAAGGAAAGACAGAAGCCAGAAGGTTTGATGTACAACTCCACAAGCAGAGGTTAAGGGGAGAGACGGGGCAAGCTCATTTGCAAACTTGGTCCTGTTTCATTAAGTGAGAGCAGAGACAGCCTGTCTCAGTCCAGCAGAGAAGGAACTCATTATCCACGTAGGGAGCAAGAGATAAGAATCTTTTAATAATTGCTGGGAATTTTTTTATTATGATGTGGAATGCCAATTTAGGCCTCTCCTCGCAGGCTGGATACAAACAGCCTCCTTGGGAGTTAAAGCCTCTCCCCCCTACCCAGCTGTGGTCATTAAGGACAAAGAGGAGAGAGACTGATGTTTGCTCTGAGAAAGGCCTGCTGCTCAGGGGTGCCCCGCTGGCTTCAGGAGCCAAGTCTACCGAACAACCCTGGCCTGGCTATCCTGCCACCTCCAGAACTTTCCCAGAACTGAGGCTTGTCATCTGAGACCCTGTTTCCCTACCTGCAGTTGTCTTTGCCTCTCCTCAAGATGTTCAGAGTATCTGCAAAGGGCTGAGCTGTGATTTCCTTTTACTTTTAAAAACTTCATGTATAGGATCTAAACAGAAACTTTAGACAAGAAATACTTCCTGCTCTAAAGTATTCACTGTCAGAATGAGTATAATGGAAACTAGGCAATTCTATTTAGGTTTTACCAAGACACCCTTGCCTACCAGAGATTGGGCCTGTTGTTTAAAAGGGAGCTTAGCAAAGGATTAGGTGCATTTCTTAATGTGATGCATTTCCCTTGATGTAATCTGAGAAATTGAAAGAGAAAGAGAATTAAAAGGAGAATGCTTTTTTTAAAATGCAATTTGACCTCACAATTTGCAGAATGATCCAGATGGACGGTTCTACCATTTTCAGGCCTCTCGTCGGAAGGCTGTGCAGGCTCTGAATTAGAATCATGTCCTGAGGCTCCATTTTCTCAGACAGTGACTGTAGTTTTCTTCAAAAACTGAGAAGAAGGGAAATCAAGGCCTAACCAGGCCTGCAAGTCCTCTGGCTGTGGACTGTGTTGGAGGCTCCCCTTTGATCCCACCCAGATGGGTTTTTAGCCTCAACACTCCAAAGGATTTTCACAAGTGAGTCCTTAATGCTTTCACCAGCTCTCTTCCTCCTTCTGCCCTGGCTCTGTACGGCCCTTCCCTTTTTTGTCCCCTCTGCTCTCCCTGCACCATGCCTGGCAGGGTGAATGCTGAATGACAGTGATGGTGGGTTTTAAGTCTGAGGTGTCAGGGGCAATGAGGAGTCTTTGAGTCAGAAGGGCCTCGCTGTTTCCATCTCCACCAGCTAGGGCACCGTGCCCAGGGCCGGAGGCTCCGGGAGCTGTCTGACTGTGAGCTCAGCGCCTGTTCCTTGGCTGGATTTCAGAGAGGCCTGAGGAAGTGAGGGGCGTTGCTGGCTCCCTGGTGGAATCTGTGCTGACAGCTCTCAGGCCTCGGAGGGTTCCTGGTGCACAGCAGACAGCAGCTCCAGGGCAGACATGGCGGAGCAAACTGCCCTGGGCCCTGCTAGCCTGCTCGCTGCTGCACTGCTGGTGTTGCCCCAAAAGCAGTAATTCCAATAATAATAATAATCATTATCATCATCATCATCATCATCATCATCTAACAATCACAGCTACTGGGTATTGGGAGGCAACGGAGTTCTGCGCTGAAAAGCAGATGTTCCCAGGTTTTGTAACGTGTTGGCAACTTCCTAGCAATGTGACATTGGAGAAGTGGTTTAACATCTCTGAGTCTCAATTTGCTCATCTATGAGAATGGGTAAGTGCGGTACCTACCTGTGCTGAAATTCAAGGAGACAGAGAGAAAGCTGGCTGCACTCTAAATGCAGTAACACACAGCAGGTGCAGGATGGAATGGATTAAGCTGTGTGGTGGCTATGAAGACACATGACATGAGCCCAAGCTGCTCCCGCTCCTGTCAGTGAACCCTCCTGAGCCTCAGTTTCCTTAGCTAGTAAATGGGGATAATTATACCTCCCAAAGCTATTGAGAAAATGGAAATAATAGCCGTGAAATCTCCCATGAGGGGAATAAGAAATAAGTCCAGTTAATTTCAAAGAAAAAAAGGAGGAAAGGGTGGAAGTGCAGGATAAAAATCCTCCAGTTTGACTTTCCAGGATCCATGTTGTTGGTCTCCTTCCAACTCCATGCCCCTAACCACGACTTCTCTCCCACACAGACCTGCTCTAACCTGGCATGTCTCCATGCAGGCATAAACCACTTGCAAAACTACCCAGCTTGTTTCTTCTCTCTGGAATGTGCATCTTTCTCCTTCCCACCAACTGATCCCTTATATGAACCCTTATGTCACCACCTTCAAAGGGGCTTCCTTGACTGGTTTTGAACCCTACAATGAGCAGTGATTAATATTTTCACATAAAATAACTTGTTAGGGTGCTACAAAGAGGTGGCCCTGGAGGTGGCAGAGGTCTCCTGCTCATTGTGAACCTGAGCTGGAAGCCCTGATTATTGTAGGCTGGCTTCAGGGTTAACATCCAGATTGTTTTGTTGATCTGTGTCTTTGAACTGAGGGAATTC
Organism: Macaca fascicularis; assembly: GCF_037993035.2. NCBI lineage: Eukaryota > Metazoa > Chordata > Mammalia > Primates > Cercopithecidae > Macaca > Macaca fascicularis. The sequence continues at coordinate 95,965,703 of NC_088384.1, read as the reverse complement.
TCCAATGGTGTGTTCTCAACTCCCATGAACACCAGAGATAAAATGTTGCAAGAGGAGGAGGCTTAGTTTAGGTACTTAGAGATTGAGGAGAAGAGAAAGAAGGCAATTTTCCTGGATCACTCAGGATGCATAACCATAGTATTCAAAATTAAATTTTGGAGACAGTGTTACTACCATCCTCATCTTGTGCACTCCGGACGTACACAAGCTCTTTAACTCTGCAGCTTCCATCCCTGTTTCTGGCTCCTCATATCTTGAGCCCACTTTCCCACAATCCTCAAATACCTGACTTCTGTTCTATCTTTAGGCTTCCACTTAAATGACCCTTCCTCCAAGAAGACTACCCTGAATATACTATAGAAAGTCAAGCAACACTCATTATTCTCTGTCCCTGCCTCCTATTAAATATTTTTGATAATACCTATTGCAATGCAAACTTATTTTATATTTTATAAATTTTACTGGGTTATATTTTTGTCTATCCCTGTATAATAAGCATTTCATATTTTTTCTTGTTTGCCACCATAGCTACAGTGTCTATAATAGGATTTGGTATCAATGAGTGTTTTGTGAATAAATACATGAGGGTCAAAAGAAGTTCTGAGTGGACTATAGAATGCTTTGCTTAAAGAGTTTCATGAGTAAAAGAAGTCCATAAACTGCCCAAAGAATCTTGGTGACATCATCTTTGCTCACTTTGCCTCTGCCTACTACTTTCAACCACAAATAATTGCCCCCAAATCAGGACCAGGGCAAAATTAAGGGTTGATAATGATTACTGATTAATCGTGATTCCTTTTGTACCTGAAAATTCTACTTGAGTAAAGAAAGGACTCTGGCTTGGATGGTGAGGTTCTAAGTATAATTTGGGATTATAGACAAAGTACTGGGCTAAGTCCTGTAAGTCTTCCTCATTTTGTGTTGAATATAAGAGTGACTGCAGAAATTGTTATGGGCCAGAATAAATGCCTTTCAGTAATTTAATCCTTCCATCAACTCAATGATGTAGGTTTCATTGTTTCTCCTATTTTATGAATGAGGAAATGGAAGTTTTGGGAGGTTGAGTAACTTGCCCAGGGCAGCTCTGCTAGTGAACATCAGAGTGGGGATTGGAACCCAGGTCGCCCAACTCTCTGGCCCACTAGGTGAGGTGATCTAGAAGAAAATGAAGGTAAATTAAGATCTCCTACGCCTGAAATTACCCAGGTAAAGTATAGTTTCATGCCCAGGTATTTGCAATCTGGCCTCTGCCCAGAGTGAATGCTTTGGGGAAAATTAGGATAATGCTTCTGACTCATAATCCAGAGAAGGCAGAGGTGTAGGGACTAAAGAGGAGAGAATGTGGCTTCCCCATGTAACTCCATGCCTGCAGCCTTCTGAGTACCCATGGCCCACCCCTGCAGGCTCAGCCAGCCTCAGCCTCAAAGCCAACACCAGCATCAGGCAAACAATTTCTTTATGACTTGGCAGTGGCATTGGGTCTGCATCATTTCTGATGCCACTTCTTTCTTGCAGCTATGTCTGGTGTTCACATGGTGAGATTCTCACTTTGTGCCCTTGCTCAGAATCCACAGTTTTCCACAAGGCCAGCCCAGCACCATTAACATATTGCCAAAACACATTTTTCATATGACCTGGCACCTTCTACCTGCTTCCAGACTTTAATACCAACTTGCTACCTGCCCTTTCTCCTATGCCACCTATTTGTACCTTCCTGGATGCCCACCCTTTGTCTTACTCTCTATAACTTGCTTCTTTATGTCTTTCTCATTTCCTATCTTTGGATTCCAATCAACACACAGTGCATGATGCCTGTCCAGTCCCAGTTTGGATATTTTAATAGAAACTCAAACACCAATGTTTAGATACTTGGAAATTTGGCATCACTAACAGAAATTGCAGAGCCTAGGATATTTGGGGATACTAAGGAGGGGCTAATTTTAAATTTAAATTATTGGCACTCTTGGAGCCTGCACATATATCTTGGTATTGATCGTAGCTCTTTGGAAGCTATTTATGTTTTCAGCACACCTATAAGGCTGAGATTTATACTGCATTTGGTGTTTAACTAGACTCTTAATGCATCCTGTTGAGCCATAGTATTGGTGGCTGTATTGTAAATTTCAGCCACAGTGCTGAATTGATTTGCTTAGTGGAGTTGAATTTAGGCCATTAAAATAAATAAATAAATAATATGAATAAGAGGGACTTACAGGACCTCATGTCATATTAAAATCAACCAAAGGCAGAGAGACAACTTCCAGAGTCATGATTGGGTATGGTGTGCCAGACACAGAACATGAATGATTCCTTTTTATATGGCCACACATAGTAAACACTAGCAACGTGGAATTAAGGAAGGGACCAAGGTACAATGTACATACATGCTGATGTGAAATGAAGAAGACCTGAATCCAAATCCTGATTTTATCTACACACCCATAGCTGGATTTTCTTGTTTCTGGTTCCCAAGTGAATGACCTATTCCAGTGATTACATAGAATTCTAGTCCTCTTCCCAGAATCTCAACCCATTGTAGGTAATCCTCCCATCCTCAGTTAGATTTTGAGGTATGTCCAGCCCTTAGGTTGGAACAAGACAGAAACAGGTCTCAGCTCTCATCTAGGGTTGATTTGAAGGTATCTCTTGCTTTTATGACCCCTCAAAATTATTAAGGGATCTCAATTATTTCAACATTTTAGTGAATCTAATGGCCTCAGTGCATCTCAGGATACCAAGATCCAAGCCAATTAAAATACAGACCAGCTATTTTCGAAAATATTTATTCCAGATAGAAAACTTATTTGCCTCTTAGATAGGAAACACAGCTCTAAAATCACTGGACAATGTACAACCATTGTGTTCCTTCTGGTTCTCCAAAATAGCATCATTTTCCTCTGCAGTAAGTACAGTGATGCCTGTCACGTGAGCTGGCTTTTCAATGGAACCCAAAGCATGCTGGTCATCAGTGATTGTCAAGAGTAGGCTGCTACTAAAAGCTTTTCTCTGAAGGAGGTGGCACATGGAGGTTGGTGTAGCCAGGGTTGTGATGGTGCCAGGGGGAGATCTGTGGGGATGAGAGCACCAGGAGTCCTTCCTCTCTTCTCAGCTGAGTGAGGCAAGGTCCCATCACTCATTCAGCCTGGGTCTCTTGATTAGCCATTTTGGAATTTTTCTAAAGAGGACACAGTCATTTCTTTACAATGCGTGAGCAATGTCTCTGCCAATGCTTGCCCCTTAAATAAAAGGTAGACTTGGCTTATTCAACCTTTCAATGCTTCTCATTCTAATCTTAATTTATGAGCACATGGGTCCCATCATAGAAGTTAAGTATTTGTAAAAATGTTGGAGCCATAAAAAAGAAAGGGATAAAAGGGAGAGAACATAAATAGATGTTTGTATTTGTGTACCTCCTTCAAATTATCTTTATTTTTTCAATAAAGAAATATTTACTGATGGTGCTCAGTAATTTTTTATTGACAAACAGGAAGACAATAATATAGCAGGGCCCTGGTGATTTCCATCATTTGAAACATAGCAAATGGCAAGATAGCCAGATGCTGCTTGGAAGGGACCTCTAAATTACAGGTCAAGGGGTTTGGATGCTATTCTGTAGGACAGACGCTTATATTAAAGGGGTTTTGCACAGGAGTGTGACATTATTCAATTTATATATTGGAAAGATTTGGCTGATGGTGATATGACAAGTGCATTGTACCTGGGTGAACTTGGGGGCAAAAAAGTTAATTAAGTGGCCATTGCTCTGGGTGAGATATGATAAGGCTTTAAAATCAAGAGTAAATTGTAATGCCACCTACAATTGAGATAACCTAAGAGATCATTCACCAAAGTTTATAATTATTCCATTTACACACACACACACACACACACACACACACACACACACACACACATCCCTACCTCACACCATGCTTCCATACCACAGCAGTTACATTCATTTACTTCTGAACTATCATTAAAAAATTTAAAAATGCATTTCAAAAATAATATGGCTCTTCAATTCCTCTTAGACTATGATCTCTTTAAAACTTTAGACATGTGTGAGAAACTAGAGTAAGAATCAATAGTGCTGACTTCACAGAGTTCCTTTGTGGCCTCCCTCATTTTAGTCCAGTCTGAGTATTCAGCTTCCTTTTTTCTCCAAGCACATCTGTAGAGCCAGGGAGAAGTTGCCACAAGCCTCTTCTATGAAACTTGGGCTCTCTTCAAAGCAGTCATTCTGTTTCAGTAAAAAGTCTACATAAGAGCTTGCCCCATTATAAAAATCTATTTAAACAGGCACTGGTTTATTTACTGTAACCAGAGCATAGAGGAACTGGAGCTGGGATAATTAAGCCCTAATTTATCAACACTATAAGGAACAGCACTTTTGAAATGGAGAGTTTAAAATTGGGATGAATATTTGGACTGGGGCAGGCTGGCCTTGCCTGGATTCTGAGAAGGGGCAAACCTTTCCATAGGTTGTATACTAATGCTGACATACACAGCCTGCAGTGTGGTGCCCTCCAAACACCAATTACCCCAGGTCTTACCTTCCATAAGGCCATCATCTTTGTTCAGAGGATAGGAGGCCAGCTGGGGTCAGTAGAATAGTTCACCTTAGAGATTTCTATGCACTTCTCACAGACTGATATATGGAAAGCATATGCTGGAAAAACATTGGGCATCTTCTATGCGCCTGTCACTGTGCTAGTTTTTAAAAATAAAATTAAGTTCTAGGTTGCATGCCAAGTACACTCTTCCTAGAAGGGATTAAACGAGATCTGTTGCCAGCTTACTCTCCACATGCATTTCCTGCCATGCCTCTGAGCCTATCTTCATCTTTCTAGTTACTAACAAATAACAGCTGCTTCTAGAACAGATCATGACTTTCTATTTGTCCTTGCACATTCTCTTCCCTCATCCCTTCCCTGTATTATTCAAGTAACTCTGACACCTGCAGGTCCCTCTCAAAGGTTTTCTTCTTTGAGACTCTCCCAGTAAGAATTATGTCTTTTATTCTTTCATTCCAATTTTCACCCATTTTTTGTTTATTTGTTCATTCAGTCAGCAAATATTTATTGTAACATTTAATTACATTACAAACATAGTCCTAGTTGCTTGAGTTACAGCAGTGAATAAAACAACACTCCTGCCCACATGGAGTTCACATTCTAGAGCAGGGAAGGGAAGGAAAAAGAAAGATAATGTATCAGGTGGTGATATGGCTAGGAAGAAACAGATATGGGAATAGATCCCAAGAGAGGGGATGTTATTTTATATAAGGTGGAAAGGGAAGATGCCTATGACAAAATGCCATTTGAGCAAAGACCAGAAAAAAGTTAAGGAGCAAACTTGGCAGATATCTGGGAGGCAAGTTTGAGGGCAGAGGGAACAGTAAGTGCCAAGGCCCTGAAGCAGGATTACGAAGGGTGTATTCCAGGAAGACTCTACTCTTATCGGTTATGTGTATTATACACACATAAAATGTTTCATCTTGCTATAGTTTTTCATCTGCCTTTACCCCTAGACTGTGGCCCCTGGAGACCAGAGACTATGCTGTATTCAAATCTGTATCCCTAAGGTCCAGGGTCTAGCACTGCTTCTGGACCATCATCAATGCTTAGTAAATACTTGTTAAATGAAAGAATAAATAATCTCAGTTATCTTCCCAACAATCATACAAAAGAGTTTGACAGTTGAGAAAACTGAGGCATAGAGAGCTTAATAATGTTTGCATAGCTATTAAGTAAGCAGCAGCATCTAGATTCTGACCCATGACTGTAAGTCCCAGAGCAAAAATACTTTTACAACAGTTTTGTTTGTGAAGTCAGAGCAAATCCTTCTGTAAGCCCAGGGTCAGGGGACTGCAAGGCAGAATTTGTGTGGTATCAGTAAGCATCCCTGAACCCAGCTGACTCCACTTGCATGCTCACCCACCTGGCTACCTTCCATCATGTCCTTTGGAGTAACTGATGCCACAAATATGACATTCAGTCTGCCCTGTGGCTCATCAGAGAGTGTTGTGTGAGCAGAGAAGAGCTTGTATGAAATGCATCATAGGTTGCGTCCATCTCCACAGTTGGGTGATGGAAGGAGGAAGGGAACACCATGAAACATTAGTGAGGGCTGGAGTGGAGCACTGTGCAAAATGCAAAGAATAGAGCAAACAAAGGGTAGGCAGGAGGGAGGATGGAATTCTCTGTCTGCATAGCTAAAGTGCACTGACTCAGGCATCATTCCAATCAGCAGAATTTTCACTGGGGTTTCATAAGGTTGAGATTGAGAGAGAACAGTAGTGCCAGTACTGGGTTGCGCAGGTAGCAGGGCAACAGGGACATCTGGGAGCAAGGACAGCAGACCTGAAGTGAGAGAGGCAAGGGTGCAGTGTCTGCTGTGTCTGCAGTGGGCAGGTGCAAGCCCAGGCAGCCACAGGGTGCTGTGCAGTCCAGTGAGAGGCCCCCAAGACCCTGGCTTTGGTTGATTTGCCCTGGGTCTGGATGTTTGCCTTGGCAGCCCTGGAGCGTTAGCCTTGGCCTCTGTGTGATTCCCCAATGGCCAGGCAGCCGGGCCAGCACACCTGAAAGTCATTAGCTTGGGGTCCCATTTTGTTCTCACATTTCCAAGCAGTGACCTGCAGCCGTGTGTGACGGGGCAGGCACTTTATCATGTTGTGCTTTCCAGTCCACCCCACCTTTTGGGTTTCCCCTCCCATTAGTCTTTGCCCAAGGCCTACCAGTCCCCCAAAACACAGAGCTAACAAGGACCCTTTTCTTTCCTCTTCAATAAATACTTATAAGACTTGATTATTATGTTTGCAATCTGTTTCAGTCAGTCTTCATTCTTTTTCCATTAATGAGGATCCCAAGGCTCTGAGTGGTTAAGTGACTTGCCCAGAATCACACAGCAAATAAGGAGCAGAGTCTAGGTAAGAGCCAAGGCCTGTCTGATACCAACAGGCTCCAGCCACTCTGCCATGGTGCTTGCCACCTGTGACATCTTAGCCCACCTTTCCACCTAGTGTTAACCCATTGCTCATCTTTTTTAAAATATCAATTACTTAAAATCTGGTACTCCTTTCAGTGTATTTGTAATCACTTGTATTGTTGTTACTTTCTTTTAAAATGTGATTTTAAATTTACTCCTCTAGAAATATGTTTTTCTAGCTTTTCTAGCTACCATTTCTATAAAGCAATGGTTCTCAACCAGGGAATTCCTCCCTGCCCTCAGATGACATCTGACAATGTCTGGAGACATGCTTGGTTGTCACAACTGGGGCAGGAGGGTAGTTCCTGGCATCTAATGAATAGAGGTCAGGGAATCTGTTAAACATTCTATAATGCACAAGACAGCCTCTCAATGAAAAAAAACAAAATGAAACCCAAACTTTCAAGAGTGCCAAGGTTGAGAAAGTCTACTCTAAAGCCATCAATATATGTCCATAAAGATACATTCTTAAGACCATTATTTTCCTACAAATAAATACTTACACTTGATAATATGACACCATGAATCATTTATTTAGTGTGTTATAGTCAGTACAGTGTTATAGCTCATTGTAGCTGACTGTGTGCATGTCTTCCCAACTCTATGTTCAGTGACAATGTACTGAGCTTGAAATTGACTAAGGTGAGACTATTTACACCATGGACATTGGCAAACTCTATGTCAGGGCTTTTTTTTTTCCTTCTGGAGAGCCAGCTTATTAGCATACCATGAATAACTTTCTATGGGATAGGAATTGCACATTGTCTTGTTGAATCCTCACAATAACACTCAGAGGTAACTAATACAGTTATCCCAATTTAACATTAGGAAACTGAGGTACAGAAAGTTATAACAATCTGTCATACATAATATCATTACTAAGTGGTGGGGACAGAATTTGAAACCAAGCAGTTGCACTGCAGAACCTACACTTTAAGCACTAGACTGCATGAACAAATATTAATTAGAAACAACTGTAATACACTGTGTATTTCTGAGTTGGTCCATTTGAGATTGAAGAGTGGATATTTACCTTAAGCACATTGCATTCCAATATCACCTTACAAATTTGATGTCCTGATAAATGATAGACTTGCTATGAAGTACTCCATTTTAGGTAAATGTATACATTTTAAAATGAACGACAGTTAAACAAATTCACTAAAGAGTTTTTAAAATCCTAAAAGCAGTTCTCCTTCAAATTGCTGCTTAAATGTCACCTCTTCAGTGAGGTTTTTCTTAATGAATATTTTAAAATTGCAGCCCCATTACCTCCCCAGAGGCCCATCCTGCCGGCTTCTTTCTCATTTTATCCATAGCACAAACTCCTTAAGACTGTGTTTTGTTTTGCTTCACTTCAATATTCCCAACACCTAGAACACCATATAGCACATAATATACTCTCAAAAAAGATTTATTAAATGAATAAATAAAGGACAAACACAGAGACTTCCGCAAGAATACTAAACAATCCCATCACTTATGGAAAGGGCATATCCTACTCTTTTTATGTATTAAATTCCATGTTTAACATGTATCTGTGAGAAATGCAAAGTAAGGCAGGATATGCCCTTAAACAAATTTGGTAAACATCCTTGCAGTAACCAAAATTGGAAAATAAATTGTACGTCTAAAACAGTTGAGTTGGTTTAGCTGTATTGATGCTGATCTTCTAATTAGATGGAACTTCTCGCCAAAGTCGTCCCAGAACATCGAGCATTTGCCACCATCATGTTGGAGATAGACTTGGAACCCATATGGCAGACAGAAACAGGTACTAAATACTACATGTGTGCAGAATTGAATCTGTCAAATAATAAGTCTTGCAGAAGACAATGTTTATTAAAGACGGACTTCCTCAACATCACTGGCTTCATGTGACTCAAAGAAACAGAAGTTCAAAATGTCCTCCTACATCAGGGTTAGCAAAGACTTTATGACTAAGTCCCCAAAAGAAAGTGCAACAAAAACAAAAATTGACCAATGGGACCTAATTAAACTAAAAATCTTCTGCACAGCAAAAGAAACTATCAACAGAGTAAAAAAACAACCCATAGAATGGGAGAATATGTTCAGAAACTACACATCTGACAAAGGTCTAATATCTAGAATCTATAAGGAACTTAAAACAACTCAAAACACAAACAACAAAAAAAAATTTAAAAACGGGCAAAGGACATAAACAGATATTTATCAAAAGACATACAAATGGCCAATAAACATAAAAAATGCTTTACATCACTAATCATCAGAGAAATGCAAATCAAAACCAAAATGAGATGTGATTTAACAGCAGTCAGAAAGGCTATTGCTAAAAAGTAAAACAATAACAGTTGCTGGTAAGGCTGCAAAGAAAAGTGAATGCTTATACACTATTGGTAGAAATAGAAAAGTTCAGCCACTGTAGAAAGCAATTTGGAGATTTCTCAGAGAACTTAAAACAGAAGTATTATTCAATCCAGCAATCCTATTACTGGGTATACAACCAAAGGAAAATAAATAGTTCTACAAAAACAAAACACAAATACATACACTCCTATGTTCACAGCAACACTATTCACAATAGCAAAGACACGGAATTAACCTAGGTGCCCGTTAAGGGTAGACTGGATAAAGAAAATGTGAATTTTCTTTGGAAAATTCATTTGATAAACATCCTTGCAGTGACCAAAATTGGAAGATAAACTGTATATGTAAAGCAGTTGATCTGGTTTAGCTGTATTGATGCCAATAAACATAAACATGGAATACTAAAGAGTTTCCATGGAATACTATGCAGCCATAAAAAAGAATAAAATCATGCCTTTTGCAGCAGCATGCGTGCAGCTGGAGACTAGCATTCTAATCGAATTAACACAGGAAAAGAGAAACAAACACTGGACATTCTCACTTCTAAGTGGGAGCTAAGTATTGGGCACATATGGACATAAAAATAGAAACAATAGGTACTGGGGTCCACTAGAGAAGAAGAGAGGGAGGAGGGCAAGGGCTAAAAACCTGCCTATTGCATACTATGCTCACTATCTGGGTAATGGGATAATTTGTACCTCTAACCTCAGCATCGCACAATATACCCAGGTAACAAACCTGCACATGCACCTCGTGAATCTAAAATAAAAGCTGAAAATTATTTTACAAAAGAGAAAAAGTCCTCTTGGAAAGGAACATAGTTTTAGTTAATGCTTCAGCCCTCCCAGTATTTGACAACTGTAGATAGAGTTGCCAGATGTAGCAATAAAAAATACAGTGTCCAGTTGGATTTGAATTTCAGATGAACCACAAATACTTTTTCAGTACCAGCATATACATACATATTGTTTATCTGAAATTCAAATTGATTCAGGTATTTTATATTTTCTCTGGCAACCCTAGCAGGGGGCTCAGGCCAGCCTCTAGAGTTGCCTGGTTACTGTCGGGACCTCCGCCATCCAGAGTGCTGAGGAGGCAAGGCTGGAGAACAGGGACAGGAAGCAGTCTCCAGGACACGATCGGTCAACAGTTCTGGGCACAGGCAGTCCCTCCCTTCTGCTTCAGAGGAGCACAATATTTGAGAATCAGATACCCTGATTTCTGGTGTCACCTAAAACTCTTGTTCTGTTTTGTTTTCATTTCTATCTGCATCCACTGATTTCTCTCATTGCTTCTGTTATGGCAACAATCAGAGTTGTCATAAAGCCTGCTTGACCCACAGAATGCAAGGGACGCTTTTAAAGATGCAGATCGGAGGTCTTACCCAACAAGGAGGTCTGGGATTGGACTTGGGGATCTGATTTTTTACATGTCTTTGGGAGATTCTGATAATTTTCCAAAGTTCTCTTGGAAAGGAACATAGTCTTAGTTAATGTTTCAGCTCTCCCAGTGTTTGACAACTGTAGGCAGTAGGGTTGCCAGATGTAGCAATCGAAAATACAGGGTGTCTCGTTGGATTTGAATTTCAGATGAACAATAAATACTTTTTCAGTACCAGTATATACATATATATTGTTTTCTGAAATTCAAATTCAATTGGGTATTTTATATTTTCTCTGGCAACACTAGCAGGGAGCTCCGGCCAGACTCAGCTCAAGGCAGGTTATTTGGGGAAACCCCCTATTTTAGGCGTAGGTCTAAGTTCCTCAGTTCCACCAGATGTTATACATTGTTAGGAAATGTTGGGATGCAGTTTCATAAGTACTCTTATGAAAGTTAGGGATCCAGGCTGGAATGAAATGTGGCTCACCCCAGGACTGGGAGAAATATTGGGAAATATGGCTCATGGTGCCATGGAAGGAAGCATAAACAGTCTGGTATGACAGGGATGACACAACAGCAGGCTACAGTTAGAGCAGGTACACAGCAGTGCTGGAGAAACAGGGACAATGGGATTGGGAGATTCAAGGTGAAATAAGATGGCTGCTACCATAGGAAATCTGGGCCACAATTCTAAATCCATAGAAAAAAGCAGGTGGCATAAAGGAGGCAGTTCACTGAGCTACTTGGCAGCACAAAATCAGATGATCTAAACTTTTAATTCACCTCTTTAAGCTTGAGTGTGTTTATATGTAAAATGGGGATTCATTAATGTTTTCATTCATTTATTTAATATGATTACCCATGAGTCAGTCATCTACTGAGTGTTGCAAATACATCAATGAATAAAATATGTGAAATGCTTGCCTTCGTAGAGCTTATAGGCTATCAGGGAAGGCAGATAATAAACAGGTAAAAGGGCATAAACTGTTATTAATATAAGTAGTTATAGATAGTAATTGCTAGTTAATGCTATAAAGAGAACAAACAGTTATAGTACAGGATGCTTTCAATAAATTAAACACACACCCACATACACACAGAGCTATAGAAATATGATTATAGAAGACAAGGGATAGAGGATCCCACCAGTAAAGTGCAGCCAGGAAAGCAAAACACGTGCAAGGTACTTCAATAGAGAAAATTTAATGTAGGGAATTAGTTTTAAGGTATAAGAAGAATTAAAACAGTGAAGAGGAGATGAAGCAAGAGATTAGCGACTAGAACGTGAGTGCCTTGTCTAGGGCTGGAAGGACAATGAAAGAAAGCAGTTATGCAGGATCCCAAGAGCCCTGTGGAAGCTGGGACTGTGGCAGGCCTGCTAGGCTTTCAAGGCATACGCTGTTCAGTGAGAGTGGGAACTGCAAGAGAAGCACAGTTGTTTCTAGAGATGCTGCCCCAGGTGGGAGAGAAAGAAAATTACCCTGGCCTTTTCCTGTCCTATGTCTTGCCAAGTCCTTCAGTTGGCCATATCTAGCCAGCAACTAGTGGTCAAGGGAACCTGTAAATGTAGTTTCCTGCAATACAGAGAAGATGGAAAGAAGGGTAAGGAATATATCCGAGTGCAGACAAATGACCAGCACAAGTTGGTAATAGGTTGGAGAGATGGGATAAATGGTACCAATCTCACTGGGTTTTGACCATAGTAGAAGAGCCTGTATGTGTGAACTTCTTAGCACTGTGCTAATATGAATTGAGTGTGTAACTGGTGCATGGTCTCAATTTATGTTAGTTTAATGACCTAGTATTGGCTCCTAGATGTTTTGACAGCAGAATTCATGCACGGGTCTGGGACAATAGGCCAAGAAGAATGTCAGGCCAGAGAATGGTGTCCACAAGAACAAGACAATACGCAGAGTTCGGAGACAGCTGTTGTGCCAGATGAACAAGATAGGGACCATAAGAGAGAGCCCTAGCAGCTGCCTGGTTTCATTACAAGTCCCACAGGACAGACTGTGCCTAATATTAGAGCTAAATCCTGGCTCTCAAAGCCAAGCATGAGCCACTTTCAGCCAACTAGCCAAGGTGAGTTAATGGTGTGCTCACTGGGTATATGAAGTTGCATGTGGGAGTTGAGAAAGCCCTATATTTGGAAAGCTAATTGTCTGTGTCCCCTTTTCCCACTGATCATTGGTAACTGGGCATTGATAATAGTATGGACGTGATGGGGTGAGCATAATGAGAATATAACATAGAAATGTGCTCCCCATATGAGCAATTAAGTTATTAGGTTTCCTAAAGACCAGTGCAGCTGGATATATTACTCTGGATATATGCACTTGGTATATCACACAGGGTGCTTGTATCATACAAGACACACTCAAAACAGTTTAGCTGGAAAGAATTTAATAAAGCAACTGTTTACAGAGGTGTAGAATGAAGGTTGGTGGGGCACCCAGGAAGCAGCTATAGGGAAAACCAAGGGGAGGGAACTGGGACTGGTCTAGAGAGAGCCATGGGACATGCTCACCTAAGAGGAGCCGTTTTCAGCTAATGTCAGAACTGCAGTGAGGCAGGGAGAAAGTAGAGGTATATATACTCCGAATTCTTTCCTCTCTTCTTATTTCTTGTATCTTGCCAGTGCCTTTTTTTTTTTTTTTTGGCTGAGCTCAACAAGAAGCAAAAGGTCAAAGGACCTTGAGCAGCGCAGTCCTTAGGCATCAGCCTCCAGTGACACAGGGTCACAAAAGGCCAATAACTGATTAGGGAGGAGGCTAGTGGCAAGCCAAATATCTCACACATAAAGTGTCTCAAACTTTGAGAGCATCAAAAGATAGTTCACTCTCCAGTTGTCCAGCCATAATCTTGAACCACTTTCCATTGGCCAATTTCACCTGAAGAGCTCACTCATTTGAAGTTAGGATAAAGATCTGAGTAGAATCTGCAAACTAAAGGACTTACTCAAGAGAGAGTCTCTAAAATGGTGTAGCTGTACCAGCCCATGAAAGCTGATGATTAAACTTACAGAAATTTTGTGAGCTAGTTGTTAGATGCAGCTATTAATAAAAGTTACATTAATAAACTTTAAGTTAATAAATTGCACTTTAAAAAGTAATAAGTAAATATTCAAAATTCATGATTTTCAATTATTGAACTACAATCCATGGTTGTGAGGTTATTTACATGTATTATATCCATATGATGGAAATGCTGTATAATGTTGTAGTACTGTGCATCTATTCTCAACATCCACATTCAGTGATTCAACACTGAGAGCTTAAAATTGGCCATAGTGGTCAATTTTAAGTTTACACCATGGAAAGTGGCATATGCTACAAATGAAAGTTTGTTACAGGGAAGCTGGTTTTTGAACATTTACCAGCACAGCACCTCACTTCACCCCTGCCCCCATCAAACCTTGACCAGACTTTTGACAATGCAAAAGGAAAAAAAAAAGTCAGAAATCCTTAAGTGCTTTTACATTTTTTCATGAGTAGAATCATTCATGGGAAAAGCAAGCACTAGCTTCTGAAACTTTGGCATTTTCCCCCTTGCCTGAAGATTAAAACAAACAAAACATTATCCTTTTCCATGTTAAGTCTTTAAACAATTAGAGCAGGCTTGAGTCTTACACCCTAAATAGGAGGGTAAATTGGAGAAGGGCCAAAAGTATATGAAGTGGCAGACTAGGATTAGGAAGCATGTGTGTTGTAGAACACAACATGCTGAGATACAAAGAGGCCTGCAAGAATGGGAAGATCTTGGCTGGGCACAGTGGCTCATGCCTGTAATCCAAGTGCTTTGGGAGGCTGAGATGGGAGGATTGCTTGAGGCCAGGAGTTCAAGACCAGCCTGGGCAACATAGCAAGACCCTATCTCTACAAAAGCATTTTTTAAATTAGCCAGGCACTGTGGCATGCTACACGTCCCAGCAGCTTGGGAGGCAAAGGCAAGACGACTGCATGAGCCCAGGAGTTCAAGGCTGCAGTGAGCTATAATTTCTCCACTGCACTCCAGCCCAGGTGACAGAGCAAGACCCTGTCTCAAAAAAAAAAAAAAAAAAAAAGTGGGAAGATCTTTATTTATCAATACTACTCTTTACCAGAAGACTATACTGGAAGAGGAAGCAGGTGGAATTAATAAGACAGACCTAGATTTGTATTTCCTAACAATATAATATTGAGAAGTCTCCTTGTTCCCCTGTCTACAAGTTGGAGATTGTAATAGTTACTTCATAGAATGGAAAACATTGAGTGATAGAGTATATGAAAGCAACTGACATATAAATAAATAAATCAATGTATTTATTTATTGATGCTTTTGGCAAAATTATCATACTATGTTCAAAGAACATATTGAAGAAAACCTATGCAGTCCTGCCCTCATGAAGATCATAGTTCGGCAGGTGGGACATACAGTAAACAATTACACTTAAAATAATCTCACTATGAAGATGACCCTGCTGAAGGAACATATGTGTCAATTAAGCTAAGCCTAGAAAGATCGGGAAACATTTGGATAACCGATAACACTTGTGTTTTCTTTCTCCATTTCATCCTTCTTTCCTATGATTGCAGCTTTTCTCTGAAGCAGCTGAAGGCTGCTCTGCCCTCTAGCAGCCAGACAGGAAGTAATGGAAATAACACCCCTGGGATTATCTTCACCCACCATGAGAAATGATTCTACAGCATTCTTTTTCTGCCAGAGTGTCCTCAGGAGAATTAAGTTCCAGATGTCCAGGGCACCTATTTTAGTTGCCGTCCTTTTATTCTCATATCTCTATTTGCCAACAGGTGTTTCCTGCACCTCCCAAATATATCAAATACACTGCTTGCACACAATTGACTCAGAGCTGATGTTATGGGAACCCAAACCAAGAGAACTCATCTCTCAAACTCGTCTGTATCCCAAAGCACTTATATCTCCCCAAATTGGGTGCAAATGTGGCCTAAAATGCAAGAACAGACTTCCAGGACTAGATTGGTCGTACAAGGTATGATATGAAGCAGGACATTCTGAAAGGTCAAGGAAGCACCATTGAAAGTACACCAAGAACACAACAGGTATGAACTGGGATTGTAATGGGCAAACTAAGATGCATGGTCAGCCTGTTTGGAGAATGTTTAACTCTTCCAGAAAGACATAAAGGCAGCGTTCTGGTGGCTAACTCATGAAGTCTGGGCACTCCTCAAGAGAAAGCAGCTCATCTGTCAAAAACTCGAGACTTATCTGTCATTCTCAGAGCCAACAGAGCAGCAGCCTCCCATGATGCACAGAAAAGAAGCACATTTCTACTCAGATCCCTCATGCAAACTCACAGTTTTTAAGAGAAAAACAACACAGATTTGTTCATGTCCGTCACCTCTTTGGGGCAACTGCAGCTTTTTAAGAGCCAAAGGGTCCCCAGTGAATGCAAATCACGCCAGTGTATGAGAAATTGACTCTGAGAGCTTTGCCGAAATGACTGCTAATGTTGAAATCACACTCAGCTCAGTACATTTCCTGTGGGCTGGTGTTGCAGTGGGTGCATGGGGGCAGGCAGGGGGGATTCCCAAAGAAGGAAGTTTCTATGCAAGCCCTGCAGCCCAGAGAGATCAGGTTTCAGCCTCTCTTTGCTAATTCCCCTTGCATTTTTCTTTCCCCCCAAACATTTAAACTTAAATAGCTATATAAGTTCAAATGTTCTTTTATAGAGTGAAATAAACAGCTTTTATAGCCTGAAAACAGCAAGCTTAGAGATCAACTGTTCACCACTGAAGCGGGTATGTTTAAGCTAAAGAAATAGATGGCTTTCTCTTCGTTATCGTTAGCTATATTTTTCCCCCAAACTAATAGGAGGTAGCATATAAATTAGCTGACATATAAGTTGTCAGGGAAAGAAGTTAATGCAGCCTCCAGGCATTTTGCTACAAGGCTGCCCCCCTCTGGCTCCCACCACAACCCACAACGTGATTTGTGGAGAAGGCAGAATGTTTCAGAAAAAGCAGTTCAGAAGTTGGGCAAGTCCTCTGAAGGGGCCCAGGGGCTGGTCACTATCTCTCCACCTACCGGTTACTACTCCTGGCTTCTCAGTCCATCTTACACTTTCTGTATAGAATTCAGGTTAAGGAGCAATTTGGCAACCCATGGTTCCTAAAACGACATTCGACGAGCAAGTTAGGTGGAAAGGCAGGGAAGCATGGGGAAGACAGAGGTACAAGGAACACTTCCTCCCCTTTGCTAGGGCTGACCTTTTCATTTCAGGGAAAATGAGAATGTCTTGCCTTTGGGGCTCTTCCTTCACCAGGGGACTACAAAGCACCTGGAACATTCACGCAACAGGCTATGTGGTAGAGCCTGATGCTGGATGTCCCATGTCTTGATTATTTGCACTGAAGTAGCCAATTCTTGTTGATTCATTCAACAAAGAGCTTCTGGATATCTGTTAGTACCAGGTATACTGTCAACACATCATAGGGCAGCCCTCACATGATTCCGATGCCTCAATGCCTCTCTTTTCCCCAGCTTTCATTAAAAATTGCTGCAACATTCCAACACGTGCCTTCACAATTCATTCCCTTTCTCTTTCTCTACAGCCACGCTTTGTATCACTCTCTAATGTGCACTCCTGCAACATGAGGCATTTTCTCGTATTCCCAAAGTCTACCTTCCTCAAGTGACCGAAGCCCTATTCAGGCCTCCTCAGCCTGAAGGTTAATCTTCTCTTAATCTTTAGAAACTATAACATGTCTGTGTTAGTTTGCTATGGCTGCCATAGCTAAGTATCACAAACTGGGTGGCTCACACAACAGAAATTTATCCTTTCACAATTCTAGAGGCTGGAAATGCAAAATGAAGGTGTTTGTCCTTTATTTTGGGACATGGTTCCTTCTGAAGGTTGAGGAAGAATCTCTTCATACTTATCCCCTAGCTTCTGGTGGTTTGCTGGTGATATTTAGGGTTCTTTGGCTTGTGTAAGCATCACCCTGATTCTTCCTTCATTTTCACATGCCATTCTCCCTAGGTGCATGTCTCTGTCTCCAAATTTCCCGCTTAGTATAAATATACCAGTCCTATTGAATTAGGGCCCTAATAACCTTATCCCAACCTAACTAATTACATCTGCAATGACCTTATTTCCAAGTAAGCTCACATTATGAAGTACTGAGGGTTAGGACTTTTGGGGGAGAGATACAGTTCAACCCATAACACTGCCCTTTCCATGAACCCATTCAACAGAGTGAGGAGCTCAATTCCCCCACCTTCCTGGACACATAATTAATTTTGTACAATGCCCATGATACAGCGATGAACCTATTTATCTTCAATTATTCGTTCAACTGTCTCCTGTATTGTTTTTTTTTTAAGTTGCCTAAGATCATGACTCCATTTAGTCCCTTTGTTGTAGGAAAGGGGTCCCGATCCAGACCCCAAGAGAGAGTTTTTGGATCTCACTTAAGAATGAATTCAGGGCGCGTCCACAGTGCAAAGAAAAAGCACATTTATTGAGAAAGTAAAGTGATGAAAGAACAGCTACTCCATAGACAGAGTAAGACATTCCTGAAAGTAAGAGGAGGAACCGTTCACCCTAGGTACAATGCTTGTTTATATACAGGATAAGAGAAGATCACTGGGAGACGTGCTCTGCTACAGGGGTTGTGATAAAGGATTAGTTTTCTTGATTACTATATTTTGCAAGAACCAATACTATTATTATTATTATTATTATTATTTTGAGATGGAGTCTTGCTGTGTTGCTCAGGCTGGAGTGCAGTGGCACAATCTCAGCTCACTGCAACCTCTGCCTCCCAGGTTCAAGCGATTCTCCTGCCTCAGCCTCCCAGGTAGCTGGGACTACAGGCATGTGCCACCACGCCCGGCTTTGTGTGTGTGTGTGTGTGTGTGTGTGTGTGTGTGTGTTTTTAGTAGAGATGGGATTTCACCATGCTGGCCAGGCTGGTTTCGAACTCCTGACCTCAAGTGATCCGCCCACCTTCGCCTCCCAAAGTGCTGGGATTACAGATGTGAGCCACCATGTCCGGCCAATATTGTTATCTTTAAAGCAAAATTAGGTATGCCTTTGTTCTCAAGATATCGGGATATTAGGATAGTCCCAAGTCTGGATCTGTTTAGTAAACATTATCAATCTGTTCCCTTAAGCGTAAATATCCAAAGGCTAGGAATACCTTTCTGGAAATGCAACTCAGCAGGTCCCAGCCTCATTTTCCTAGTCCCATCCTCACTCAAGACGGAGTTGCTCTGGTTCGAACACCTCTGACGCCTTCAGATGTCCAGTAACTATTTCTTGAGTAAATAATAGCTCATTCTGAATTGTCCCCTCTTTGCTAAGAACCAGAAGGAAAGCATGAAAAGTAATTTCATAAAGACACCACTAGCTACCTTCCTTTATCAGAAGGGAGACAGGGTATTTTCCTGGGCTATCAGATTCACTTCTTGTGGCCTTTTCCCCTTTAAAGTCATTATTCTTCCACCTATTTCTCCTGCTCTTTCTGTTTTCCTTTTTATTTCTTTCTAACTCTCTTTACTTCCAGCTGCCACCAAGAAACTTACTACATATGCCCCTGATATGTGCTGAATCTAAACAGTTATTGTCATGAGGTTGAGGGAAGTGCGGAAAAGTAAGAGTTTATCAAAGTTTTCCTAATACAATTTATAGGCTGTCAGCAGTTGTTTATGCCTTCATATTAATTCTGGGATGTATATTTATTTTATTCTGATGATATAATATGATGCATAATTGCTTTTGAGAGTTTAGAATTCCTTTTATCAAAATGTGGGGCTTGAGTCATGAATCCTAATGCCTGGCTGCCAACAGGCTTTTGTTATTCTGAGAAGGATGTTTCAAGTTTCTTCTTATTTGGGAGAGAAAGTTTCATATCCTAGTGAGTTCATAAAAATGGAGAGAGTGTTTGATCTTGATTTTGCAGCAGGTTTTCTGAGAAGTTCTTAGTTGGGGCTACATGGACTACACATGACAAAGTTTGAAGTGCTTGCAGATCTATACCCCTTCATTTGGACATGATTCTCCCAGTCCATTCCTAAAGAAGGAAGCTAAGGAGCCATGTGTATACCGGATGACTGCTCATTGGTCCTACCTGAAAAATTCATGGGCAGGTACCTGACTGAAGAGAAGCCAATCATCCTTGCTCTTGAAAATGTAAACTAAGCCTCACAAAATGTGCTGCAAGATTGAGATTGACGCTGGATCAATAAAGTAATATAAGGTTAGAGCCAGGGTTGCCACCACAAACCATAGACAAATGCAAGTTCTAGGGAAATGGAAACATACAGCCGTACAAAGGAAGTGAGCTGCATAGAGGAGAATGCAGAATGTGTGCAGAGAAAAGCAACCACATGAAGTCACATTGACAAACATCTAGCTTCCAGGTTATCTAAGGACACATTTCCCTTTAATATGCCCCTGGGAGATCTTCTGTTTATTGTGGCAACACAGTCCGTGATGACGATCCCTTTGTGTGGACGCTCCAAGAAAGAAAGACACAGCATAGGTCTATTCTGATTTAGAGTTCAAAGTAAAGGTAATTTACTGGCACATAGTTTCCAAGAGTCTGGAATCCAGGAGCAGCTCAGCTGGGTGGTTTTGGCTATTGAAGTAACAAATGGGCTATCAGCCAGGTGTGCCTTCATATAAGATGTGCCTGATCTGCAAAATGCACTCCCAAAGTGTCTCACGTACCTGCCTGGCAAGTTGATGCTGGCTATTGGCAAGAAGCCTCAGTTGCTCACCACATGGGCTTCTCCATAGGGTTGCTTGAGTGTCCTAATGATAGGGTAGCTGTCTTTACTCACAGCTAGGAGCCAAGAGAGAGCAAAGTGGAAACATATCGTATGACCTAGCCTTGGAAGTCACACCTTAATTTTGACAACATCATATTGGCTTGATGGTCAGCCCTATTCAGTGGGAGTAAGGACCACACAAAGACAAGAAAACCAGGAGGAAGAGATCATTAGAGGTTGTCTTGGAACCTGGATATCACAGTGTGTGACTCAGAAAGACACTAGACTAATTAATAAGAGAACAAATTGAGGCAGCATTTTTTCCTAAGCCTGTTCCCAGGCATTACCCATGTATATATGATCTATCTGCCAACCACACCTTGTCTTCCTACCTGCGTGCATACTGTTCCTGTGTTTTCAATGTCCTTCCTTTCCACTCTTCCTTAAACTCTCTACTCATCCTCATCCTCCAAGGCCCTATTTGCATGTCATACCTCTTCTGCTTAGCTCTTCCTGATCTTCCAACACCTGGCAATAATAGATTGTGGCCCTCTGTGTGTTTCACAGTGCTCACTGCATAGATGTCTTGTCACATTGATTCTATCCTGCGGTTGCATCTTGAAACAGGAACCTTGCTAAGTATGGAAGATAGACAACAAGGCAGGGATTGGTTATACAGGTTCTGGAAAAGCTGAAAAGCCAACAAGCACTGTCTGGACCCTGGCTAAGGCCTGAACTGGGCTGTGACTCCCTGGAGTCCAGTCTCAGTCTCTGGGTTAATCTCAGGACCTCCATAGAACTACCAACTCCCACTCAGGATGGCATGATCTGCTGAAGGCTGAAATGAACAGTGCTCAGTAATTCCAAACCAGCACTGGGAACATCTTAGAATACACGTTCTTTTCCCAGGCTTTCAAATTACTAAGTTGCTCTCCTCTGTCACTTGGTGGTGAGTAAATCCAGAGTGATTCCCTGGAAAGACTGAATTGGAGCTTATGTGTGGATGGACCAATGACCTCAATTCTCTCCTTCTTTTTGCTTGTTCCTTTCAGCCTCCTGACAGGGAAAATGAATCAGGATATTTTCCTCTGGAAAGGAGGGAAAGACTTGCCCTGGGCAGAACGTGTGTGTGTTCCTTCTAAAGGAGAAGTGTACACCAGGCCCTGGGAAGAGCACCCAGAGGATGGAGGGTGAGGTTCTGTTAGAGGCCTGTTTAGCAAAGTCTTGATACAACTTTTTAGAGGGCTCTCCACCCCTGTGAATTAATCCTATTAACTGCCATGTGTGGCTGCTTATTATGTACCAGGCACCATGCTAACCTCCTTACCTCATTATTTCAATTCAAGCTTATAATACTTGGCAAGGTAGGTATTATTATTATCATTCCCATTTTGCACACGGGCAAACTGAGGCTCAGAGAGGCAACACAACCTGCTCAGAGTAAACAGTAGCAGTGAGATTGGAGGCAAGGAGTATCAAAGTCTGCACCTGCACTCTAACTGGAATACTATGTCGCTTTAGTACTGAGCCCTTGAGTATTCCTGATTCTTCAGGGCTACCATTTGCTTACCTCTTAAAGGAGAAGATGGGAGTGCACAATTCTTTTTTTTTTCTTTTTTTTTTTTTTGAGACGGAATCTTGCTCTGTCCCCCTGGCTGGAGTGCAGTGGCGCGATCTCGGCTCACTGCAAGCTCCACCTCCCGGGTTCCTGCCATTCTCCTGCCTCAGCCTCCCAAGTAGCTGGGACTACAGGCGCCTGACACTGCGCCTGGCTAATTTTTTGTATTTTTAGTAGAGACGTGGTTTCACCATGGTCTCGATCTCCTGACCTTGTGATCCACCCGCCTCGGCCTCCCAAAGTGCTGGGATTACAGGCATGAGCCACCGCGCCCGGCCAAGAGTGGACAATTCTTAACACCCAACACACATTAATAAGTTAGTCAATGACTGCCTCTGCAAGAGCAGGGAGGTATGAGCAAAGCCACTGTCCATCCCGGTTGGCCCAGTTCATGCCAGCTCAGTGTTCTATTGGGTTTAGAATTTATCCCACTCCCCATTACCCTGAAAAGTCCCAGTTCAGATGGCATATCCTATGGTCACCCCATGTAGAGGCCTTGTTGGCTTCAGTGACTGAAACATGGTAACTTCTTGAGAAATATTAGTCTCTGGGGAACAGTGACATGCCCAGACTGAGGTGGTAACCCCTAAACACAACCCATAATCTTAAATGAGGCAGCAGAGGGCCCTGCAACCAGAGGTGTCCCACACCTCAAATGCCGTCGAGCCTGAGGGTCCCAGCCCTTGACCTTGGGTCCCTGGCACCACGATGTGTCCAGCCCTGTTTTTCTCCCACTTTCCCTTTGCCTCTCACTCCATGCACACATGTCCCCCTCCCTTCCCTGAGTCTGGTTACTAATAATGCTCATTCTTGATGAAAAGCCCCAGCTCTGTGGGAATCACACAGTAAAGGAATGTCAGCATCTGCCGGCCTGGGTCATGCCGATGTCAGTGGCCTCAGCCCTCTCTGTGGTCACTGCTGGCCCAGGTTTAAAGACATTAGTCAGCCTCAGACATAGCCCCTCCTTGGGGGCCCAGAGCTTTGATCCTTTGCAGGATTCTCACCATAACCACATTCCAGGCCCTTGCAAGTTGTAAACGGCTATGTCTGCCCTCTTTGGAAGCCTATGCAACTTTGTGCCTCTTTTTCTTTCCTTTCATAGTTGAAGTCCTCATATGTGCTGGACATGTGCCTGGGCTCTTCTTCCTCCAGACCTCTGCCTGGCTGGCCCTTTCTCATAATTTATAACTCAACTGCCAAGCCTTCGATGCTGAGAGGCCTTCCATGACTACCTTCCCAAATTAGCCCTAGGCACACAGCTTATTAAAATTTAAATTACTCTACTTAGTTTTATTGTTTGGTTTCTCCACTGGAATATAAGGTACACAAAAAGGCCAGGTATAATGTCTGACTTTCCATCACTGTCTCCCCAGTGTCTGGCACTGGCTGAATATCAATGTTGGCAAGATCTGGATACATTTCCTTTTGCACTGTGCTTTATCTCCCAGGGCTGTGACGATTCATATTCCTCTAAAAACAATTGCTTGGTGTTTCACTTTTGCATTCATCTGGGGAATGAGTCAACTTTCTATATTTTTCCATCTGACACCTTCTTAAACTCCATGAATTCTCTAAAGTCGAAGACAATAACTCATGCTTTCAAGTGGTTATTTTATTATCCTAAGACGAATTGTTGATTGTTATGACTGAGGGGGATTGGGTGAAAGTGGGATTATGAAAATTATTGGGTTTTGAGGACTACTCTGTGCCAAGAGCTGGACAAGGAACTTTATATACTTCAAAGAAACTAATAAAATACATAGGAAATTGCTTTGCTAACAGTGATCTGGTATCTGGAAGACTGTTTAGAAATCTTAGTTCCCATGGTTTGGTGATGGTCACCATTAGTATTTGCAGCATTAATTTACTATTTCTTGCTTCTCTCCTCTATCCTTTGTTTTGATATGCCTACGTTTTCTTCATGTCTCATTGTAATTTTAGCCATCCAATAACCTGATATGTGTTATGACTGTTATAGTTACATTTAAGAGAAACGTTAACTCAAATTGACTTAATTGATAAGGGGAATGCAGTGGTTCATGTAACAAAACAGCCCAAGGGTACTCGCTTCAGGTGCAATATGATCCAGCACTTAAACGTTATAATAAGGGTTGGGTTTCTGCCTAGTTTTTCTTGGCTCTGCTTGTTTATTGTGGGCAACATTTTCTGAAAAGCTCTTCTGTAGGTCTGATGAAGAGCACCAACTGCTAAGGTTTATAGTATTCCTCCCTTGTGTCTTGTGTGCATTTTGGGAAGGGAGGGGCTTCTTATTTCATTCTACAAAGGAATAAGCCATCCTTTCCTTGCAAACTCAGAAAACATCCTCTCAGGACACAGGTGCTGGTTGGGTAACACGCTCGGTTCAGAAGTCATCACTGTGGCCATGATGGAATAGGCAGGTTGTCCTAAGCCCATCGGAGACCCTGGGCTGCCAGTCAATCTCACCTCAAATGCACAGTAGCGTATGGCAGAAAAATGAATTCCCCTGTTGGAATTTAGTACACTGTTGAATAACCCAGTAATGAGATCCTGGGAAGAAAACCAAGAAATATCCCTGCAATAGCCTACCTATAGAGTCAGGTAGGTTTTTTGAGATGCCAGTCAATTGTTAATTTGTTCAATGAAGGAACTTTATTCTAGCACCTGCTGTATGCCAAAGGAGCTGAGGTTATAGAGATAAATATGGTAGGGTAACTTCTAGTGAAGGGCCCAAAGTCCATTGTCAATTACTGTTCACCAGAACAAGGCTCCAACAGAAGTATGAACTGCTGTGAGAACCCTGAGGAGGAAGTTAATATCTGGAGAATTAAAGGGCACAGAGTAGAGGTGGCACCTTCCCTGAATTTTAAAAGATGTCTGGTTTTCTTGGTAGAAGGGGTTGGGGTGAGAGTGGAGAGAAGTCACTGCAGGGCAGAGGGACTTGCATATGCAGTGACATAAAGGCTTGAACATGCAAGAGCTTCTAGGAAAGGGGGAAGCTACATGAAGAGAGAACCCAGGATGAAGGGATGAAAGAAACAGGAGGGAGGAAGACAAGAGGAGCCAAGCTGTCATAGGCTGAATGCACCACCGTTCAAACAACTAGTGATATTATATGACAAGGATTTTTTTTTTTCTCATTTTTAGACCGGGACTTGCTCTGTTGCCCATGCTGGAGTGCGGTGGTATGATCACTGTTCACTGCAGCCTTGAACACCAGGGTTCAAGCAGTCCTCTCACCTCAGCCTCCTGAGTAGTTGGGACTACAGGCACACACCTGTAGCCCAGCTAATTTTTATTTTTATTTTTGTAGAGGCAGAGTCTTGCTATGTTGCCCAGGCTGGTCTCAAACTTGTGGGCTCAAGCGATCCTCCCAAAGTGCTGGGATTACAGGCATGAGCCATCACACTCTGCCTGGCAATGGATTTTTAACCACAGATCAGAGAGAACTGGCTAAACAAACAGAAAAGAAGTTAGCTTTTTATGTCTCACCATGAAAGAATATAAATTACATATATCTTAAAAAGTTAAATTTTAAAGTGAAACTATAAAAACATCTTCTTGACCTAGAAAAGACATTATTAAGTGTTTCACAAAAGCTGGAAAACATAATGACTAAAACTGACACGTAAATATTTGAAGTCTTTTAAAATTAGCAACTAAACATAAAATAATTTTTTTGAGACAAGGTTTCACTCTGTAACCAAGGCTGGAGTGCAGTGGTGTGATCACAGCTCACTGCAGTCTTGACCTCCTTGGTTCAGGTGATTCTCCCACCTCAGCCCCCTAGGTAGCTGCTGGAACTACAGGTGCACATCGCAATGCCCCAGTGCCCACCCTTTTTTTTTTTTTTTTTTTTTGTAGAAACAGGGTTTTGCTATGCTGCCCAGGCTGGTCTGGAATTCTTAGGCTCAAGCAAGCCTCCCACCTCAGTCTCCCAAAGCGTTGGGATTACAGGAATCAACTACCATGCCTGGCATGGCCCCACAAATTTTTTTTTCAAATGGAGAAAGTATCAGCCACATACGTGAAAAGTAAGTGTTTATTATCTTCAATATATAAAGAGATCTTATAAATCAATTGTAAAAATATAGATAAAGAAATGGGCAAAGACTTGCAAAATAATAAGATTATGAAAACATATTCATTTTGATTGGTAACAAAATGAATGCAAATTAAAATGGACTATACATTTTCTAGCTAACTGATACAGTTTTTATTATTTTATTTATTTATTTATTTTGGGATGGAGTCTTGTCCTGTCTCCAGGCTGGAGTGCAATGGTGCTATCTCAGCTCACTGCAACCTCCGCCTCCTGGGTTCAAGTGATTTTCCTGCCTCAGCCTCCCAAGTATGCCACCACGCCCAACTAATTTTTGTATTTTTAGTAGAAACGGGGTTTCACCATGTTGGCCAGGATGGTCTCGATCTCCTGACCTTGTGATTCGCTCGCCTTGGCCTCCCAAAGTGCTGGGATTACAGGCATGAGCCACCACACCTGGCCTAGTTTTTGTTTTTATTTGTTTTACATAATACTTACCAGTGCTGGCATGTGGTGGGTACCATTTTACTAGCATAGCCTTTCTGACGGACAGTGTTACAAAAGCTATAAAAATTATTAAAAATAAGACTGCAGTGTCAGCAGTTAGAATTTATTTAAAGTACATCATTAAGGATATGAACATAAAAGTATATACAAGGATGTTTATCTTAGCATTGTTTATACTAGCAAAACATTTCTATAAAAGGAAATAACCTACTGTTCAATAACAGGTCAAATTAAGTAAGGGATATCTATACTGTGCAACATTGTTCAGTCAATTAAAATTGATTTTGTTGATAAATATGTATTGACATGGAAAGATAGATATTAAAGTTTACAAGTATGTTTTAAAATGTTATGTGTATTACAATACCAATTTTGTTAAAATTTATACATACACATATACATATCTGTTCTAGAGATATAGCAATTATCCAGAATGGTCAAATATAGACTCTCTTTTTCATTTATTGTATATCTGTATTTTCATTTACTCTTTCATCTTTTTCTATCTTTTATTCTTTCTGCTAAATATTCAACACATAGTGTACAATAGAATACATAATTTTTATGTAAGTTATTAAGTTAGGAAGCCATTCAACTTAAATACAATGAATGTGATGTTCAGGTGATGAAAGTCTGGATGAGGAAGAGGTAGAAAAGAGAGATGGAGAAGTGAGTAGTCGAATAAAAGCTCACAGAGGGCTGGAGTCTGGTGGGTAGGACTAGAGCAGGATGGTTATTAGAAGACCTGGGCTCTGGCTGACCAGGCAGGAGCACGGGGTGAAGTACACAGTGTGCGGGGGGTAGGGACTGGGATTGGGAGGTGCTTAACACAATCTGCGTATCACTGAATGGGTGAACGAGTGATTAGATAGTTGCATGACAGACAGGCCAAGAACTCTAGCTCCTGCAAAATAGGGATAATCTTTTCTTTTTCAAAAGGTTTTGGTAAGGATTCAAACATATGCTGAATATGAGGTGCTTGCAAGTTTTAAGGGTATAATTAGATATGAGGGATTACTGGTATCCTTCAGTATTGAAGATTGTTTTGGGAGTAATTAAGGGTGATGTTTTCAGAGTAGAAGACCTCTACAGAGGAGGAACTGTGGCTAAACAGAGGTTCCGTTCTTTTGTTTCCACTGTAGGCTCTCACATAATATTTGGTAACACTTATGTAGGTCTTAGTCCATCATAATTCTAAGCACTTCTCTATATATTTACTTATTTATTTGCCCAAAAAAATTGTGATACAGTACAGTTATTTGATAAAGATCTCATGGCTATTATGGGGCAGAACAGGGTTTGAACATGGGCATTTTGGCCCTTGAACTAATGCTTTCACCACTATTATTCCACGGCACATGTTGAGTCCCAAATGCAATGAAACAGGTGGATAGAGGATGAAAGACATGAGGATTAGGTAGGAGGAAAGAGGATGAACATGATAAAAGCCTCGCCCTGTATAAATGACAGGCCATAGTGAGGAGACATTTAAAAGGAGGAAAAATCATTTCCATTTAACTTGTCAAGCATGTATTGGGCCCCTTCTCTGGCAAGGAACAGAGCCCTAGGGGGTTAAGCAGGGTGAGAGGCTCTCCCCTCTCTTCCCAATGAGTTAACAGGGAGAAGCAGTTCCTAGCAGCCAAGTTTGCTCCAATAATCAGGGAAGATTCTGTTTCAAGAATATTTTATCTGTCATAAATTCACAAATAATTTCCTCTGCCCGGCTCAGAAATGTAGAACTTGACATTGCCAGGAGGACGAGGTTAACTCTCTCAGGGCCTGAGGCATCCCTGAAGGCAGGGGCCTGGCTGCCAGTAGAAGCTTTCCTCCATAGAAATGTAGATTTGGATCTTGAGGTCTGAGTGTCACCAGCCCAGATGCTTACTCTTGGTCCTCCTACCTCTGTGGCTTCAGTGCTCTGGTGGGTACTTAAGGATTCATTGCTTATTGAACTTACCCACTGATACAGTTTGGCTGTGTCTCCACCCAAGTCTCATCTTGAATTGTAGCTCCCATAATTCCCACGTGTCATGGGACGGACCCGGTGAGAGGTAATTGAATCATGGGGGTGGCTCCTTCCCATGCCGTTCTTGTGATCGTGAATAAGTCTCATGATATCCAATGGTTTTATAAAGGGGAGTTCCCCTGCACATGGCCTCTTGCCTGCTGCCATGTAAGATGTGACTTTGCTCCTCATTTGCCTTCTGCCATGATTGTGAGGACTCCCCAGCCATGTGGAGCTGTAAGTCAGTTAAACCTCTTTCCTTTTACCCAGTCTCAGGTATATCTTCGTTAGCAGCATGAGAACAGGCTAATACACCCATAGTACAGGCCATCCTGTCACATTGCTGAAGAAAAGTTGGCCTCCAACCTGGGACAGGAATGGTACAACTTGCTTTAGGAAATGCAAAGAAAAACTGGTGGGCTGTTGTGCTAAACAAAAGCCCATATTAGGATTCAGAAATCTCCCTCCTCAGGAGATACGAGTTGTGCATCCACCAGAAGACACATACAAAAATGCTCAAAAATGTTGTTTTGTTTTGCTTTTTGAGACAGAATCTCACTCTGTCACCCAGGCTGGAATGCAATAGTGTGGTCTTGGCTCACTGCAACCTCCACCTCCTGGGTTCAAGTGATTCTCCTGCCTCAGTCTCCTGAGTAGCTGGGACTACAGGCATGTTCCACCACATCCAGCTAATTTGTATTTTTAGTAGAGACGGGGTTTCACTATGTTGGTCAGGCTGTTCTTGAACTCGTGACCTCATGATCTGCAAAAATGTTTAATTCAAATAGCCCCAAACTGGAAGCAACCTAAAGGTCCATCAACAGAATAGAGCAAATGATTGTGGTATATCACACAACATTGATGGGACTCAGAGATTTGCCAAGCAAAAGGAGCCAGACACAAAGAGAACTCACTGAATGAGCTCATTTATATGAACCTTAAGGACAGGAAAAACTAATTATAGGGTAGAGGTCAGAGGGTTCACTGTTTTAGGGATATTGATTGAGAAGTAGCAGGTGGGAGCCTTCTCGGTTGCTGGAAATGTTCTCTCTTGTGTTCTGAGTGGTGGTTACATAGGTGTCTGCATCTGTATAACTGATTTGTGGACTTTACGTAAATTATGTCTAGAAAATGACTAAGATCCTTGAGCAGAAAGGCTTCTAACGTGTTGTTTAGTGTGTTCTGAAAATATATATGGAATTTAAATGTGTAGAAGTTGAATTATTGATTTTCATATCATGAGTGATTCATTTCCCCCAAAGCCAATGTATATTATAAAACTCCAAATAATATTAATATGTTTCCAATATTTCATGCATATTCACCTTTGAACATAGCATTAAGCCCAGTAAGGAGCATCTGATTAAAGGTAATGACAGTAGCTAATATTTATATAATGCTTGCTGTACACTGGGCATGGTCTAAGTCCTTAAGTAATTGATTAAATTACATAACAAAGCTATGTGATATCACTAGCACCAGGAACATTTCTATGTTGTATATGCAGAGCACAGAATATGTAAATGATTGCCCAAGTTTGCATAGTCAATAATTAGCAGCACTAAGGTCCAAGCCCAGGCATTCTGACCCCAAAAGCCATGTGCTTAGCCCTACCTCATACTTCTACTTAAATAGTCTCTTCTTTGCAAGCCTAACAATTGCTCTCTTTAACTCAATTACATTACATTTAGGAAACTTGCATTTTTTAACACTGGCATTAGCTGTTTAATTTGTCTATGTCATATTCAATTTGAAATAATATTATATGCAAACTGCAATTAAAGATTATTTTCCAAGTGTATTTTATTACAGGATTCAATCTTTTGAATAAAATTTTATGTTGAATCCAGAAATAAACAAAAAGTTTAGCTCTTCCAACTGAAGTAGGATGAATGGGTTGGCGGTTGTGGAAGATGACGGAGTTGGTGTGGAGGGGAGAATGTGTGGATCTTGGCAGCTGCTCCCTCCCTGTGGACTGCACCTAAATTTTTTTCTAGGGAAGCTTTGGGCAACAGAATCAAAATAATAGTCTCAAAAATAAAAGCAACAAGATGACAAAAACAGAAACAAAGATGAAAACCTGCTAAAACAGAACTGTTGACCAGCAGACAACAACAACATATGTGTCAGTTTGAAATTGGCTTTCACCGGCTGATGCAAAGTAGTCTAAATTTGGTTTCAAAATAGTGTAGTAGACTGTGTGAAAGGGTGAGTTGATAAAACATTGAATGTAGTTAACCCCAGGGTCACATGCACTTTGGGAAAGAAAAAATAGAGTTTTGTGGCAAGATTCCCCAGCCCTCAAGTCCTTAAATCAAACCCATCCACTTTCTTCAAGAAATACTCTCTGTGCTGGGATGCAATTTGATGTCCCAAATGTAGACATTCCTTAATTTTCCTGTGATCCAGTTTTGAAAAGTCTGCACTTTCAAACTTTATGTATTGACAACCCCACATTGACTTTACTGTGTTCATATTACTTTTAGCTTTTGCTTTCTTTTAATTTAAAAAATGTAATACATGCTTTAAAAATGAAATAAATAAAATAAATACTTCAAATGGCACTGAACAGTATCTTGAAAATATGTTTCTTTTTTTACCAGAATACTAGCTGTAACCATTGTAATGGTTTCCATTTTATCTTTCCAAAATTTTCACTGTAATGTTGAGTTGCATATGTGTATCTTTTGTATTTTATATTATACACTCTTCTAAACCATGTTATGTTCATATGTTTGTTCTTATGTTTATTTTTGCTTGAAAATACATCTTACAATGTTATTCTCTATAGAGATTGTGTATTTTCCTACATGTTGATAAAACAAATTATTCAACCAGTTCCCACTGACGGTTATTTAGGTTGTTTCTGATACTTGTTCACTGTAAGCAAAGCTACAATAAACCTCTTCATATATGTGTTGTTACAACAGTTTTAAGATAAATTCCTGAAATTCTAATTCCTGGAGCAAAGTGTATGTGGATTTAACAAGTGATAGATATTGGCAAACTGCCTTGCTGTTCACTCTCCATATAGCTTAGACAGGGGCCTGTTCTCTCCACCCTCCCCAGCACTTTGTATCATCAATTTCAAATGTTTTCACCTAAGCTAAAGAAAGAGAACTTGGATGATGGAATTGGGGTGCCCTTTGCTGGCCATAAGTTCAGTTTCTGTGGAGGCACCATCTTTACCTGTTAAACAGTGATTATTTGATAAAAAAAAAATTCTAGTTATTACCAACGTGAGGAGATTTCCAGTGTCTCTAAGAATGGCGAGGTTGAACTTGGGTCAATTGTGTCCTTATTTTGGTTAGCCCATGCTGCCTAGTAGATACTTGCAGCCTACATCTGTAGCTAATGCCAAAACTGTATGGTGTATAGGAACTTCCAAACATTAGAGGGAAATCTAAGAGAAGTAACCACAGTATCACCCTGCCTCAGAAGCAAGTTTCTAAATGGCTAAGACCAGTGAATCAGAATCGACTGGTGTTTTCACAGCCAGCACTGGCACACACTTTGCATAAAACTAGGGGCCATGTCAGGATGACCTTAAGCACCTGTGAGCAGCCTGTCCCTTGGATGGGGTAAGAAAACCACACATACCTGCAAGCCCGAGGCAGACAAACCTGCAAGCCTAGACTTGGGTGGGCGTGATTTTCATTTATAAAGTGCCTGCCTTAGAGATCATTTTAAAGAAAGGCCTTAACAAGAAATTTTTGGGTCAATGGGCCAAACTAAGTGTGGCTAAGTGACTAAGGAGAGACTGTTTTCTGATGCCTACCCCAAATTCTACTTTCATGGAGATTGAATTAATGAGATTTTACTATGCAGAACTCTGAACTCAAGACAAATCAGTAGAGGCTTACACCGAGGTTCAGAATTCACTCTGGGTTTAATTTAAGAAACGCTCTAGGTACCTACATTTAGAATAAGCTTTAATTTGCTGGGGAAGCTCTGGTACAGGGAGAAAGGCAGGACTTGATTTCCTGGCAGAGTTGCCATTTATGGGCTGTGAGACCTGGGAATAATACCTACCTCACAGGTGTTAATGCGAGCACTGAAACAGATGATGTATATGAGGGCTTTGGGAAAGCGGATTGCTATAACCAATGTGCAGGCTTGGCTTTCCAGGCCACGGCAGCCCTAAAGAAGCAGCAGGCCCTGCACACGTGGCTCCAGTTCTACCCCAGCTGGGAGGATGAAAGGTCCAGCTCTACTTACACACCTCCTCGAGTATTTTGGGGTGTCCCCACAGGGTGTCTTTGGATTCTCACAGATATGGACTTTTCTCTCACTCCATAGCATCCTTCATGTTCTTCATTTCTGCTTCTGCTCCTACTGCTTCAGTTCTTGGCACCCTCTAGTGATAATAAATGTGTGAGTGTATCTCCAGCTCATGCAGATGCTGTCAGGGCCACCTGCCACTCAAGCCCTTAGAAAATGACATCTTCTTTGGTCATAGAAGTTGCTAGTCCATGCAGCTTTGTCTCTCCCCTATGCAAATGGTATTGCTCCAAAAGAAAAGGAGCTTTCTCTGATTATCTATGGCTTCCTAACATATCACCCCACGTGCCATGTTGCTTCAGTGATGATGATGTTTATTTTTCTCATGAATCTGCAGTTTGAGCAAGGCTCAGTAGAAAGATCATCTCAGTTCCACTTGGTGTCAAAGGCAGGGGACTGAAATCATCTAAAAGCTCATACTCCCATCTTCCACAATTGATGCTGACTGACAGTAGGAACCTTAGCTGGAGCCAGGACAAGAACACCTTTATGTGACCTTCACCTGTAGCTGGTTGGTTAGATATGCATGGTATGGTTTTGGGCTCTAAGGGTGTGGGTGCCTATAAGAGAGAGAGAAAAGGCTGTATTATCTCTTGTAACCTAGCCTCAGAAACCACACAATACCATTGCACTATATAATATTTGTTATATGCAAGTAATTTCTAACTTCCAAGGCTGGAACATAATCAAAGGGAAGGAAATTAAAATCCACCTCTTGGTGGTAGGAGTGTCAATAATTTATAGACATATTCCAAAACCGACTCATCCTTATACCAACCTCTGCAAGTATTACGTTATAGAACATGGGCTAAAAACCTGCTTTGCCTGGTAGTAGCAGGTTTTGAGTCTCTATTATAATATATTAATGAAATGCTTCTTGCCACTTTATTGGCAGTGTTTGCCTGCAGTCCGCTTGCCCTGGGACTCAGATGTAAACTTCTTCGTGCTCCATGGGGAAAATGACACTCTTCTGTATTCACAATTATACATTTATTTAGTAAGCAAGGTTTTGTTTGGGGACTGTATTGTTAACTACTGTTGTGTAACAAACTATCTCCAAAGTCTCCCAATTCTGCAGAATGTCTAGTTCAGTTGATCTCTGCTCTGTCTTTCAAACTCCTATAACCATGGGGCTAGCCAGGGCATATTTAGCCCACAATGATAGCAGAAACATCATAGAGCAAGTAGAAGCAGAGGAGGCCTCTTGCCCTAGTACCTGAATCAGCCCACTGTGACTCCCACCCATATGCCATTAGCTAAAACAGATTCATGTGGCTACTCCAAAGTCAAGGGTCAGGAAAACGTACTGCATCCATGAAGCCAAGGTATGTGTGTGGAGACAGGGAAGGGTGCAGGATAACAGCCAATCATGCTGTCTCACTCATTAATCAATTTTGTATATGTTGACTTTCTCTGGTCCTTAAGGCAGAGATTGCAAACATCACCACCCCTGACTCCTGCCTCTATGACAATTTTGGTGGAAGGATTCCGCATTCCTTATAGATGATTTGCAACACTCCTCAGAACGTTTCTCAGTATGGTAATATGTAGATTCACTTGTAATTGATAAGATCTGGTAAATGAAATAAACCATACTGAGAGAAAATTCCATCCGAAGAGGCTCCTGTGTTCCCAATTCAAAGTCCCAATCCCGACCATGCTAAGCATTCCAGGCTTGCCTAGACACGTAGAGATGCTAAGGTGTGAACAACTGAGACTGCCAATAGAAAGTGTGTTGAGAATGGTCATTTTGAATGATACACATAATTTTTGCTTGCCTGTTCCTTCTTGAATAAGGAAGACCAAATTGGTATAATCATGCACACAAACCGTGAACTAAGGAAATATTAGTCTATTTTCAAAAAGGTCTTTTAAAATCACCTTTCTTTATGTATGGGGAGAGGATGGAATCCCTCACATGCCAGAGGTTAGACTGAAGTTCTATGTCACATGTACAGATATACACACACAGGGAAATAACTCGAATCAGGCACCCACAGGTGATTACTGCTGTGTCACATTTTCCTATAAAGGAAGCTAGTGATGAGGACTGTAGAACACAGGCCCTTGTTCCTTTTTTAAAAATTGTTATTGCTATTCAGAAGGTGTCATATACTAAGAAATTAATATAGTTATTATATTATGAAAAAATGAGAAACACTTTTTCTATGTGTTGTAACCATTCAGAAGTAAACATTAATAGCATTAATAGCATCTTAGAATATAAAAGAAAACATTAATTAATCAGAACATGCTCCTCTAGAAGTGCCTCCCCTCCTCCTTGGTCCCCAGCCTTCCCTCTCCTTCTCTGCTACGAGGCCAGCAGAGGTCAACAGGGCAGGGTTGGTGTAAGGAACGAGCACCAGTGAAGGCAAGAGGTAGAGCTATCAGGGAAGAGGACAGGTAAGCTAGGTGCCTGCAGTCTGCAGAAGACTGAAAGCAAGGATGCTTCTGAAGAAAGAAAAATAAATCCAATTCTGGAATCTGTATCCAAGTTGACAATGACCATACGGATTAATGTGTTCAGCAGGGAGCTACTGACCTTCTAACCCTCTAGGAAAGCTTGCTTTTTTTTTTCTTTTTTCTTTTCTTTTTTTTTTGCCTCTCCTCTTCACAGTGCAGGTCTGGCCTAGCCTACCAGTCCCAAAGCATGATGGTCATCTCTCAGGGGAGAATTGCTACCTTCTGAAGAAAGCCTGGCAGTTTAGGATTGAAACATTAATAATGTCCCTAGGGCTAAAGCATTCCTTTTTCCAGGACAGACTGG
Organism: Macaca fascicularis; assembly: GCF_037993035.2. NCBI lineage: Eukaryota > Metazoa > Chordata > Mammalia > Primates > Cercopithecidae > Macaca > Macaca fascicularis. Next base: position 95,930,050 of record NC_088384.1, on the reverse strand, counting down.
ATAACCCATCTAGATGGTGAGGGGTTTAGGGAGGCACATTGGACTGGTTCTTATCACAAAACACTCAGTGAAGAAGTCGCTAAGACACATCAGCCAATCCAGCCCAAGTGCTAATTGGTTTGCAATTCTCCTAATTAGTGTGTCATCTACCTGGACAGCTTAGCAGCTGGCTGGAAGCCCAGACCCTGCCCAGCCAAATTCACAGTTCCCAGAATTTGGAAGTGCAACAGCAGTGACAATTCCACACCTCATCCACACGTGGGCATGCCCACCCGCACATACACACCTTCTTGCTGAGATGTAAAGATAACAGGTTCTCACAATGTCGCTAACAATCTCATTAGGCTGGTGTGAGGAGGAAGCAAGAGTGGTTCTAACTTTGCTCTAACACTTTGTGAACAGACTATACAGTTGCTCAGATTAGCTTCATCATGAAGCAAAGGCTGCAGTTATGAGTAAAAAGTGTAAAGGCGGCTTAAGGCTCTCAAATATCTCCTCCATCATAGTTATGAGACACTACGACAAGCTATTAGCCCCTCGGAATTAAGCACCACCTTCCTTCTGCGTCCCACATATTCTCTAAATAACTGGGAAACTTCTTAGAGTTCCAGACTTTGAAACTTGGGTGACATAATGGCCTTGTGTAAAGGGGAAAAAAATCACCTGTATGTCCAGCATTGATGTAAATTATTTCTGTCATAATATAACTTCAAAGTACATAAAATAAAGCTCTATATTAACTGTTTATCTTCATGATTCACACACGACTATAGCAAAAAACACATTTACAACTTCAATGGCAACAAAACAATGATATCCATTCCATTTCAACTAACAATATCAATTCAATGTGGCATCTTGCATTGTGTTCCTGAAATTAAATTGCCATTTGAAATCTGAACATGACACTGATTGCTATATTTTTACAGTATCTTTTCTGCCTGACAAGCCCATACTATAGTGCACTGTGCCATGATTCCATTCCTGTCCCCACCCCGTCACGCTGTTCGCCTGTTTGAACTGCTATGAAAGCTTTATTCGTACAAATGAATTGAAGATATTCGTTGACCTTCACTTAGAATGAACACCTTATTTATTCAGTGAGATTGCTCATCTTTTTTTTAAAGTCTTTTGGTGGGGCAGGGTGCTGGGCTTCTTGCATTAAAACGCAAATGCAAGTATAGTGAAATAAAAGTAAAACTAAGAGTAATGATCTTTATGACCCAGAATATATTTGTATTACTGCTTTTTCCTATTATTACCAGAGCAATAAAGATACTGTTGGTCAAACAGTCAAACAATTAACACTTACTCATTGTAGAAAATTGCACACCTGACTTCTCTCTTTCCCAGAAGATTCCTTTACTCTGCATGTACATTGGCCCCTAGAAGCCTTCCAGATGCCTCTCAATATTAGGGTGAATACATCTCAGACTGGCATTACAATTCTTCCTACATTTGTGCAACTATACTTTTTGTAAGTTTTTTGTTTTTTTTTTTTCAAAGGAAAGCTTGCAAAGCCCTATGTTTATATAATGTAACCTAGGACAGGCTAAAGTTGTCAAGAAAATGAGACCCTTTGATGAAATGTCTAAATTTGCCAATACATGCCTGGAAAATAAGGCAGTCAATATTAGGATCTTCTTCAATGTATAGAAAAGTCTAGAGAGGCTAAGCCCTTTAGGAGAAGCTAGGTGTTTGCTCTGAACAAGGGCCAAGACTAGGATAATAAGTCACTCAGCCATAAAATTTAAGGAGGTGTCAAGAAACTCTGTAATCACGGTAAATAATAATTTAATGCAATGCATTTTTAGAAATTAAAATTTATGCCAAAAAATCCATGATGAAAATAATCAAAATTTTAAATAAAGACTATTGTTCTATTTAGCCATATTGAGCCTGAGGCAAAACGTGTGTGTGTGTGTGTGTGAGCATACACACATTTCTATACGTGTTTTTATATATTTTTCTAGTGGTTAATTTTTTTTCAGATTATTAAAATAGTTGAAAAAATATTAAAAAATGGAATGTAAGTATTAAAATAAACATTATTCTCAGCTTAAGTATTGTATATATAGCCAAATAGTATTTATCATCATTTTAATTCAGCTTCAGTTAATGAAAATGTATTCAAAATTGTCACTGGGTGAAGGGAAATTGTCAGTAGGACAATTCTCTTCATTGAAAATGAAATAAGCAATGAAGTAGATTTTGAAAATGTTGTTGATGTGTTTACTTCCATTATAGCCAGAGTATACAATTTTCCTTCTGCCTCAGGTACCAATAAGGCTTGGCACAGCAGCACCCTGGCCAAGGCAGAGGGTAGATTTAAAGATTAATTAATGCCTGGAACAGAATAAATAGTTATTAAATATTAATTGTTACCATTGTTATCATAATCCCTTTTCATACACTCCAAAGCAGAACCAGGCCTTCTGGCTAACTGTGCCAAATTCAATTCTGAGAATTTGAGGGGAAGATGTGGGGAGCAAGCCTGACACTAATAATGACTTTAAAGTCTCCAAGTGCCACTGTGACCCATGGTGCTGGCATTCAATTTGCACTATCTCCATGACAACCTCAGGAGTAACGCGTGCCTCACTGCTCCCCTTCTCCTAGGGCTTTCTGCCCCCCTTGACCACTTGGGCAGAGGAAAATTTGAATCCTGTAGGAAAGGGGAAAATAGAAATAACAAAATGTTGCAGTAGCATTTGGGTTAAAGTCCAGACAGTGTCCAAAATTTATACCCCTATGTTCACCCTTACGTGAAAATGGGGATATTAAAACTTACTTCTTAGAGATGTTTGGAGAATTAAATGCCCTGAGTTTTATAGTGTCTGAAGCAGTACCCTGCACGTGCTATGCCAGAAATAAATGTTTATTAATGGAAAAAGAAGGAAGGGAAGGATGTTTATCTGTTTCTTATTACTGCATAATAAATTACCATAAGCTTTAATGGCTTAAAATAGCACCATTTTTATCTCACAGTCCTGTAGGTTTGGAAGTCCAGGTGGGCTCAACAGGTTTCTCTGCTGAGTATTTTGCAAAGCTCCAGTAATAGTGTCAGCTGGGCTGGGGTCTTATCTGGAGAAAGTGGGGAAAAAGCCACATCCAAGCTCATTCAGACTGTTGAAAGAATCCATTTCTTCATTGCTATAGGACTGAGGTTCCTGTTTCCTCACTGGCTGTCAGATGAGGACCACTCAGCTTCTCATGTCTCATCATGCCCCTCTATCTTCAAAGCTACCATCAAATTCTTATGATGAAAATCTCTCTGACACCCTCTGCAGTCCTCTTCTGTTGCCAGCTGGAGAAAATGCTCTGATTTGAAAGGGCCTCATGAAATTAGATTAGGCAGATAATCTTTCTATGTTAAAGTTAACTGTGCAGTAAAATGTAAGATAATCATGGAGGTGATGGTTCATAGATTCCAGATATTAGGGTATGGAAACTTGGTGGCCATTATCAGAATTATGCCTACCACCAGATGGAAGGACAAAGTTAAGAAAGAGTAAAATAATAACATGTTCTTCAAAGGGCTAGGCTGGTTTCATGCAAGATATTTTTTCTTTCACTTAATCTTCATAACGGCATTACATGGTAAGTAATGTGCCCATTTTATAGATGAGGAAACTTCGGCTACTGAACCTCTCTCCTAAAGTCTCAGTGTTAGTAAGTCTAATCCAAGACTCCAAATTTGTATGTGAAAATAAGAGAAAAACAAATTTTATATGAAAATTAGAAAATAATTAAAGGCTTGATTTCTTTTAGGGAAAATGGTATGATCATTGAGAAGCTTA